>NC_136754.1:11758015-11793015 GCF_936440315.1 Barbus barbus
CAGAACTTGTTGGGTCGCCCAAAGCACAACCACAAGGCTACTGGCACAGACAGAAGTATTTAGGAACATTAAAAAATTATGTTCTTGACATTTATAAGAAACCATTATTAACACAATGTTCCCCTTTTGACAGGAATGAGATTTTAGTTTTTTCAGTAAAAAAAAAAAAAAAAAAAAAAAAAAAGTGAACAAAATGTACCTTTTAGAATGTTCAATCAAATAAACACTATGGTTAGAGTCAAGTTAAATAATGCAAAAAAAATTTAACAACATTTAATTGATTCATTTTTCTATTAAGTACTACTGGAAAAAACTACACTGATTTACATCTCACAAGCCTCAAGTACAAAATAACACAGTAAGCTGTAACTTACGCTTGATTCACTAAAAAGAACCAGCTCATAAGAGTCATTCATTATGAGGTTTGACTACACTAGTTGTGCTGTATATATATTTTTTTTGATTCGCCAAAAACAAACAACTAATAAGAATCAGTTGTTTAGGAGTCGGACTATACTGGTTGTGTTATGTTTTTATTCACGACAAAGAAATGTGTTACGGTAGTAGTCGGGACACAGAGGATTAGTGAACAATGCGGGATGTTTATTGATTTAGCAGAGTAAATAAGGCAGATGAAGGTGAGCTGAGTCTTGAATCTTGAATGAGATGCAGAAAGGATATACTGAGAGATGTTGTATCTCGCCAGGAACTTGTGGAAGCAGCACACACCCCAAGATGAAGGTGGAGACGAAGGACGATGACGGATGGAGGAAGACAGACGATGGAGACACAGGGAACCAACGATGGAGGAGTAGGACGTAAGTAGTCTTTCAGGTAAGTGTTTGGTAAGAAGCAGCGAAGAGCTAGGAGAGTCTACTTCGTGTAAGTGAGATCCGACAACTGACTGGAGTGGGGTGTGTGCTTAAGTAGTGCTGGGCTGATTAGGTGCTGATGAGGTGCAGGTGGCTTGAATTAATACACAGGTGATTCCAGGTGAGGGCGTGTGTTGTGATAGGAGAGGGGGAAGGACAGACAGACAGACTCGTAACAAAATGACTCATAAGAGTTATTTGTTTGGGAATCAGCTGGACTACACTGATCGTGCTATATGGTTCCAATTCACCAAAAATAAAGGCTCAAAAATGACTCAAACATTTTTTTTCAGGAATCAGTTGGGCCACACTGGTTACAGTGGATTGTAAACAAATTACTTAAAAGAGCCATTCATTTTGGGAATTTAACTACACTGGTCATGCTATAATAAGTTTAATAACTCAAAACTGTGTCGTCATTTTCTCACCTTTATGTTGTTCAAAACCTGTATGACTTACTGTGTTCAGTAAAACAAAGGAAGGTTTTGATTTTCTGTTTTGTTCATATAAGGAAAGTCAGTGGGGTTCAAACACTAATCTATAATAGATATTATATAGATCAGTGGGTCCAAAACAACCCTTTTGACTTCCAGTGTATGAACAATAAAAGTTGGAACTTTTTCAAAATATCTTCCTTTATGTTCCATAACAGAAAGAAAGTCATACAAGTTTTGAATGACATTAGGGTGAAATTAAAACAAATTTAATTTGGGGGTAAACTGTCCCAATATTTAGGGATAGTTCCCTCATAATGAGCAATAGTAATACAGAGATGTTTGCCTTAGCAGCTCCACTAACAAGAACAAAATGAGAGAAGAAGCAAATTAGTATTAGTTTTTATCTCAGTATCAAGATTCTAACATGAATTATCGTGAAAAATGGATCAAACGATATTATATGACATGAACCATTACAAGCTATAAATTAGAAATGTACTACATATGGTGTGGAGAAAAAACACATATAACATTCCCTTTATAAGACTCCATGGACAGCCAACAACACAAAAAGGGAGCTGTGTGAGTTCGATCTTGCCTCAGGGTAAGTATGCTGTGTGTTACATTTGACTGTTTTACCACCAAATCATCTTGACTTATTGATTACTTTTCAGATAAATATTTCAGGAGACGTCCAGTGATGTGCACACACTGAATGCTGGTGGCGTTCCATCAGCAAACAGAGGGAGAAAGACACACAACTCACCTGACCATGCTGTGTCTTGGCTGTTTGTTTCAGGAACTCTAAGTCTTTGCCCTTCAGGTGTTTCTGTGGATGAAACACCACACACAGTTACTGTCAACTGCTCCAGAGTTAGTATAAGGGGGAGGAGATATATGACTGGGATAAATTGTAATGCTCATTATGATTAAGCTGCTTTTTAATAAAAATGACTAATAGAATGAAGACCGCATGAATTATATCACTGATTACGCTGCTCATTGATTTCCAATGTAATACAAGTTAAAAGGAGCACATTTCCAGTTTGGTGCCTTCTCGAAAGACAAGAATATGAATATAAAAATACTTTTAATCCTCTAATCAATACTATTTTGTTAGCAATTCATTTTGTTCTTTTGAGGTGCAAATGAAATTCATTTAATACTAAATTTACTGATGTGGCAAATTATTTAATTGACTGAAACATTCATTCAGATCATAATAATTATTTGTTTGAAAACCAGGCTACACAGATTGTGTTGTCAGTTTTAAATCACTAACAAGAACGGACTGAAAAGATTCATTCATTTGGAAATCTGACTACACTGTTTGTGCTGTAGATTCAGCTGCGGTGTTGAGACATAAGAATCAGAATCTACAGATTCTGTCCTTACCGTTCCTTCTGGGACGCAGATGGCCTGAACGCAGCCACCTGGTTTAAGAAGTGCATCTCTGATGAACTCAATTTGTGTTCCCAGGAATGCTGCGGTGACATCCACAAGCTGAAAAGGGGGAAAAAAAAACACTTCAGAAAACAGATTGGGACACAAAGGGAATATAAACTTATCAACAAGACAATTTGTGTAAATTTTGTTATTAATGTGTCTAATGGAATATACATAAATATATATTTTTTTTAAATTAAAAAAATAAAAAGTAATTCAAATAAATTCATACACTACCAGGTTCGGGGTATAAAAAGGCTCTTATGTTCACAAGACTGCATTTACTTGGCCAAAAATACAGTATAACAATAATATTGTGAAATATTATTACAATTTTCAAAATCATTACTCTAGTCTTCAGTGTCACATGATCCTTCAGGAATCATTCTAATAGGCTGATTTGGTGCTCAAGACACTTTATATAATTAGCCATGCTAAAAACAGTTGTGCTTTTTCAGGATTCTTTGATGAATAGAAAATTCAAAAGAACAGCATTTATTTGAAATATACATTTTTTTGGTGACATTTTACATGTCAATTTTTAAGAATTTAATTTAGCGATGTAATTTTTTACATTTTAATTTCCTTAAAAAATCTTACTGACCTCAAACGTTTGAATAGTTGTGTATTTCACATTTATCTATTACTTATCTAAATGCTAAAACATCCCAGATTCAGCAAAAGGCTCTATAATTGTATGAGCAGAACTGAATGCATTCAGGACGCACAACGCTGTGAGAAAACGTATCACAAGAGATTCCTTTTTAATTGTTGAGCACCGCATGGAAATCTGTGATGTGTGGAGAAACAGGATGCCAGCACTGCGTGACGCCAAGAACGGCCAGCATGCAAACAACCTCATTGATGTCTTACGTCCAATCTAGGATGATGTGTACAAAGAAAGAACGTGCGGTCACCTTCATCCCAAATCTAGTGTCTGGTTTGTCAACTCCGTAGTCTCTCATGGCTTCCTCATAAGTCATGGAGGGAAAAGGAACATTAATCTGTCCTTTGTCCTCTGGCCAGGAGTAATGAACCAAGCCTTCAATCAAACTCATGACTCCCGCCTGGTCTACAAAGGATATTTCAATATCCACCTAGGAGATGTGTCAACACAAAAAGAGAGAAATGAGTGAAAATGCTTTGTTCACATTGCACATGAATCCGATTTGTTTTTCAAATCTGATTCTTTTGCTCAGACGATGCATAAAAAGTTATTTTAATCGTATTTCAAATTACTTGAATGCGGTTTGGATCAGTTTTCAGATATCAGGTGGGGGGTTTTTTGCAATTCAGAACATTAACAACTAATCAGATTTGACTCAAATGACTCAAAAAATTTGATTTTTGTAGCCTGTGTAAAGAAAAGAAAAATGGTCTTTTGGGGTTCATGATTTTTAGTCTGAGTGAGAATCCTGCAAAGCCTATTAGCAGCTCTCACCCTCGCGAGAGGAAGTTAGAGCGAGCCACATCATTAAAACACTCAATATTCATCTGCATCAGAACCGAGCCCCAGTTTCGCAGATATTGTCAGACGTGCTGTGGCGTGTTTCCCCTCAACCTTTAGCACATCATTACCTGTGTGAATTCAGGCTGTCTGTCAGGCTTGGAGCCCTCGTCTCTGTAGCAGCGAGCGAGCTGAAAGTACCTGAGATTGTGGGAGATAACCAGCAAGTAAGTGACTGTGGGCCAATACTGACTGACATTTTGAAATCATGCATAGCATATCATTTTCCTTTGACAGACTTTTCATAAAACTAGCCTGCAGTCCTGGCTTAGCGCAACTACTAATTCAAAGAGACTTACTGCCAAAATTGAAATGAAAATGAGACTATTGTGGTCATTATCATTTTCCATAATCTAATAGAAACTAGACTTTTGCACTTTCTGAACAAAATGAGAGCGGTGCTGCCTGTGCAAAAACGTCAACACAATACTAGTGTGTTCTGGGTGGCTGCCTCATACTTCTGTTCAGCTGCTTTTGATTCAACTTTGCTTCACACAAATAATCTAATTTTAAGTATTTAAAAGTTCACTCAGGAAAATACTATATTTATAATAAATAAATAATATGCACAACCATTCAAACATTTGGGGTCAGTAAGATTCTTCAGTGATTTTAAAAGAAGTCTCTTATGCTCACCTCAGCCAAATTTATTAGAAAAAAAAAATAAAACATTAAAACGGTAATATTGATGCAAAACGGTAATACATGAATGTTGATGTTATTACAACTGAAAATAACTTTCTATTTCAGCATTTAAAAATGTAATTTATAGCATTCTAATATGCTGATTTGGTGCTAAATAAAAGTATTAAATTTCTTTAAAAAAAACTTTTTTTTATAAACTATATTTATAATTATAAAAAAAAATAGTTGCATTATAAATAAAAGGAGATATCATAACAGGGGAACCCATAATGGTTATTGGTCAATATTAGAGATTTTTGATATCAGTTGATATTGGATATTTAATTGTGCATGTTCAGTTCATCTACGTACATTCATATTACATCTGCCATCAAAATGTCTGATTTTAGTTTTTTTGCATTTTATCTTATTTAGAAAAAAATATTGCTTATTGTATCAGACAGAATCACCAATATTTTTTCATAGTGTCAATCTACTGCGACCTAAGTGTCTTCATCATTTGAGTTTAAAATGATCATATATTAGGTCTTGTGAAATCTGACAATTCTTTAATGTTAACTGCTATTACTATTATAACTATTAATGTTATCTACTCACATGGGCCCTGGACCCCTTTAATACACAAACATTGGAAACAAAGCTAAACATGTCAGCAGCAACCCACACAGTGACTGATGTGCTAATACCACCTCAAAATTCTTTGCTTTGAATTCCAAATTAGAAAAATATTCATAAAGCAGCTAGAATTCAAAGCAGCATTCTAATCCGTATAATGCAGTACACTCCACATGCATGTCATTGTTTTGGCATTTCACACAGCATTGGAATGAATGCAGTTCTGCATAATTTAAAGCTGTGAACAGCTAAGAATAAGACTGATTCCGATAGTATGTTGGCCAACAAGATGTAGTTTTGTTTTCGAGGTGCTGTCTGTCAGTGAAGGCAGAGTTTAGTGGACGTGCCAAGCATCTGACAACAATCTGTGAATATGAAGAAAAAGGCTAGAAAATATGACTTTTACCGGTCTATGCCAGCCACCATAAGAAGCTGTTTGAACTGCTGTGGGCTCTGTGGAAGAGAGTAGAACTTCCCAGGGTCTCCAGATGGCACCACAAACTCTTTGGCACCCTAAGAAACACAGTTACACTTGAATAAACTCTGTGTATTCCTTCCTCTCACTGAGAACTGAATCAGCCAGCATATCTCAAGCCAATCTGATAAATGAAAGTCACATTATAAAATACAAAAGAGAGAACCAAAATAAATTAGTACAGTGCAGAAGGGAAAAGAACATGCAAAATATAAAAGAATATTAAAAACACCTCACTGACTTCTAATGATCTAAATATATATCTGTGCAGCTTAATACCCATCTCTCTATCTATCCCCCCATCATCCATCCTTCTTTTGAAACATAGATGGGTTTTGTATACAGAGAAGTCCTATGTATGATAGAAGGTTATTCAACACCTTCAACTGTACAAATGTGGGTTTTCATATTTAAGCTACTTAGCAGACATTGTAACATTCTAGATGATCATCTGCCCCCTACAGACCACTTTGCAGCATCTGCCCGGCTTTGTTGTGTGATGTCGTAAATTAGACTTTTCCTCAACTGTATTTGTACTATTTGGAAGGCTGTTTCTAGTGTTGCACCAGAATTAATTTTTTTAGCCAAAACCACTAAATTGTTTTGGAAATAAATAACAAATCTAATAGTATAATTTTGAAGTCATTTCACTAACTTCAATTTGTGTGACTTTGCAAAAACCTATAGGCTATGTTTAAATGAAGTGACAACAGTATAGAAAACCACTGTAGTTGTGCATATGTCAAATGCAATTGTTTTTAAGTGTGTCAATCCCACATTGTGCATGAATGCAAATAAATGCAAAAATGCTTTCAGTTACCGATACCATTGTATGAATTCACTATTCACACTCAGTCTTGATTAATTTATTCTGCAAACTGAAGTGTCCAGTAACAGTGGGGTTACCAAGATCAAGTGAGTAGCATTCAGACGCTCATACATATGTATCAAAGCTTTAAAAGTTTTAAAAGTCCATTCACTGAAAACAGATGTAAAAATTCTTAGAACAACAAAGCCAGAGGGAAGATGTGATGTGATTGCTCACAAATTTTTGGGTAATGATCTGGCAATATTTTGCACCAGCTGTATTTTGTTGATGTTTGGGCAAGCCTTACAGGGATGTCTTGTAGGAGACAAGAAACAGAAACATGAGTCACTATAGAAGAATTGTGCAGCGTAAAATAGGCTCTCATAAATGCAAATGATTTTATGCTTAGTGTGTCAAGCTACATTCTGCATTCATACTATATATACATATGAACTATATACATATATATTTTTCTTAATTCCATATTGATTAAATGTGCATAGATTTCTATGAAACAAAAAATTGTGTGTATCTGAATTAGCACCTTGCCTTATATTTTGGTTATAAGAATGACACTTGGTTTATACAGAAAAAAATATTTACCCCTGGTGTTCTCTTAAACAATGTTGGTGTTTCCACATCCACAAATCCTTGGGAAAAGACAGGTAATGTTCAGTGAGTATTCTAGTACATTAACAGATTTACAAGTATGAAAATGCCACGGTAAATCCTCACCATGCATATTGCAAAGGTACTCCCTCATTTTCATCACCATTTCTGATCTCAGTCTTAAATTGTACTGCATCCTGGGTGACCGAAGATCAAGATACCGATACTGCATCCGGAGGGCTTCAGATTTCTTCAAGGCCAACATAAGAATTAAAATTAAACATATCAGGAATGTTTTATCCTACCTGACAATAAGTGTTACTTTATGAAATTCATAATTTCAAATGAATAATGAAAACAACATCCATCTGGAATTAAATTAATTGGCTATTCCACAGCAAATGACATAGGTTGAATATCACAAACACTGGCAAGAAACACTTCAAGGTCATATTTCACATTTTTAGGCCAATTAAGATTTTTTTCATTGTGACATCATTTCCATGACACTGACTCGAATTAAACTATTCTTTTGAACTTCCTATTCATCCAAGAATGTATCATGTTTTCCACAAAAAAATATAAGCAGCAAAATAGTTTTTAACATGGATAATAATAAATGTTTCTTGAGCATCAAATCAGCCTATTAGAATGATTTCTGTAGGATCATGTGACACTGAAAACTGGAATAATGGCTGCTGAATATTCTGCTTTCATCACAAGAATAAATTACATTTTAAAATATATTAAAATAAAAAAAAGTCATTTTAATTTGTAATAATATTTCACAGTACTACTGTTTTTGATTTTTTTTTAAACAATAAACACAGCATTTGATGAGATTTTAAAGTAAATTATTTTTATTTTTTTTGAAAGAACCCAAACTTTTGAATGGTATACATTTTTTTCACTCATTTTTTCACTTGATTTTGTAGGGAAATCTGACCTTGTTATGTTCTTTGTGAGATACACTCTAGAACTACTTTATAATGCATTTTCATACATGCAACACTTATATAGTCAAAATTATTTTTACTTACTTTGACAAATTCTTTTATTTCAAAAGGCAGCTTTCGGCAGGTATTCAACACTTCCATGCTCTCAGCACAGACCTCAATATCTCCTGTGGACATTTTCTAATATTGAATAAAAATGACAATTTTACACATATTTCACACTGATCCACAGTCTCATACTTTTCTCATTATTGTGCATATGAACAGACCTTATTCTCCTGTCCCTCTGGTCTTCGCCTGACCCTTCCTTTAACCATGACGACGGACTCAACAGTGAGACCAAGAAAAGCATTCTTCAATTCAGATTTGGACTAAATAAATAAAGTGTCAAAGAAAAATATACAGTAATGGTAAAAACATGTTACTGCAACTAATGAGCCAACATATGTTGGTAGCAGCACCAGAATGAAATGATCAGACACAAAATAAGCAATAAAGGCATATTGCTACCTCATCCTGTGGGATAAGAATTTGCACCAATCCACTGAAGTCTCTCAAGATCACAAAAAGATCTTGCCTGAAGGGACAAGTACAGATATGTCTGTCTGATGTAGTGATGTGGCTCAGTGACTTTTTTGAAAGACTAAGCATTGTGTCACATACCTCAAGTACTGAATCCAGCCACATAAAGTAACCTCTTCATCTATATGACTGGAACACAATTCTCCACACGTGTGGCTTCTCAATGAAAAACTGCTTTGACCTACAAGACACACAATAGATTAGAAATATCACACTTAAAATACTGAAAAAAAGCTATTACAAGTACACTGTCTAGTTTAATGAAGGTCACATTACCTAATGAGCAAGTAGAACAGTTTCTGGAGAAGTTATGAGCCCATGCTAACGAATTTGTAGGTAGAGATGGTTTTGTGAAATAAATATGATTGATGGAAGGTACTGATCTTCTGCTATACAGACATCTCAACACCTGCTGGGCTGATCTAAGAAAAAATAATCTGTATTTGTTTGCCATCGTCCTTTATGCGAGGTCGTGGTGTCTTGGCTAAATTTATTCTGTTGTCTTTAACAAATGAAAAGATACTTCTCAGAGCTGTTATTTCACATAATGATGTATGTTTTGATTATGTCTTCATTGTGTACGCGAGTCTACATCTATAAATGCAGTTACGCAGTATCCGTGTGCTACAGTCCAGCTCATGGAATACTCTGACATAACTAATCGAATTAGAACTAATCGATCTATGCTTTTGTAACATGAGAATAAATAACTTGTATTATATTTATATATCATACTTTTAAGTCTACCAACACCGTTTACTTATCATGGTAAATATGATATAGATTCGACTAAATGTAGAAATATGTGATACAGATTACTCTTACTAGCAGTAATCGATTTGTATTCCTGCCCCGCCCCGTTGCACGCCGGGAAAGCGGGATGTTCAAATACTCTTCCTCCTTTTTTTTTTTTTTTTTGGCTCGGTGTGTTTTTGTTCATCATGGAGGGGAGAGGCAGGTATGACAGATTTAAGATTTTTACCTTATTTTAAAACGTTTTATCGCGCAGAATGTTTATTTGAAACACAACACGTATGGGCGTCTCACTTAATACAACGAAAATGGGTCGTGTTGTGGTTTAGCGAAATGCTAATAGTAGCTTAGCGGTTGTCTGAACGGTTGTCTTTTTCTGATCAAGTTATTTAATTAAATGAAAAAATTAGTGTATTGTAAGCGTACACTTACAACATATAACATATTTTTTCATTAAAACAGAAGTTGTTGATCATTGTTGGTTCCATTAGTAGTAGAGTCGTTATTAATAGCTATATCTGTTGCTTGTATTGCCCATGCAGCGCCGTCAACACTCCCGCCAGCAGACCTGTTACTCGTAGAAGCAAAAGTTATGGTCGAAGCTGTGTGGAAGCACCCTCATATTTCTGGCAAACACCAGGACATTTAACAGTCTTGAAGATCCCAACCAGTAGAGAGGCTGCCAAATCACAACTGATCACTGTAAGAGACTCATTCAATATCTCAATATGATATAGAGTGGATTGAGTGTCAAATGTCTTTGTTTTTCTACAGAATAAGGTTGACCCTGAGCATATCGCTCTTCTGGTGAAAAATGAGTGGAAGCTGTCTTATGTCACCCCTTTGCATCACTTCAGACATACACAGCTGAAATCATATTCCAAACATCTCGCAGCCTTCATCGTAGCAGAGAAACAGAAAGGAGTTGCAGTTGAAGTTGGGTTAGAAGTGGGATTTAAGGTCACATTTACTGCAGTTCTTGGACTGGCTGAGACCGATGAGGATGCTGAGACTGTTTTCATTCAGGTAAGCCTGAACAGGCTGGTAATTAATTCATATTTGTTTTAAGAAATAAATTATTTTATTCAGCAAGGATGCATTAAATTGATCAAAAGTAACACATTTATGATGTAACAAAAGATACTAAATTAATGCTTTTCTTCCAATTCCTCGATGAATCCTGAAAAGATGCATCATGGTTTTCACAAAAATAAAAATGTTAAGCAGCAAACCAGTTTTCAACCATCATAATTCTTTGGGACCAAATCAGCACTTTAGAATCCTTTCTAAAGGGCCACGTGAAAAGCTTGGGTTCAAATTATTATTATTTTTAATTAGTATAATGCATTAAATTGATGTCACAATACATACGTTGCTACAAAAACTTTTAAGATCATGAAAGAATCCTGAAAAAATAGCAGGTAGCACAGCCTGTTTTTAATATTGATAATAGTAAGAACTGTTTCTTGAGCACCAAATCAGAATATTAGAATAATTTCTGAAAGATCACGTGACATTGCTACACAAACTTTCGTTTCATCAAAGAATCCTGAAAAAATAGCAGTTTCTGCAATACTATTAGGCAGCACAACTGTTAACATTGATAATAGAACTGTTTCTTGAGCATCAAATCAGCATATTAGAATGATTTCTGAAAGAAAGACTGGAGTAATGGCTGCTGAAAATTCAGCTTTGCCGTCGCAGAATTAAAAAATATTAAAATAAAGATATTTGAAATAATATTTCACAATATTTACTGTATTTTGTATCATAAATTCAGCCTTGTCAATCATAAGAGGCTTCTTCATATGAGACCTCTTTCAAAAAGTCTCACCGATCAAACTTTTGAATGGAAGCATATAAATATGCCACATTCATGTAAATTTTTCTCTTATTCCCTCAGATCCAGTCCAAACCAGTATTTGCTGCAGCTGCAGATGCACCGAAAGTTGTCTGGCGCGGTTGGCTCACGTGTGTCAATGGTGATCCGGAATACCTGAGGTCTCTGCCTCCTGATTTTGTCAGCTTACCTCTGTTTTGCACAAGCGGACCGGAGTCTCTTACAACCCTGGTTAAATCTTGGTTCGAGAGGGCTTTTGATTGCAACTTTGGTTCTTTGGCTTTAAACTCCACCACTCTCAACTGGCTGGCTGCTCTGTGGACTGGTTGCCATCCCACCTGCAATATCAGGCATCTGAAACTGGCCTGGAGCCTTCCGACACAGCCACCGCTGGATGTCTCGTATACAGTTAACCCACAGGATGCGTGGGAGCTTTGGAACAGCATTCACCCAGAAGAGAGTGCAGACGACAAGATTGATATTAAAGAGGTCCAGTCTTTCATCAACGGGCTGGAGACTCATTTTTTTAGACACTTTAAGATCTACCTGTCTGCTGGTACACTCATAAAAGTATCTACCGCTCTGGGATCAGCACATCTTGATGGGAAAATCAAGGTAATTGTTATGTGTCGTATCTATTCGTTGTATATACAGCGTGAGTTGCATTCGTATTTGTTACAACTTGATTTTTCTCTCTTTCAGATTGGAAACAGTGACTATATCACCACCTTACTTACCCTGCTGACAGAATCTGCTCTTTTGAAAATGCCAACCTAAAATCTGCTTTCTACTTTAGATTTGTAAATACATTTTTCTATGCCATCTAAACTTGTATATCTTTTAAAGCTTATTGTCTCGTATTTATTTTTTTGTGCTGTAAAGTATGTCTGTGTTGGTTTTCCAGCTTTTGAAATTGAACTTTTTATCCTGCCTGTTTTCTTTTTTTACTTGCTAGAGTTTTATCAAGACAAACATATCAGTCTTAGGCTTATATTAATGTGATACAACTCATTTATCACAAATAAACCTGATTATCAACTATGTGTAAATTTATCACTACTATATGTATAGGTTCTTATAAATAGTTCACACAAATGGGTATTAATATGTCTATTAGTATATTGTAACATGTTTATATTTTATTCAAACATTTTGAACCTTTTAAAGTGTGTAAATCACATAGGGATATTTGTTATCTTTAAATAATGAATAGTGGCTTAATTTTTGTTAATACATGTTTAGATGTGTTTTGACTCAGGGCCTCTAAAATTATTTGATTACGTTTTGCTAGCAGTGCCAACAATGTTATACATTTAGATTATTAGATTCTATCACTTTACAAAGCCTGTAGATAGCAGAAGTTTGTGTTCTGATGGTAGTTCTGAAATTAGTTTGGTTTTGATTGGAATTTGCACTCAAAACACCCTTCATTTAAGCATTTACATCAGAAAAAGACCTAAGGTGTGCATGACAAAATGTATTTGAATTGAGTTACCATTTGTCTTTCAATAAAGCACAAATCTAAGTTGAATTTTCTATTTATATATTTTAAGAGATCTCCAAATTTGTATGAGGAAAAATGGACATTTAAATTTGATGAGTCTGAATCAGTGGTTCTCAAACAGGGGGCTTATAAATTAAATGATAAAAAAAAGTGTTAAATGTGAAGACCAGAGTTTTTGAAATTGAGATCATTGCAATAAAAATACAGTGATTTGTGTATCTATTGATGCTCCTAGTTTCGGTGATAAAAATGTTTGAAAACAAGCTGCTTTGTCATCATTATAGCCGAAGGAGCAGAGAAAATATTGTCTTGAATAGAGGGGGGCCTCGGAGTCAAGAAGGTTGAGAACCACTGATCTTTCAATGACTGCAATCATTTGGATTATTTTTCTTTGGATATTTTATTTCCACATTCAAAGATTTGAAATGTATAGACAGTTGTACATCTTTAAAATTAAATAAGATCATGGAAGATATACTTTATGTAACCGTATTTCAACACAAAGACTAGAACACATAACTGTCATGTGGGAAAACAAGTGTTAAAAAAAAAAAAAAAAAATGTAAGGGAAGTTGTAACAATTCAAAGAGATTCATCTCATATTCAGTAACAAGCTTTACATTAAGTTTCTGAGCATACGTGCAGGCTACTACTGCAAACCTGTTAGTTCTAAAATTTGAGATTATGAAAAATCTTTTTACCTTGGGTCCTCATACTTGCATAAAACAATACATCCAACAATATAAAAAAAAATAATAAACTTTAATAGAAAAACTCTTAGTGGATTAAAGTGCACGGACTGGTTCATTGATGCATTCGGTTGTATAAAAGTAAACAAATTGATAATACCTCAAACCTGTTTTTTTACTGCTTCAAAAATAACTTATTTTCTTCTTTTACAGCCTTCATTAGATTGCAATGTTTCAGGAGGGACTGCATTTCCAGTACACCAAAGAAAAAGAGAAAAACATCAACTAATCTGCTTACATCTGGTAAAATGCAGAGGAACAGTTCATGCTCAGTGTACAACTCATTATAAAAACCTAAACGTAAAGAAATGGTAAAGATATCACAGTGCATCCAATTCAGAAGAGAACATCAATCAGGGAAACATTTGCTCTTAAGAACGAGCATCATTCACACCAATCCCCAGTGACGTGTTTCTTACTATAGTTATTCTTCAATGCAGTCAAACAGACCGGCAGAAGCCTAGTTCCTTCCAGAAAAACAAATGCTCTGGCTGATGCTCTTCCGGCTGCTGTTTTCTCTCTTCAAAACATTGCCTTTGGCTATTCTCAAGTATGAAAGAGAAACCAAATGTAAAAACAAAATGGAGTGATGCTCTATGGCCAGACGAGTCTCCTCAGAGCAGCTTCAGGAGATGGTACCTTTGCCATCTCTAACTGGAGACCATACTCAGTTTATTTTAGTTTTTTCCTCTTGCATGATGTCTCTATGAGGCACGAGCTATGGTGAGGCATCTGAGAGATGGATACTGTAGGTGTTACCATATATGTGATTCACAGTGAGTCATTTTTATTACACCAACGCCACCTCCCAACCTCCTGTAGTTCATTCCTCCATAGAGCCTTGGGGAAAAACAAAACAGAAAAAAATAATCAGTGACAGGAAAAACACCTATGATTTGAAATTGAATATGATTCAAGTCAAAAGCTTGGGGTAAAACGATTTTTTCACCGTGGCTGCATTTATTTGATAAAAAATACAGCAATATTGTGAAATATTATTACAATTTAAAATGACTTCTATTTTCATGTATTTGAAAATGTAAACTGAAGACTGGAAAAATGGCTGTTGAAAATTTAGCTTTGCAATGTCATACAATCCTTCAGAAATCCTAATATGCTGATTTTGCATTCAAGAAATATTTCTTATTACTATCAATGTTGAAAACAATTGTGCAGCTTAATGGTTTTGTGGAAACCATGATACAAAATGGTAGTGTACATACCTCCATGTGTTGGCATCAGGATCATAGACTTCTATCGTTTTTAGGTATGTGGTACCATCAAATCCTCCAACTGCCATCAACTGGCCATTTACTACTGCTAAACCAACCTAGAACAACAGAGAGAATTGATTTGTTGAGCAATTCTTTTTTTAAAAGGCTGAAACAAGTTCAAAGATTCACATACCCCGCTTCTTCTGGACGTCATTGCGACTACAGGTGACCACTGATTGGTTCTGGGATTGTATCGCTCTGCGCTGCTCAGTTCCGTGGTATCGTCTCTGCCGCCCACAGAGTAGATCATATCCTGGTATACGGCACAGCCCAGGTGTTTCCGACGGGTACCCATGGGTGCCACTGTATGCCAGCGGTTCTCTTGAGGGTTATACCGCTCCACTGCCAACAAAATCACTGTTAATAAACATTCTGCATTTGCTTTATAATATCTGAAATACAGCAATCAACACTACATTGAATCATTTGGAGTCAGTTAGATTTTGTAAATGTTTTTGACAAAAGTCTCTTATGCTCACCAAGGCTCATTTATTTGATTAAAAATGCAATAAAACAGTAACATTGTGAAATATTATTACTATTTTAATATATTTAAATTTTTTGTAATGTATTGCTGTGATGGCAAAACTGAATTTTCAGCGAGTCTTTAGTGCCACATGATCAATTAGAAATTCTAATATGCTGATCTGACTCTAGAATCATTTCTTGTTATCATTCTTGTGTTAAACTCTTTAATATTTTTGTGGAAACTGAGATTTTACAGGATTCCTTGATGAACAGAAAGTTCAAAAGAAAACATTTATTTGAAATAGAGTTCCATTAACTTAACAAGTGAATTCAATAGCTTTTTTTTGCTGTAGTACTGAAAAATTTCACAAAAAGTTCCTTCATTTATTAAATTTGGTGCTCGTATCGACTACAACTACTGAAACTTTGAACAATAATTAATTTGACCGAACTGACGATTTCAAAGTTTTAATGCCAATACAGTAATGTTTTTTTATTGAATAATAATATCCAATACTTTAATCTTAAAACTGTCAAAACACTCCTCAGCTGCATTTTTTTCTTAGAAATACAGAAGACACATCAAATATTAACTACACACATAGCAATATCTGATCACTTTGAACTGACTCCAATATTACTGAGTTCTGTCTCTACATCTTCCAGTATTTACCCGTGTTTAGTGGGGATGTGCCGTCTGAACCACCTACTGCGTAAAGAAAACCTCCTAATACAGCTACAGCTACACCCAACCGCCTGGTACTCATCGAGGCAACACGAGTCCACTTATTCTCTTTCGGATCATACCTAAAAATAATTTAAAAAAAAGCAAATTTCTAATTAAATCCCCTCCTAAAGGAAACTTCAAGCCATGTCCATTTAGATATTAAGATGATAATTGTGTAATTACCTTAATACTAACCTTTCTACAATGTTGAGACAGGAAACACCATCCTGACCTCCCACGGCATACAGATACCCTCCTAGTACAGCAACACCCACACTGGTCCTGCAGGTGCTAGTAGGGGCGACGTCACTGCTCCACTGGTTAGTCTTAGGATCATACCTGACATAGCCAGCAGAGGGCAGAAATGTTGAGTTTCAATTTTCATCCATAATTAATTTCATGTATTTTATTTCACCCTGTGAGGATTCATTCATTAGATTCTAGAAGCATGATAAACACAACTGATTCATTTGTATTAATCAAGCAGCACCTCTCCACACTATTGAGATAAGATGAGCCGTCATGTCCGCCAACTGCATACAACAGATCATCCAGAACACTGACACCAACTCCACAGCGCCGTTTGCTCATGGACGCCACCATCCTCCACTCATTGGTCTGAGGGTCGTAGCGCTCAACGCTTGAGATAGCATCACCACTGCACCAACCTCCCACTGAGTCACACAAACAGAAGTCAGATATGGGAAAATCTTGGAAAGCATACAAAATCCAACCAATAGAACTAAGGTATAGCTGCTAAAACACACACCAGCAAACAGTACTTCTCCACAACGGATTGGCTTTCTGGGCCGGGTTCGAGGTCCCTGCATTAGGGGGCGCTCTTGGGGTAGTAGGAGGTAGTTCTTGGCTTCATCAACCAAGTCCCTATGGGGGGGAGGGGGTGTTAGGGGGAGTGTTGATTCAATGTTGATGGAAATTTTAAATTTAAATGTTAATAGAGAAATAAAAACATATATCTGACCCTGTACCACAAAACCAGTCATAAGGGTCGATTTCTCGAGCTGAATAAATAAGCTTTCCATTGTTGTATGGTTTGTTAGGATAGGACAATATTTGGCCGGGATACAACTATTTGAATATCTGGAATCTGAGGGTGCAAAAAAAAATCTAAATATTGAGAAAAATCGCCTTTAAAATTGTCTAAATTAAGTTCTTAGCAATGCATATTACTAATCAAAAATTAAGTTTTGATATATTTACAGTAGGAAATTTACAAAATATCTTCATAGAACATGATCTTTACTTAATGTCCTAAAGATTTTTGGCATAAAAGAAATATCAATAATTTTGTCCCATACAATATATTTTTGGCTATTGCTACAAATATACCCCAGCGACTTAAGACTGGTTTTGTGGTCCAGGGTCACATATTTTAATGATACAGAATCATTGATTGCAAATGGGTGTAAGCTAAGCAAGGCAAGACGAAAGATCAAGGTGACCTATAAAATCTGAATTTTGCAAAGGTCTCCAAAAAGGTTTTATATATTTTTAGAATATTATATTCTGTTTGAATAACATGATTAAAGCACAAATTCCTCAAAATACAGTATTGTTAGTTTATTATTGAGCACTTTGTCAGCTATTATGGTATATTCAAGGCAAGAGACAAATGAAAAATAGAAAAATAAATAAATAAAAAAATTTGGAAAATAAAAGAAATACATAATTGTTTTTTTAATTAAACTATGTCTGGTCTCACTTCATAAACTTAATAATCTATGCTTCAGAGATATTCGATAGGGAAGGATCTTCACCCATTAACAAAAACTTTAAAACGTTTTTAAAAATTTAAAACTTTTAAAAATAACTGTAAACAACGCACCTACACTCCTCATCACTCTTGATTAGAGGATCTGAACCCACCGTCCCAACCAGAAACTTTGGGCTCAAAAGGGGAAGACGCACATGTTGCAGAACCTGTTGCCATGATAAAAGAGATGAGCGGTCTTATGAATTATTCATTTCAGTCATCTCTTTGATGCAAGTCTAAATAATAACATAATTTGCATGTAATTTACAAAGTACCCTTTTTTAATCCTGTTGACATACACAACCATTTAAAAGCCTGTCAGCTAGTCATTATTAAAGAGATATATTATAAAAATATAATGTAGAAATTGTTACATTTATTCAGCAGGAATGCTAGAAATTGATCAAAAGTGACAGTAAAGACACGCATTACGTTATAAAGGATTTCAATTTCAAATTAATGCTGTTCTTTTGAACTTTCTATTCATTAAAATGATGCATCATCATTTCCAGAATAATATTAAACCGAACACTTGTTTTAAACGTTGATATATTGCATTTTGTTTTATTACACATTATGACATTACACATCTACCATAAGCTGTATGTCTTTGGGGTTCTATATGCTTATATCTGACCTGTGGCAGCTGAGGCCTGCGCTCCTGGATGCTGTATTTAACCCAGGCCATTACAGCGTTAAACACCTGTTCCTCACTCCGAACGTTGAGCTCATCACTAGAGATGATGTCTATTAGCTGGTTGGCTGGTAGCAGCATGAACTCTTCACTCTCCATCACCTAAAAAGCAGAAATTATCAAAAAAACATTCATGTGACATATCAATTTTTCACTTCACCAAACAGATTACAGTTGTTTGTAAAAACCATGGTACTGTATATGACCCTTTAAACTAAATAAAGAAATACTGGGGTGTTAATATGATACCAGCAGTGGGGGTTCTTCCCACGAGTCAAAAATAACAGGGTTGCACGGTCATCAGGGAAACCCTAAACTAGCTGATGGAAAAGTTGAGTGTACGGCTAAAATTAGATACAGGGAAGTCACAACTGAGGCTTCTATAGGGTTCCCACACTTTCTGACCAGTGTCAATTCTAACCCAAGCAATATTTCATTTAACACAACTACAAACATTTATATACTGACTATATATAAATTGTCTGAAATTTACAATCCTGAATTTAATATTAAGACTAGAACTACTAAATGAATTTAGTTTTCTTTTTTAACCAAAATCATGCATCAATGTACAATAAGGTTAACATTGGCACTAGGTATCATGAACTAACAAGGACCAATAATTGCAATTTATCTGGGTAAATGTTAATTTCAGCATATACTATTGTTCAAAGACTTGGGGTCAGTAACATTTTGTAACGTCTCAAACATCTCTTGATGCACCAAGGCTGTATTTATTTGGTCAAAACTTCTGTAAAAATAGTAATATTGTGAAATACTATTACAATTTAGCCTAATCATTTTCTTTTTTAATGTATTTTAAAATGTAATTTTATACTGTTTTGATGTTCAAAAACATTTCTTATTATCATCACAGTTGAAAACAGTTGTGCTGCTCAATATTTTTGTAGAAACTCATCTCTTTTTTTTCAGGATTTTTTTAATAGAAAGTTTAGAAGAAAAAATCTTTGCTAACCTTATAAATGTCTTGACTGTCATTTTGGATCAATTTAATTCTTGTTAATGCAATTTTAAAATGCTGTTGTTCATGTTGCCTAATCTATTAACAAATTACTTACTGTAAAGCGTTACCTAATTTGTAATATCACTTATGATTAGTAAAGAAAATATTTAGACCTGTGCTATGCAAAGAAAGCAAAAACAAGTAAGAAATGGAAACAAAAAGGTTCAAGTTCAAAGTCATGGTACATTCATTGTCAACACAATAGAGGGCGTGTCGAGGTCAACCATTACCTCCTGAAAGTTATGCTGGGTGAACTTATCAGCAATACGCAGCAGCTCTCTGCAGGAGTGAGTGTCGGCGAAGGCCCTGATGCCTAAGCAGTTAGAGGGGTCCAATTGTCGCTTCAAGAATTCACAGCAGGCTTCCTGAATTTCTGTCAGTTGCAACAAGCAGGCAGCGGGCAGCAAAGTCTGCACATTTCCCTCCTCCACAGTCACCTGCAGGCCACCATACAACTTACGTCAGCTGGTTTAAAGTTTAAAATTGAGCTTCAATACAAAGCATCAAAATTTACAGTAGTTGAACATTCAATGCAACTTTAATATTGAGCATACATCAATAGGACTGCATACCTGTGAGGTATAAGCAAAGTCGATGAGCAGCTCCATGGCTCGTTCATCGATATCCCGGATCACGACTTCCGTCTGTCGGCTCTCGGCCAGTTCCCCCGTGAACATGGCTCTGAAGTAGGGGCTGCAGGCGGACAGGATCACACGGTGTGCATAAATCTTCTTGGCTCCCACCACCAAAACCACATCGCACAGCTCTCGGTGCTTGCGGAGCAGGTTGATGACCTCCAGGGTCTGCCGAGGGTGCTTGTCTGAGATGTAGGGCATCCTGGCAGGCTGAGGAACTCCCTCTGGGAGCTTGTTGGGGTCACCAAGGGTGCAGCGACTTGTGATATCCATTCCTGTGGTATCTGGACGTGCACAGGTACCCCTAAGGAAAAAAAAAAAAACGGTCAGTTTATGCAGTGCTTGTAGCTGAACTGAACTCATGATTGATGGACTTTACAGTAAATGAACTGAACTAAATTATCAACTTCAGCTGAATAACACTACTATCTTTTTAAAAACTGTTTACAGCTAAATTTGCATTTGTCTCATTACTGAAGAAGTTTGCAACACTAATTCTGTTATTTACCTATTTATTGCTGTGAACCTGCTTTTGGCTTTGTATTAAATGCTATATAAATAAAGGTGACTTGAATGTGAGAATCGATTTGGATGGAAGTATATGCTAAATGGAAACTATTTTTAGTATTCTTTAAATACTTCTCTGCTAGAAAGAAGAAATTAACATTAAAAATACATTCAAAACATGGCAGCATGATTTCAATTGCCTTTCTTGTGCATGCATGAGCAATCTGAACGTTACGCCAAATGTTGAGTTATCTCTTTTTTAAATTATTAACTTACCTAGAGATCAAGCAGTTTGAACTCTATGCAAACAAGCTTGAAAACAGCACGACTAACAAATATGAGCACAACACACGCCCATAGTAAACATCACAAATGAATATCAGAATGTGACATACGTTCTTTAACAAATAAAAAAAACACGTAGACTTCTTACATATTGACATTTAACGTCAGTGCTTTCTATTTAAGACTTATTTAGTGTAGATTAGTTATAATATAACTTGGACTCGTGGGGAAACTTAACTGGTTGCTCTGAACTGTTGAAATGTGACAATGCAGCAAAACAGAAATGTGAGGCAAATATAAACACAAATCAGCTCAATAATATTATGGACGTTGGAAAAGTATTAAAGATTGGTCGTGTGATGTTTGTAATCAATTAGACAGGGCCCAGAGTATTCCCAACGCAAACCTTACGCGCGAACAGAAGCGATATCCTTTAGGGAGAGCTACTAAAATAACTGTTTTAATACATATAAGGTCAAGGTTTAACTATATCTGTGAGTGAGACTCACTGTTTACACACTGGTTAACGGAGTGTCAATTAGCCCTAGCATGGCTTGATCGAAGTATCGGATTTGTACTGTTTTAGCAGTTTTTCAAAAGTGGCGTTACGCATTATAAAGACTATGACAGAAAAGGTGTGATTCCCTCACCTTATTTGTCCATTAAATCGGTCCAGATTGAATTTTAAGTCGTCGAGATTTGACCAGATAATATCAAGACAACCGCTGGGTTTACCGTCCACTTTTATTTTGTATTTTTTTATATGAGTTTCCTGAGAGTCACAGGAAATAGTCGTTTTAAAATAAAAGTCCTGCATCTTATTATGCACTACGGTGACAGAAATGCAAAAAGTTAAATTTGAAGACAATAAATTTGTAATTTCAGCAATTTTGACTTACCTATATGATTAAACCAGCATCAAATACAAAAGTAGCTATCAATAATGATTAAAGTAACTGAAACGATTAAAATGTGTAGTAGTAGTCATAATAATAAAGGTAAAATAAACGTAATTACAATGAAAATATATTTAAATTAAAAACAAATGGAAATGTTGCCTTGGAAAATATATTAAATAAAATAAGTTATATAGTAATATTTAACACTAAAATTATTAATATATTAAAAAAATTATTAAACAAATAAACAAACAAGTTTTCACACATAACTTTGTGTTTACTTTGTTATTTATTTATTTATCCTAATATACCTGTTTGCCTTTTGCTTGTTTGTGTGTGTGTGTGTCTGTGTGTGTGTGTGTGTGTGTGTGTGTGTGTGTGCATGTTTATGTGGTTTATGAGGACACAAATTTGTATAATGACATGGGTATGACAGAGGTATTACAATATGAAGGTGGTTTATGAGGACACTGCCTATGTCCCCGTAATTCAAAAAACATACTAAATGGTGTTTTTTTGAAAATCTAAAAATGCACAAAGTCTCCTGTGAGGGCTAAGTTTAGGTGTAGGGTTGGTGTAGGGCAATAGCACACACAGTTTGTTCAGTATAAAAACCATTACGCCTATGGAGAGTCCCCATAAACCACAAAAACCAACATGTGTGTGTGTGTGTGTGTGTGTGTGTGTGTGTGTGTGTGTGTGTCTGTCTGTCTGTCTTTAAAGGTGTGTAGTTTTCTGACAAAGACATTCTAGATGAGACTCAAATAAGCCTACATTCTTCCACTGTTTATCGGAATGCTTTCAGACATGTTTACAAGTGTGTGTCTCTCTCATTCACTTGTTCCCCCTCCCCTCCCCTTCTCTCTCTCTCTCTCTCTCTCTCTCTCTTTCTCCTGCTATCCCTCTCTTTCTCTCCCCTTTTTCTGTTCTGTGGCATGTTTTATTATACTCTTTTGTAGAGTGTTTTACTTTGTGCATTGGTGGCCCCCAAATTGAACCATAGGAGGCAGTGCTTTGAAGCCTGATGTGGGGGGAAACAACGCCACTAATAGAGGTAAACAAGACTTTCTCAATAGACACTGATTAATCAGCCTGAACTCCTCAAATACCATAAATGATCAGAAGAGATTTAGCTGTGTCTGAATTTCAAAATGAAACGCTTATTGCACATGCAAATGATGTAGCATTATCAAAAATTGTAAGAAACTACATTTTATTAATTTATTATACATACATTTTATACATACACAAAAAAGAATATATATCTATATCAATGTTGTTGTCTTACACAGCTTGTGTTGAAACAAAACATCATTTTGGACCATGCAAAAGGGAACCTCCCCTTCCCCAAAAATGCAGACTTACTTTGCTGCCAGCACCCAATCCCTGGATTTTCATTCTGAGGAGTGAGGAAGGCAGAAAGGACCAGGAATTGTGTGCAATATCATGTGAATACCAGCATCAAATAGCCAAAGACACATCTGATAGCAGTGACATCGCTTCTGCTTTTGTCCTGGCTTTTTTTTTTTTTTGTCGTACAACCACACACATAAAACATGTGTCATTCCACATATAGGCAAAACACTGGACGTCAAGCACATCAGAAAAAGAGCTCTCGGCTACTCTGAGATTGATATCACAGGGTCTATTTCTCCCTAAATGTGTCCCCCCTCCTTTCCCCCCCTCCTGGGAAAACAGCGACAACAAATTAGCCTTCTTTTATGTCAGAGCCTAAGGACGACATTTGGACAGCCCTGAGATTGTCCGCCCGAGTTCCCATGAACCTCACTAACCTTCTCTTTCAGTGCAGAAGGAAGCAGCCATTGTGCCAGCACCTGTTTCTGTGGAAATTGGTGAAATGATGGCTTTGTTAGGCATTGCCCAGGCAACCAGGAGAAAAGAGCATGATGGTGAGAGGGAGGAGGAGGTGGGGCAGCTGAGGTTTGGGCAGGGGGGAGGGGCCACTGGACCTGGAGGGCCCCCTCTTGAGGAGAGGACTGGAGGGGACGGAAGGGCTGAGTTGTAATTAGGCAAAGGACTCATTCTTAACAGGTTGTTCCACTATGCTCTGGCCCTAACTACATTATAATAAGTGGAGCATAAGAGATATCAAAGAAATAAGAGATTTACTATTCAAAAGTTTGGGGTTAGTAAGATATTTTTATTTTTTTAAAGACATTAATACTTTTATTCAGGGAGCATGCATAATTTTTTTCTATTTCTATTTCAAATAAATGCTGTTCTTTTTAACGTTCTATTCAGCAAAGAAAAAATTACATCACAGTTTCCTCAGAAATATTAAGCAGCACAACTATTTCCAGTAACAATAATAAGAAGAAATGTTTCTTGAGGACCACATCAGTAGATTAGAAGGAGTATCATGTGACTGGAGTAATGGCTCCTGAAAATTCAGCTTTGTCATAACAGGAATAAATTATATTTTGAAATTGAAAACCGTTGTAATAATATTGAAAAAATATTACTGTTTTATTACTGTTTTTTCAAATAAATCCAACCCTGTTGAGCATAAGAGACTTCCTTCAAAAACGTGAAAAAAATCTTCCAAACTTTTGAACGGCAATATGTGTGTATAAATTATTTATTTGAATAATATTTAATAAGTTAAAACATATTTCGGTGGAATCGATCAAACAAGGCTGCAGGGAGAACTTCACACTTCTGATGTGCATCAAAGTCACAGTTAAAATCAATATAAATTAATAAATAATTTAAAAGAAAAATAAATATATTGAAATAAATTCTATATTTACATTTGACAGTGCCATCTCTCTCTCTCTCTCTCTCTCTCTGTCATGTAACATATGCAGTATTTCCCTGGACCCTGGTTAAAAATGATAATCATAATAACCCAAAGTTGAAAAATCCAAAACCCTAGGTCACTTTACCAGCTTTACAAGGTCAACTAACAAAGCACAGTTCACAGACCAAGAGCTGTAGTGTAATATTCAGAGAAAGACAATAACAGAGAAGTGAGAAGGCACCGTATGAGTGGAGACACTGGAGGCATCGCCTGAGTCTCCCACCAGAGGGCAATCATTAATCAGGAGTCATTGCAACAAATGGAGAAGTTTCTGGAGCTCAGAACAAGTGTTCATTGATGTGAAACCAGACAGATGTATTGATATGCTGAATGGAAATGGAGCTTCAAAGCTGCTTTAGTGTCAACAGAACCCCTGAACCAAATTATATTCAGTTTATAATACGCTATACACACACACACACACACACACAAACACACACATGCATACAGATAAGGAAAAGCAATCACTGTCACTTTCACTGTCAAATAAAAACTGCTATTTTAAAACACACAATAATGTGTGGCCTTATGTGAGCAACCAGGTTATAAAATTGCAGCAAAATAACTTTAAAAATGTTTAATTCTGTAAAAAAATTACGTTTAATAAGCCAAAGATATGGTCAGGTCAGGAAAGTCCCGGCCGCTTCACTCAATCCGGGTAAATCCACCTTCCTGAACTAACCACATTTGAGCCATTGATTGGTTGACCATTTTCCACTAATGACAGCCTTCAGTCTGAGCGTAATCAGCAAACGCTCTGTTGCACCAGTTTGAAAGAGGAAACTGGTCATGATTCGTTTGATTTTCAGGAACCATTTAGTAGACCACAAAAGTATATTTAACTTGTGCAAAAATATAAACACAGTCCTAGGTGGACAGTAACAGGCATATATGATACCTCCTATCTCTCTCTTGGGGGCGATTTGTGAATCGTAAATGTGGTCAGCTAAAGCAAATAATATATTTTACAGACTTACTCTGGTGTTTATACTGCCTAAAACTTGGCATTTCTCAACTGAGCAAATATTAAAATAAAAGTCTTGGGATCTGTACGCTTATCAAGGAAATCTGAAGCAACTGATCAACTAATATAAGATCACTATTTCACTCATTAACAAACTGTGGTCAGAATAAATGCTCATCCCAATTTCTGTTTGCTTTTTACTGTTATAATAAATTCTTTCCGTTCCACATGACCTGCATCTATATCAGCATTTTCAAGGTCCTGATCACTTAATCATAGTTTATGTAACAATAATGACAAAATAACTGCTTATTGTTTTACTTATTACATGGATGCTCAAAGAATTACATACATGAAGTATTAATTTGATACACATATATATTATTTTATTTATTATGTATTATTTTACAATCATATATACACACTGGTAATATTTTTTAAAAAAAATGTAAGTGTCTTATGCTCACCGAAGCAGCATTTAAAAAAAAAAAAAAAAACGAAATAGTGTAAAATATTACAAATTGGACGATGTTTCACTTCAAAATATTTTAAATTTTCATTACTCCAGTCTTCAGTGTTACGTGATCCATCAGAAATCATTGTAATATGCTAATCTGGCACTGAAGAAACGTTTCATCCTTTTGGTTTGTATTATTCTCTAGTCCAGTGTGTTGATGAGCATGGCACGGGGGCTGATACACTGCACTGGGGTGGTCTTTTTTGTGTCACTCCCACTGGCTTTAAGTCAACGAGGTGATGGGAGTGCTGTTGGCATGCCAGCTGCCAAGCAAACCCTCTGCACCCTGCTCTTGTCTGATTCCCATGCGTCCATTCAAGAAAGAGAGAGGGAGAGGGAGAGAGAGAGAGAGAGAGAGAGAGAGAGCAAGGCAAGGAAGGACATACAGTGGCTTGCAATGCTTATGCCAAGTCTGAGTCCGTTGCTTCAGGTTAAAGTTTGTTTGATATTAAAATATTTTCTAAGCGTAATATACAGAGACAACTATAAGAAAATCTGTTTTACAACATTACTTTTTGCAATTACGTTTAATGACACAAATAACACAAAACATTACACAGTTCATCATTCATTTTGGACTATGACAGGAAGCTGTTGTTTAACAGATAATAAGATCATAATGAGGTAAAATATTAAAGGGATAGTTTACTTAAAAATGAAAATTCTGTCATCATTTTTGATCCAAACCTTTATGACTTTCTTTCCTCTGTGCAACATAAAAGAAAATGTTTTAAGAAATGTCTCACTGCTATTTTTTTCTCCATACAATGAAAGTCAATTACAACCAAAACTGTTTCAAAATGTCTTCTTTTGTGTTTGGCAGAAGAAAGTCATGCAGATTTGGGAAAGGCATAAATAGTCTTCATTTTGGATGAACTGTCCCTTTTAATTGGATGCTAACTTCATGTTAGGTACATTAATTATAAAATCTTACAATCTTAAAGTCATGTAATGCCCTACATGTTTCCATGGGAGTGTTTGTCATTGACTGAATGACTTTTAAATACTACTCTGTAGGAGCTTTGCGAATGGCCACATGCTTCTGAAAGCTACTAAAAGTGTCCTCACCACTGTCATGCATGTGTTATTTATAAGTATGGTGCGCTATACCTTCTTTTAAGCCCAAGACAGATGGAGAAAGACAGTGTGGGGTGGAAATTGTAAGACATACAGTAGGCTATCGTTTGTACAGAGTCTTTATTCAGAGACAGCATAAAGCACCCCATGCGTAGGAGAGGAACATTATTCCAGGGAGTGGAATAAAAGACAGATCCAGCTGCGTACACACACCTACACTCACAGACACTGCTAGACCCGGCACATATGTGCACATTCACACACACCAAGAGGGCTGAAACACATGCCTGATTCTGTGCCGCAGTATGGTGTGTGAGGGGGCTAGTTAAGAATGATTTATTTCTGTGTGGGGATTCACAGGATGGCTCCAGTTCAACCGACTTCCCAGAGCGAGCGGAAGCTGCTACCAGCCATAGCAAGCAGGAATTCTCATCCCCGGACCTCCCTCTCCAGGCCTCAGGACCCTCGGGCCCTGTGCGAGCAAGACGCTTGACTTGAACCTGGTGGAAATTACAACCCTGTTTACTTCTCATGCAATACGCAAACTGACCAACAAGTGGCGCTGTGCAAACAGAAAATCATCAAAATCGCTACAGAAGCAGAGTTGTACAAGATGCTTCATTGGAACCTGGCAATTTTTTTTTTTTTTTTTATAATAAAAGTCTCCTAATTCACACAATTGCTTCCACACATTGTATGGTGTTGCTTTTACGGTCTCAGTGGAACCTTCTTACTTTTCCATACATGCAAACAATCTGTTTATATAAATAAATAGCCACAATGTTGAAAATTCTTACTAAAATGAAACAAAACAAGGTTCTTAATAAATAAGCAGTATGTATGCAATCCTTCATTTTTTTTCTTTCACTTTCTTTTTACACAAAAATAATGTAAATGTGCACAATTGTACAGTAAGTGCTAAAACAGACGTTTTGCCCCCCTTTTTTTAATTGTGTGCGTGTGTGTGTGTGTGTGTGTGTGTGTGTGTGTGTAAACTATGGTTAAAAAGTTATGGGACTCACACATGTGCAGACATCCTCCCACACACATAGACTCAGACATAGCTCTCTCTCTCCCAAATACACACGCGTAACCACACACAGGTAAAACAAGCAGGCGCACAGAAACACAGCTTTACAAGACATCACCTCTCACTAGGTGCCGACAGGACCACACATACTGTCTCTCACACAAAATGTTTGGAATGCTGTAAACATTTATTTCAACAGAAACTTAAATGGTTCCATCTCAAATAGTCTTCCGGGGACATCGCACTGCACCTGAACACAATAATAAACATGAAGGTGAACGACCACAGTGAACACATGAAAACATTGCTTGGGTGGCTTTACTACAGTTTGGGTATGATTATTTTAAGATGTGTGTCATCCTGAGATGCTTTTCAAACATCACCCTGTGCATTTACACTGAAGAAGTCTCAAAAATAGACTCTGAATCTATTATTTGCCCAGGTATATGTAGGCCTATAATAAAGAGATCTGCAGTGAAACATGGGTTCAAATGTAAGTTTATGGACTGCATTGCTCTTTGGAATAGCACTATTTAGCTTGAAGCTGACGTGAAACCTTATTCGTAACTCAATTTACCATAATATGATGCATTTCAGGGTATGGCCAACAGAACCAGAAGCATTTGTTTCTAGCCTTTCATGAGTACTGGGTCACAAGCCCCCCATTAAAAAAGTATGTCCATAAGCTGCACAAGCAATAAAGAGCTTCATCATTGATAAATCTTAGAGGACTACAATGCCTACAATGCAATGTATGTAATATTCACCTCTTGTTGTTTTCTGTCTTATAAAATATCCTGTTGCTATGTCGGTGTGAGAGACCGCTGCAAACAATTCAGTGCATGAGTAATGAATCAAACTTTCTTAATTGGACCTTTTTGCAAAGCTGTTTGACCGATTAGATCAAACAATTGATTCATTTGCGCATCTGGCATCACTAGTTCTGATTCTAAACAGCTGAGAGAAAACACACGATTTGTAACTTGATTGCTGAAATATTATATATATTTTTTTAAATAAATAAATAAACGATTCTCAGGTCGGTGTATGTTAATCACATGGATATACAAGGATTTATCAGTAACATTGTACTATTGCATTTCACTGGAGCTCATGCCCCAATGTTTCTGGCCAGAGGTGTGTTTCCCAAAAGCAACTGGTCTCAAGTTCCATCATTACCAGAAATGCAACTTGCGATCATAGTTAGCTGATGCCTTTGGGAAATGCACCCCAGAACAATGTGTCAGTGTAGTCAGTGATATCCATTTGTGTGGATGCTTCACAAAGTGAGAATGAAAATGAGACTTCATCCCCAAAATCTTGCACTTTGTTTATGTTGGTAATTTTGGTATAAGTTTTTTTTTATTATTTATAAAGTATTTTTATATAAAAGAAGAAAAAGAAGAAGAATGTGTTAACCAAAGGACCTAACTAATCAGAAAACAATAGATTTATTGTGAAAATAATTGCTGAATTAATCGACTAATCAAAAATAAACAATAGATTGATTGATTGATTGATTGATTGATTGATTGATTAAAAAATAATGTACAGTGATGCATTAGAATTGATTGGACTGTGAAAAATGGCTGTTACTTTGCAGAACAGAGCCAGAAATTAATAAGCATTAGGTATTTGGCTAATCGACAACATTATAGCCTGTGTTATTATAGCCTGAGTGATGTCATCAGAGGAATTTAATTTCAGAAAGTTTTGAAAGTCATTTCAGAGGAAAAGCACGTTTTTAATAACAGTAGTAGTAATAAGATTAATAATAATATGACAGGAAGAGCCAGTTATATTTTGACTAAAGATTAATAGAGATTAATAGAGCATGGTGCTAACTGCTAAAAACACCAAAGTCACATGTTTGATTCCCAAGGAATGCAAAAAAAAGAAGAAAAAATTATCAAAAATATGTACTTTAAATGTCTTAGAAATAGAAATCTAAATAACCAGTTACTGACAATAAATTAGGGAACATGCCTTAAGAATTTTTTTTTATATATATAAGTTCAAACATTAGACTGAATGTAACCTCTAAAATGCATAATCCATAGCCAAAAGAAGGGTTTAACACATGTTCTACAGAAATTGGAAGAAGAGCATTTGGTTCACAGCAGAGCATGACAGTTTAGCTGTGACTCAGTCAGAGCCCTGGCCTCATTAGCCTAGTAAATGAAATCCTAAAGTGTGATTTGAGAAAGCCTCTGTATGTGTGTGTGTGTGTGTGTGTGTGTGTGTGGCAAGAAGTTCCACCCATATTTGTTCTGCCAGCAGACTGCTCTCACAGTGAAGGTGGACCTCACACAGCGCTCAGCCAAAGCCGCAACGTTTCCGACAGCGTTCCGAGCCTGGCAGCCGCTGCAGGGAGAATGAGGAATTCTCTGAGAATGGAGGAGATGCTGCCAGATATCAGCCCAGAGGCCACCGAGTAAATTTCTCAGGACAGCCAGCTGGGTGTCTGAGTCTGACAGCTCGCTCACAGTGCCCGCAGAAGAAATCTCCATCAAAGCACAGTGAGACACAGTGGACTTGTCTGACACTCATCGGTCTAATTACGACGAGAGAGAATCAAAAGCTCTTCAGTGTGTTTGGGACAAAATAGCAGCGTTTTGCCCAGAGGCACTAGACATTCAAAAATACGGAACGGCAAATCTATAATTATTGTCAATGAGGGGCATCATTATACCTGTCATAATTACATAGTGTCTTCCTCATTCATCTTCTACGTTCAGATCCAAGCATGCTGAGTAATTCATTACAGACGCATTAGAGTATTATCCAGGCAGGTGAAAGATGCTCTATTGATACAACAAAACTCAAACCACACATCGAAAATTCATCACAAAACCATACTAGTATTAAGTCCGTTGTGTTTGGCGTGCAATCTGCAAGCTATTTCCTTTCTTGTCATCCACGGATAAATCAAACCTTTATAAATCTACTCAAGACTTTCTTTTTTCTCCCAGATTTAGCTCGGTCTAAAAGATGGGCCGAGTCCAGCTGGATAAAACGGGCACAATTTCACATAGACGTGAGTCAACCACCATTGAACAGTGACTGTCTCATCAGCCACTGTGGGAGCAAGATATCACAGGATGCCTCAACTATGACAAGTTGGCCATAAAATAGTGATTAAACACTGCTTAGATGTGCCTCGATCATAATTAACAGAAAATTCAACTGTAATGTGCCACTGCGAGATATATAGCGCTCATTTTTCTCAAGAAAGTCCCGGTGCATGGCGCCTGGAGGCAGGCTCCCCACGTGCAGAAAGATAGTGTGGGCACAGCGCTGGAGACAGCGGAGATGTTTGAAGCGGCGTGGGGAGCATGTGTGGTCACAGACCCCACAGACCGATGGGTTTGGGGTGGACACAGGCGAAGCAGACACACACAGAGATGATAGGAAGAAGACGGAGTGATGTGTGCAGTAAAAAATTATTTTTAGATCAAGTAAATAATGTGAGAAAAAGTTTGCTATTTGGGTTTATGTATATGCTTTATTTTTCAAGAATAACTTTTTTCCAAGGCATTGTTAGATGTCTGTGTCTCCTGTTATAGCAATGCAAAGATTTTATTTCAAAAACATTATCTTGGCTGTTAAATTATTTTTGTTATGATTTTAAATCTGAATTTAACCTCAGAACAATCTCAAAAAGAGCTGCTAAAGTCTGATTCTGTGGTGGCTGTGCTTTAAAATTAAATTATAATCATCAATTATTAATTATGATGAAGGATTTTGAAAGTCTGACAGTAATCAGTGTAAAGTTAACCCTGCCTGCTTTAAATATTTGAAAATTATTAACAGTTGAAAACATTCACTATAAATTTAGACAAGTAATCAAAAAGTATTCAGTTACTGTACATTACTTTACTAAAGTAATTGAAATAGTTACTCTACTTATTACATTTTAAATAGGAAAACTTGTAATCTGTAACTTATTACATTTCCAAAGTAACCTTCCCAACAAAAGTGCAGTATAATGTAAAATAAAGAATGAGAGTTTTTGCCTGTTGATGTTTTCAATAGTTTGAGGCAACAAAAAGACAGAAGACATGATACTGTAATATTGAACAATTTAAAATAAAGAGAAATTTATAAAATACTTTCATCATTTATAATAAAATGTATTGTTTACATTTTTTTTAATTAAAGACATTTTAACAAAATAAAAAAATATATGTATATATTATAACAATAATAATTAAGTGAATGAATTTAACAAAAAAGCCATGCAAACCAATCTCAATGAGGGATCCAGGGCCCACTAGGGGGCTTTAAGCAAACTTGCAAGGGGACCACAGAATGACTTTTTTTTCTTTCTTTCTTTCTTTCTTAAAATGTATTCTTAGAATTAATTATTATGAATATAGTAAAACAATCTAATATAATGAAAGTTCTAGAATTTTTTTTTTAATTGTAGTTAATTTTACTGTTACATCAATATTAAAGATACAGTATATGACAGTTTATTATGTGTATATTTTATAGCTATCTGATAATATTATGTTGTATAGGGGCCTGTATGAATGTGAGATGTTAATTCCATAGCTTGTTCTTTCCCCAAAAAACATTTGATTAATTCTTTCCAAATAAACAGCCACAAACAATGGAAAAATGGGGGTGATGGGAACCATTTTAGAATTGATTGCAACACAATTAGTCTTTACAAAAGTAAAACTCATAACATTATTCTAATTTTTATTATTCACACCATTAATTTTAAGATTAAGTACCCATAATCTGTGTCTTAATTTTAGCTTTTTCCTCCATTTCTCCCTATGCCCTCCTCCCTTTCATTATCCAGGGCTGGCCCGTGACTTTCTGCCTGGACGCTGGCCACAATTAGGAGTTATAGCAATCATTAACCAAGTATATGAGGCAAACCAAGCCCAGACAGCATGTAAAAGAGTCAAAACCCTACCACAGACACTCACCTAGCACAGGGAGCCTGGCTTTCGAAGGGGCCCCAGCTCCGGAAGGGAGCGGCTCTCCAGACTGACCTATAGCTCGGGAACACTGGGATGTGTCTTACCTCTACCACCCTAGAGCCGGACCTGTGTCAGAGTGAAGAATGGTCTACATGACCTTTACAAGGAATCTGAAGGGTTTTATGAAGTGTCACCCTGCAAATCCTGTGTTTAAAGCCAGTGAGTTAATGATGACTGTCGGTGCAGTTATAACAAATTACAAATCTCTGGGGAGCACAGTCTTTCAGCATGTGATACCAGCATTAATGAAGTCCTTTAAGAGCAATATAACCTCTATAAAGTTCTACTGGACTAATTGCCTCAATTCAACAAATGCCTCCAAAACCATTTTAAATGCTGGAGTACAGTTTTTACACTCACACTTGAACATTTGCAAGACTCACAACCATATTTTCTGGGATGTTTAGATCCAGATCCACTGTCTTCCTCTGGAGCTGATCCCGTCAGTTTAAAGGGCGGTGACATTTGTGAAATTTCGCTGGCAAAAAATGGCCCATTATCTACTGTAAATAGCAAATGAATGAAGCATAGCTCACAGAGAAATCACTTTCAAACCAAGCAGCCTTCTGTGGCGATTCCGCATGAGGGGATTGGCATCGGTTATTCTTTCTTTTGACTCAAATAGCTACTAGAATACTGTATGTAAAGCAGTTGTATGAACTGGAGAGACTGAGATCACACAATCCTTACACTGACAAATGCAGCCTATATTTGAAGACACTAAAAAGATTACTATTATTTAAAAAAATCTGATTTTTAATAAAATGATGACTGAAGAATCCATCTCCAATGACTCTTAAAAAACATTCCCTTGGTGCCAATTTCCATTACTTAAGCAATACACATACATGTAGGCCTACACCTGTGCTTTAAAGGTGAAAGACTACAGCTGACCGCTGCACATGACATGTAGCAACATGTACTGTATATCTTTGTTAAGTGTTTGTTCCCACAAATTCAACACATTCATTCTTTCCCTCACGTTGTACTAATTTGTTCTCTCATTTTATATAAATTGTGGCTGTGATTTTACTAAAATAATGGAGCAAATGAGTAAGACATAGGAACAAAATCATTGCCACAGTATTTCATTATTTTTTTTTCCATGAATGTCATGTGTGGGGCTTCGTAAACACTCCAGAACAGTTTGCAAACATCGTGTTTCAAGAGGTGTTGCATCTTTCAAAAACCAGACTGGCTCATTTAATCGCAAGCTAGGACTTCCATTCCAACAGCTGCCATATAAAGCATTACCCATTCATTTCCACCTCTTGTTACCACCATCGGACATTGTAAAATGTGTGAATATTGCACTGTTGTAATCAAAACAGCTAGAATTTAGTAGATGTTTTTAAAAAGCTTTGTTGATATCTTCAGGCAACACTAAAAATCTCCCAACAATGAAAGATTAGATCATCCCTTTTAAAATGGTTTCTTATTCCTTTTTGCAGCTGGAAGGAAAGCTGCTATGTGAAACATAAAAACACAAACAAACAATAATCACAATGA
>NC_136754.1:11798015-12183015 GCF_936440315.1 Barbus barbus
CACCTATAACACCCCCAAACCTCTGCTACCTGTGGGTAACAGACCCCTCATCTGGTACCCCCTTAACCTGCTGGAGAGAGTGGGCTTTGAAGGTAAACATACTGTCATATCAGAAAACAAAGTTCATTAAAAGCGAGATTTTGTCACATGAGAAAAGTGTTTTTGTTTCCAGATGTCTAGAGTTAGTATATTCTGATATAGAGATACATGGGTAGACTTATTTACTTTCTATTTTTTGTTTATTACGAAGTTTGTTTGATGGCTGTTCCTAACGTTGCTCAGTGTTTTGGTCATTTTTTTAATGTCTGCTGAGTGCCAAAAGGGAGTAGAAATAGGCTTTTCCTGCTTAGAGGACACAAAATTATGAATAAAAATGAAAACTGCAATTCAAAGGCATACATATGTGCTAGTTCAGTTTTTTGAAGTGTTCTGTCTATTTCACGGTTATTATAATAAACCATAAAAAATAAATCACAGGGAAAAAAATAGGAAGGACAAAAAGTGTGTGTATAAAATGTATTTGTTAATATATATTTTATTTCAAGTGACACTTTTGTGACACTTGTATGTATAAATGTATAAACAGTGTATAAAATAATGTATAAATATTAGTGCTATAAAACGATTAATCGCATCCAGAATAAGTTTTTGTTTGCATAATGTGTTTTGTGTATATTTGTATACATAATACACTTACATACAGTATATATTTTGAAAATATTTACATGTCTATATTTACACTCATATAATTTATATTATAAATAAATATATTTAATATATTAAAAATATATATTTTTTTAATATATACATACATGTGTGTATGGTAACACTTTAGAATAGGGAACACTTATTCACTATTAACTACGACTTTTCCCTCAATAAATTCCTAATTTGCTGCTTATTAATAGTTAGTAAGATAGTTAAATTAATTTGCTGCTTATTAATAATTAGTAAGGTAGTTGTTAAGTTTAGGTATTGGGTAGGATTTGGAATGTAGAATAAGGCATTAATATGTTCTTAATTACTACTAATAAATGGCTAATATTCTAGTAATATGCATGCTAATAAGCAACTAGTTAAGAAACCCTAAAATAAAGTGTTACCGCATGTATTTATTAGTGCTGTCAAACGATTAATGGTGAGTAATCGCATCAAAATAAGTTTTTGTGTGCATAATATATATGTGTATACTGTGTATATTATGTATATATAAATAAATACACACACATGCATGTATATATTTCAGAAAAAAATTGTTTATATATTAAATATATTTATGTATAATATAGATTATATGAATATAAATATATACATGTAAATACATGTACATATTTTCAAAATATACTGTATGTGTTTATTTATACAAACATAAATATACAAAGTACACACACACACATATATATATATATATATATATATATATATATATATATATATAATTATGTAGACAAAAACTTTTATTTTGGATGCGATTAATTGTTTGACAGCACTAGTATTTATATATGCATAATAAATACAGTGGTGTGAAAAAGTGTTGGCCCCCTTCCTGATTTTTTATTTTTTTTACATGTTTGTCACACTTTAATGTTTCAGATCATCAAACAAATTTAAATATTAATCAAAGATAACACAAGTAAACACAACATGCAGTTTTTGAATGAAGTTTTTTATTATGAAGGGAAAACAAAATCCAAACCCACATGGCCCTGTGTGAAAAAGTGCTTGCCCCCTAAACCTAATAACTGGTTGGGCTACCCTTAGCAGCAACAACTGCAATCAAGCGTTTGCGATAACTTGCAATGAGTCTGTTACAGCGCTGTGGAGGAATTTTGGCCCGCTCATCTTGGCAGAATTGTTGTAATTCAGCCACATTGGAGGGTTTGAGCATGAACCGCCTTTTTAAGGTCATGCCACAGCAGATGTTGTGGGGTCTTTTGTGACCTCTTGGATGAGTCGTCGCTGAGCTCTTGGGGTAATTTTGGTCGGCCGGCCACTGCTGGGAAGGTTCGGGGCAAACACTTTTTCACACAGGGCCATGTGGGTTTGGATTTTGTTTTCACTTCATAAAAAAACCCTTCATTTAAAAACTGCATGTTGTGTTTACTTGTGTTATCTTTGATTAATATTTAAATTTGTTTGATGATCTGAAACATTAAAGTGTGACAAACATGCAAAAAAATAAACAATCAGGAAGGCGGCCAACACTTTTTCACACCATTGTATACTCAGTACACATACATATTATATAAACTAGCTTTTATTTTGGATGCGATTAATAGTATACTATAATACTAAAACTATAATAGTATCTCAATGATACTACAATGATAATAACACAGGTCTTCTGTAGTATTTTTAATATTTTTATTTAAAATGATTAAAAAATTATTACATTTTATTATTTAATTTCCATTTCATGTATATTGATTTTAATTTTTTTTATATATTCTTTTATTATTATTATAAAGTGGATTTTATCATCTTATTTTATAGTATGGTATAATACCCTGGTTTTATGAGCTTATTGGAATGCTTTTGTAAAAACTGTAAAGCACTTAAAGCTGCTTTTTTTGTGAGAAAGGTGTTATGCAAATGAAACTTTTAAAAAAATCATTTTTATATTAATAATTACGACTGGTATATTGTTAAAGAATTGCCTGCTTCGTATAATATACTTGTGTGCTTCCATGCTTAGCATAGTTAAATCAAGATGATGAGGAAAATAATTGATGCAGTAACAGTTAGACAGAAATCACTGAAATGGGTGTCCCGAGAAACCTTTCTCTCTGGCAGAACTGTTGAGGCCAGACTCATGCTTTTATAGCCAATCAGAAACTCAGTGTCTTTGAATCACTTTGCATGGGTTTGGATGACATCTCTTTGGGGGTGGATTTTGGAGAGTGGGTGTGTGTGGTGGAAGTTAACAAAACAGCTGAAATTGCTTACAACACATTTAAGCTGCAGGTGGTCATAATTTGTGCAGGCTGCTTAAATTTAACTAATAAAGTCCTTATTTCCTAAATAGGAAAGGTAGAGCCGTTTTTACAGTTGACATACTCTAATGCCATGGTTTCCATGTTAAAGCCACCCGCACTTATGTTGCTTCTTGTTTTCAGTGTCAAGACTCTTTTTGTCAGGGAACAGGAGCTGGATAAAACCAACTAGATTTTGCTGTTTTCATATTTGGCAGCGTATTATGCTTTATATGGCTGTACATCATTGGTATAAATAAAGATGAGGGATGACTAAGTGGAAAAAGACAGACTAGACTGGAAAAAGACAAATGTAATAAAGCCAAGATACCATTACACGGAGTCAAATGCACCCCATACAACTAATGTTGGATCATTTCAAACTCTGTAATAAATCAACTGCAGTCTAGTACTTGAGGATAAATGGCAGTGTGCCTTATGTTTTAGGCCAGCTTTCCTCCACATAGCTTAGAATTAGGAGACCTTCAGCAGGCCCACCCTTAAAAACAGTTTTGGGCCAGCATAGCATGGAGCAATATGTAATTTACTAGTGCCAGTAAGGAATAAGGTAAGTTTTTAATAATTACGTTTTATTAATCTTATTGTAACATAAAAAATGGAAATAAATAATATCTTAAATGGTCAAATCAATAGACTATTTTTAAATTTTTTATCTACATTTTAAAACATTTATTACATTTAAAACACTTAGTACATTTAAAAATGTATTTATTTACATTTTGAATTATTACATTGATAACTTTTTCCGCTTCATTTTACATGTCAGTCCTAATCCTAGGCTACATATATTTGTATTTATAGAATTTCATGCTAAAAATACAGGAAAACCCCATCCACTCCTGTTTTTTGTGGAAATAAATCCAAACCGTTAACTTAGAGCCCTGTGTTCACTTCATTGCTTGACCACATTTGAGAGCCAGTAGGGGACGTGTACCTTTTCGAGTATTTGTGTTTAATGTCTTCATGATAATTAAATGTTTATTGTTCACACCTAGCTGTATTGACTATACATGCGATCCAGCTGGTGTGGAGTTTGTGGGTATGGCCCTTTGCCTGCCCAGCAGTACAGTATGCACCTTTATGTGTGGCACAGTCTCTCCTGTTAACAGCCAGAGTGCCAGCCAGCAAGACCCTGCAATTAGCTTTTACAAGTCTTAGCACAAACTATGGTAAGTAAGCTGCTTCGTTAGAAAATATTTATGCAGTAAAGCAGAATTCTGGGACAAACTTCTTCCAGTTGGCTGAAAGTTTCTCTCATTGGGCATATGACAAACAGTTCACAAAGACTCAATTGAAGGTGTTTTGTCTAATATATTTTGTACATGTCTGAGGTATCACAGGTTAAGTGTGTGCTGTGCCTAACCAATGGTTTAGTGAAACAAAACCATCGCCTCTTTTCCCACATTCCCACATCCTATCTAAACTGCTATCATTAGCATGATTTTATAAATTACCATTCAAAAATGTTGGGGCAGTACGATTTTATTCAGCAGGAATGCGTTAAAGTTATTAAAAGTGGCAGTAAAGACATTTATAATGTTACAAATGATTTCTAGTTCAAATAATAATCCTCTCTGTTTACTTTAATCAAAAAATCCTGAAATGTTTCCTCAATGACTGCAAAAAATTCAGCTTTGCCATCATCACAGGAATAAACAACATTTTAAAAAATATTAAAATTGTAAACACTTCGTTTGAATTGTAATAATGTTTTTGATCAAATAAATGCTGCCTTGGTGAGCACAAGGTATTTTGCTTTTGGCTAAATCCTTGATTCATCTGACTGTTATCATTACGTTCTTTTTCCAGAGGTGATTGTCATAACCACTAAAGAGGTTCAGAAGGCCCTGAGCACCGATCAGCGCCTGAAGACGGATGTGAAGATGAGGTTGGATGTTGTATGTATTCAGGAGGAAGCTGACATGGGCACCGCAGATGCCCTTCGACACATACAGCAAAAGATCAAGGTGCGTCAAGTGTCAATATCATAGGATAACACTGAGTTGTAACATTTCTTTCATTGACATTTGGCACTTTCCAAAAACCAGGACACCAAAACGGGCCAGAATTGTTCATATTTGGATGGTCAAGTAGGTTAAGACCTCTTAGTCTTTTTAATGGTGGAGGGAGGAGATGCAAATTTGATGTTTAAAACCAGCTGATTTCATGCTTTTATATTAATATTCATAATATTTACATATCCAATTGTTGTCACAACAAAAAGCATGGGAGTTGTGCCTCTAATACTTAAAAAATGCTTACACATTAGTAGCAGTACAGTAACTTGAGAAGTGCTTCATTGCAAAATTCCAGAATTGTGACTGATTTTGTAGTAATAGGATCAAAATCTTCTGTTGGTCCTGACACAACATTCCTCTCAAAGAAAATATCCTTAACCACAACCCTAACTATAAACTGCCTAAAATGAGAGGGAAATTATATTAAAGCCCCATGCTCTAATCTGATTGGTTGGTAGGAATGACCAAGATGTTGATCCAGGAAAATGTTTTCCTTGGCAAAATCATGGACACTGTGAGGCTAATGCAGACATGTAGGTGCAACAAAGAAACAATGAAACATTTTTTATTTTTGTTTTAGGAGAAACCACGTTTAAAGGATAAGTTTTGTCAATTTTCAACCAACTTCTGTAGTATATGTAAATGAACAATGTATACTCTTTATATATGTTTTAACAATACAGAATCAGATCAAACTTCCATATTTTTGTATTCACATTCATGGACAGATGACTCAACAGACAGATGGCACCAGAATCAAAAGTGCATTGTGGATGCTGAAGTTTTTTGGCAAAAGGAAAAAAACTTCAAAAAAAAAAAAAAAGTCAATTGAAGATTTTGAGGGCTGTTCAGAGATTTTGAAAGATTATTCTACCATCCCAGAACAACGAGTTTTCAAGTTCTGGAAGGCTAATTTGTGCTTTGTTGTAATCACAATTTATACCTTATTTCAGCTTTTTTAACACAAAAATGCCATGGAATGATTTTGAATGTGATGAAGATATTATCTAATGATGGATTTCAGCATTTCACTGTTTCATAAAACTGCCTAAATAATATTTGTGGTCTGTTTTGTAGCCAGTAATGACGTAGCAAATGATTTGACATGTAAGGAGTGCTCAGTGATGAAGGAGGGTCATAAAAGAGTTAGCAACACAATGATGTGATACATTTTCGTCAATGTAAATCATTGTGCTCCAAGTTAACCATATCATGGTGACTAAATGGAAGAAACATAATAACAGCATGAGCATGCACGTCCATGTAAGCATGAGCGTGTGCCCAGAAGCGTGTAAAAGCCTGGCAGGCGTACACAGCCTCACCTGTCTCCCATGTGAGTTGGCCTGGGGTCAGTGGAATGATGTGAGGGGCAGATCCTGTGTGCCATAGGGGGATCTTTGTGGATCCAACTCCACAGAGTGCCTCATTTCATCTGTTGAAAGCCCAGCGGCCAGAGACGGCTGACACATGATGTCAGAATCCTTCCTCAACCCTTGCTGGCATTCATGGGCCTGCAGGTCATGTGCAATGCATATGTAGATGGAAGTGGGCGGTAATTTAGGGTCACTGTTGGATTTAAGGTAACAGTATTTTTCTGTTGCTTGGGTGTGGTGTAATTTAGTGGTTAAAGATCTGGGCCCGTATTCATAAAGATTCTAAGAATCCTCTTAGAGAGGTCCTATTTTAGCTTAAAAATGTCTAATTAGGAGTCTTTGCTTAAAAGTGATTCAGGACCAATCTGAGAGCAACTCTGAGCAAGGAAAATGCAAAAACTTTTATCTTTCTCTCACACACACACACACACACACACACATTATATATGTATATATATTCTTTATTTTTTATTTACCATGCTGTCATACTTACCGTATTTTATAGGAAATGAACAGAGACATAGCCTAATAAGTGCTGTAACAGACCCAAATCATCGCTGCTGCATAGTTGCATTTTTCCAGTTGCCAAATATGTTAATGTAGTGATTACGTCCATTTCTGGCGCTATGGCATTTCTGCGCGGTGTCGGAGATGTTAGCATGTCTTTAATAAGATCGGTCACAAACATGATCCCTGCACGATCTAATGTGTAGTGTCTTATTAACTCACCGTCATGCATTGTGTGCAACACATTTCTTCTCCATGTTTCATCCATTTTCTCCGCTGCTAAAGAAACTCTTAACCCTCTTAAAAGTCCTCGTCCGTACTCCTAACAATTTTGGACCTTAAGACCTCTTTTAAGGGTTAAGATGCTTTCTGAATTACTTTTTTCTTTACTAGGATAATTTCTTTAATTTTAAGAGACACACCCACATTTCTAAGAATTTTCTTAGAATTTTGTTACTAGATGCAACTCTTAGCACTAAGATTCTTCATGAATACGGGCCCTGGGCTAGTAACCAAAAGGCTGTAGGTTCAAATCCCACAAGCGATAATCAATGAGCTTTTAGCTTCGTAACCCCCCCCCCCCCCCCCCCCCACCCACCCCCACCCCCAAAAAAAAAAAAAAAAAAAAAAACCTTATTGGATTTTTAAACATTTTGGACAAAGAAGCATTGATGCTGAATAGAAGAAGAAATTTTGGGCAGTTGGGGAGTGATATCATTTTAAAATTTTAATAAAAAAAAAATAAATAAGAAATACTAGTTTATTTACAGTTATCCCCAATAGTGTGACATGAAATGAAAACGTCACGGTACCAGGTTTTTTTTTTTAAGTACCGGTGGTACAGAGTGCCCGGTCAACCCGGTTCTTGACGCGCACGGCCGTATGATTTCCGTGATGCAGAAAACGCGGACGGAATCTCGGAATCCAGTTATAAAAACTGAATTTACAGTTTAACACGGAATGTCACAGAATTTGTTAATGTTTGGATTAATTAATCAAAAGTAGGTCATTATACTTGAATCAAATCGCGACATGGACTAGTATCTGTAAACATTAAGCCACAAAAGTCGATTCAAATATGAATCCCGCATGTTCTGCGAGTGTCTGTGTGAATGAATGGCTGAGACGCGCGGGTTTTTTTTACTACATACACTGAAGCGCGCCTGACGCTCGCGGTGATTTCATCATCTACCGTCTCAATGAGGACATAAATACATTAACAACATCTCCAGAACTGCTCTGAGAGTCACTTCACGAGCATTTTACCATTTTAAACACAATTTTAAATAAATATAAAAAATGGCATTGATTTTTGTACATTTTAGTTTTGTTTGACTTTATTAATAAAAATAGTATGTTTTTTAATTAGCATGTTTTTGTTTTGCTTTGGTATCGAAATTGGTACAGAGAACGTTGGATTTTCACTGGTATCAGTACCAAATACTGAAATTTTGGCACTGTGACAACACTAATCCCCAATGTTTCCTTGAATAAAATATCTAGAAAGCCTGATGTTTAGACTGACAATTTTTCTGGCACAACTACAGAATTTGACCCAAGAAATCCAGGACAATCCTGAGATATTTTTTTGAATGCATTTCAGATTCCAAATTCTTTTGAGAATTTGTAATGTAATAGTGTACCGTCTGTATATGTGTGTGTGTGTGTATATATATATATATATAGGGCCGGGACTTTAACGCGTTAATTTAGATTAATTAATTACACAAAAATAACGCGTTAATTTTTTTAACGCATTTTAATCGCACTTATTTTTGCACCGCGGAACGTTTCTCACTGGATGAGTTTCGGCGGACCGATTATACTGGAGCACCAACTAGCGTTCAGACTAAAGGCTGTTTCTCAATTCCAAGAACGCAAAGAACGGACTTGCGTTCTCGTGGAGACCGGTCTTGCCAAGCTTCCTTGGAAGAACGAACTCGGAAGGACGCGAGAACACAGAACGCACACTTATGAGAACTGAGATGTACTGCGTTCCTGCTTAACTGACCGCATAGTCTCAGCATAAGAAACGGCCAATGAACAATCAATATTACAAAATGTCATAACTTATTAAAACATTTCATACTATTATAGATATTACTTTCATATAATTGCATTGTTTTATTTTACAGCGTTATATGTTTTACTGTTAAGATTCATTTTAATATGCCAATAAAAATGCAGACTTTCTCCGGGTCTTATAACTTTATTAAAATTAACCAAAACAAAACGATAAATGTTTACTTTCAACTTGAAGAGCCGTTAAGTATTTGTGAGAGCGACTTTAAAGCTTACAGGCTTCCGTACACCGGCCACCCACAGCGTTTTCTGGGATTTCTAACGGCTCGATTCTCTCAAGTCTGCACTCGATGCATCCTCAGTTTCAAGAACATATCCGGGCACTTTCTGTACTTGCGTTCTTGAGAATTGGAACTGAACTTCGACGGTTAATGATGACGTAGAACGAGAACACAAGGACGCAAGATCGCTGAAGAAGGCATATTGAGAAACAGCCAAAAACAAACCACAGTGAACGTGGACAAAGAAGCTGAAGAGACCGCTTTGGTTGGCCCTGTGGATGGGACATTTAAAAATCCATATAAAAAAACTTACTTCTCACTGTTCTCAGGTCAAATATTTATATGCGATTAAAATGCGATTAATTTCGATTAATTAATTACAAAGCCTCTAATTAATTAGATTAATTTTTTTAATCGAGTCCCGGCCCTAATATATATATATATATATATATAACCCCCACTATTGGCCATAGACCAGATTGCATTAGTGCATTTGTTCATGTGTATCATACCTTGCACACAACACTTATGAAAGTGTAAAATCTCTGAGAGAGAGATGTCTTGAACATGTGCGAACGCTTATAACAGGAGATTAACTGACAACAGATATCAATGCAGTGGAAAGGGAATGTTGAGGAGGAGGGCTTGCTGGAGCACGCTAACAGCACAGATGCGTTTATTTCTAATCCTAGAGAGAAATGAGAGATTAAAAGCATTGAGTTGCAGGGCCCTCCAGTGCACGAACAGCCCCACTACGTGTTGAGAGATGAGCGCTGGCAATAGGGGCCCTAAATCCCTATTTATTGTATGGTCTAAACACATAGTCTACTCCCTTGCTTCAGCAAATATAATGGACATAATGGAAGCATCTGACAGAGTGCCTGACTCTTAAAACTCTCTTTCATTAACCTGTGTTTGAGTTCATACTGATGCATTGAGTCAATGTTTGTACAGAAACTGAATAATCTTCGTGTTGTGTAGCGTTCTGCTGGCTTTTGTTAGTATTAAGGCTCCGAGTTCACTGGGATCAAGTCATTCTCGATCAACTTGTGTACACATTTTTCCTGAAAAATGCACTTATACATCTTTGTTTGCACTAAGTGCTCTGGAAAAATTAATCTGAATGCAGTTTTTTCTTTTTTTTTTCTATTTTTCTTTTGGCTTTTTTGATGATTTTTATGTCACGCCTACTATATAGAAATATCTCAACTTCAAAATTGATTTATTTATATATATATATATATATATATGGTGTGAAATGTTTATATACATTTCATTAGTTACTGACTTTCTGATTATGTCTCAGTTTCGTAATTCAGTTATCTTTTCTTTATATGTACTTAGTGTTGAATAGTATTTTTATTCATTATTTCGTAGAGGTCTGTTGTCTCAAAAAAATTACAATCCTCTGAATAGGATTTTTTTTTATATATGAAATTAAAACGCACACGCAGGCATACACACAAACACACACACACACACACACACACACACACACACACAAATATTACAAAATAGTAGTTTATTTGAAATTGTCACCAAAGTTTTCTCAAAATGGTATTGAAAGCAGTTTTTCTGGCACCCCCACTGACATTCTTTTTAAATTTCAGTTTCAATTTGAAAATTTGAAAAGTAAATGTATACAATATTTTCAATACACCCTAACGCAGTCATGACAGGCCAGTTGTTTGCGAGTAAGCATGTCTGTAGTGGTATACTAGTGTAAGCCATATTTCTACTTCCCTTCCTTTTTATTCCCTCTTATCCTCTCCTCCTCTCTCCACCCTCTTTTTCCCGTCTCTTCCTCTGCTCTGCTCTTGGGTGGTCTCACCTGGCTGGCCCAGGGGGCAGCCAAGCAGAACTGGAAGTGTCTGTGGGTGGCCTGACCTCCCTGTGCCTCTCCTTCAGCGCAGTGCAGCACCAGGGCCTACTGAAAGGCCCAGCGTCAGCGGCAGTGGCGCTCAGATGATCCAACAGCTGACGCCCACTCCAGACCTTCAGAGGCTCTGTGACTAAGGCAGGCCGCTGATCCAGCCTTCCTAACTCCCTCCCCTCCCAGCGGCCAAGAGGGCACTGCCGTTGTCAGGCCTCAGGCATTTGGCCACTTGTTGGGTCCACTCAAAAATAGAAACCCCAGCTATGAAATGTTAAGTGGTTAAAGCTGCAGAGACAGATCGATTTACTTGGGTGGTTTACGATGGGTTTTACGTTTCATCAGTGTACATTCTTGGTTGACTGTGAAATCATGGTAAATGTTTGGATGTTTGGATGTTTGAATGATCGCCGTTATGTGGTTGCTTTGCCTTCGCTCTGTGTTCCTTTTATGTTCCTTTTATGTACTCTGGGACTGGAGTACACATTTCCAGGCATCGCCTGTCTATCGGCTACTTTGAACCACAGCAGTCTTAAAGAAATAGTTCACCCATGAATGAACTATGAATGTTAAATCATTCCAAACCTGAATGTCTTATTCTTTTGCATGCAAAAGATCACATTTTGAAAATGGTCTCTGTGTTGTTTTGGATCCTCTGACTTTCATTATATAGTATCAGCAAAAACATTCTACAAAATATTTATTTGGTGTTCCACAGAAAAAGGTTAGTTTGAAAAATGAAAACGAGCCAATTACAGAGTTTTAGTTTTTGTGTGAACTACCCTTTTAATTAAATCAATGGTAAAACTGTGTAAAATGTCTGTACAATTAAAATATTTTTCCATTTTAAACTCTAATTCTGGAAGAAGGATTTTGGCTTTTTAGGGTCAATAAAATCTCCCATTTGCCACCATGGGTCTTCGCTTCAGTTGGACAGGTGGTTTGTTCCCCTTACCCCGAACACTTGCTATTCTCCTGCTTTCAACTTTTGCTAGACTTGCACGAAATGTGCACCCACAGAAAAGAGGTATTTGCAGAATTCATAGGGACATAATTGACAAAATAAAGCATTAAGTCATGGCAGACTAGTGGCTCTCAAACCTGGGACCCAGAGCCTAAGCAAGTTTCAAAGGTGGCCTCAAGACAACTTTGACACAACCCCACCCCAACCAAGAAATAAGAAACTTTTTGTGAAAAACAGTTTCATGTTTTGAAGAGCCATGATTTTCATGGTGTTGGCAAATCTAGATATATGAGGTAGCCTCCACTCCGCATTATGCCAAACAACACCCCTTAGCTGTTATAAATTCACTGTAAACCACAGCTTCTTGGGGCTTATTGCTTTATTCTAGACCCGAGAAAGTCAAGTAAATTTAATCAAATTAATTATTCGTTATGCCAAACATTAAAATATTTTATCAGGTAGATATTGTAGTGTTGTATTCCTTTAATTCCTTATCAAGAAAATCTGGAACATGGACTTATTTTAACTTTCTTTTATTTCAGGTAGTGGCCATTGCAATATTTCTCCATATTTAATATCTCAATATTCTCAACATATTTATGGCAATATTTCATTTGAATTTAGTTTAACTTGAACTAAAATAACTAACTGGAAAAAAAATCAAAATCAAAACTAATACAATATATTAATAAAAGCCAAAATAGTATTTAATTATACTAAAATAACACTTGCTTGAGAACCACTGGGATAGACATTGCTGAAAGGCACAGCCCCTTGGGTCTGATTACCTTAATTAAACACTGGCAACTGTATTATGATATGCTCAATATAAATAATTAGAATAAACAATTCTGCTGCCAAGTAATGTAGTTCATTAGTCTAGCTCTAGACAGTTTATGGTTGGCAAGCAGTGTAGTAATTTAAGTAGATGTGTGATCAGAGAGCTGCGTGTGTATCGGCTATTGTACAATGGCTTTGAATGCAGCTCATCAGGTTTTTTTTTCAGATTTGATCTTTATAAATCGTAATGTTTATTATATTATTATATTCATTGCGTTTTTAACATTTTAAATAAGTTATTCTAAAATCTAGCATCTAGCATCCTGTCGAATGTTTAAGTAATAATAAATATATAGACACCCCTCCCCCACACCCAGTTCAATGCAGAATATGTAAACATGAATGCGGATTGTGTGTGGCTCTGACTTTGCTGTGATTTTGTAAGGATTCATATGTGCATTAGCTTGAAGTCATTCTGAGGGTTTGAAGTGGTCAGTGGGGAGGGATTGCTCTCCTTCCTCAGTAGCACAGTTAGCTCATTATAAACAGACAGCGCTGTGCACCCTGTTATCTTTTGAGCATGTGTGCTCCGGTGGCTCCTGGGCCTTCTGCCCCAGGGCCAGTACAAGAGAACCGGAACTGTATCGGAGCGGAGCGGAGCACAGCGTCATGGCAGGGCCTCTCCCTGGGCCTCCCCAATGAGGCATGCAGCTCTCCCTGAGCCAGGCACGCTCTAATGGGTTGTTCCCCACTCCTGCTCCCATGTTTATTTATCCACATGCCTGAGATGGACAGACCAGATGGGAACCAGACAACTCAAACAGAAACAATGGCAAAGGAGAACAGGATTTATCGCTGGGTTCCCCTCCATGCCTGCGCTCACTCATACACACCCTCACGCAAACTGTGGCAGAGCACAGTGCTTTTTTTGAGAGATTGGGTCTCTCGTTTTATCACATCATTCTCATGTTATAAACATTTATTTTGTTGTTGTGACCATCGACAAGAGTCTTCATACATGAAGTGGAGAACATTAGGCAATGAAAGTGTCATCTGAAGCATGTGGCAGTGTTTTGTATGAGCAAAAATCTATTTTTCTTCAGGATATGTGAAAACTTGGTTGTTGGTTTTATTTAATGTACCAGACAGTTTTTGGAGCTCAGCATGCCAGTAAGTAGTCTGTACATAGGGCTAAAATAGGAAATTATAGCCTAACAAGCTGAGGTAATTTGTCTGAGGTGTGAAATAATAATATGACCATTCAGCACAAGTTGTGCTCCAGGAACACTGGCACTTGATGAAGTTTGTCCCACTTTTGACTTTTTTGGTGTCTAAGCTTGGTACCATGCATCTTCCATTTCCTGGAACAATGCTAGCTTCTTTGATATCTGACCCTTGACCACAAAACCATTCTTAAGTAGCATGAGTATATTTTTAGCAATAGCCAAAAGTACATCGTATGGGTCAAAATTATTGATTTTTCTTTTATGCCAAAAATCATGAATGTTCCATGAAGATATTTTGTAAATTTTCTACCGTAAATATCAAAACTTAACTTTTGATTAGTAATATGCATTGCTAAGAACTTCATTTGGACAGAACTCAGTATTTTGAATTACCAGATTCCAGATTTTCAAATAGTTGTATCTCGGCTAACAAACCATACATCAATGTAAAGCTTATTTATTCAGCTTCCAGATGGATAAATCTCAATTTAAAAAAAATGACCCTTATGACTGGTTTTGTGGTCCATGGTCACATATGTAATTAATATTCAATTGAGTTTCTGAAGACTAAATCGCCATTTATATCAGTGTTGGTGGTAATATTATTGCAGTTGTCATTGGTTGTGACATTACAGCTATGACAATTAATGACTAGTTTGGGTTGGATGGACCTGGGTTGGGAGCTTTATGTTGTGAACGAATATATCTGAATAGAATTTCTGACTCTTTAATTTCACAAGAACAAGGAAGATGCTGAGTGTCTGTAGCAAATACTTGAAAAACTTGCCCATTGGCACAAAATATTTTTTTTTATTCAAGTATTTCAACCCAACTGGGGATTTCAGAACCTGAAAGTAATCATTCTAATTATGTGTAGGTAACACATCATCCTTCCAGTGGACATTATAATCAAATTGTGGGTGGAAAAGCTGGATTGTTCCGTCTTGATGCTGGTTTAAATAGGATTTGCCTTTATTTATTTATTTTTTCTCCCACAGACAGACATCTTGGTGGTGAGCTGTGATTTGATAACGGATGTGGCTCTGCATGAGGTTGTGGACCTCTTTCGTGCACACAACGCCACCCTGTCGATGCTCATGAGCAAAGTGCATGAATTCACAGAGACTGTCCCTGGCCAAAAGGGCAAGAAGAAAGCAGGTACTATCACTCACATAAACGTAATTGAGCAGGAAAAAGATGGTGTGGTTTTGAACGGAGTGATGTTGTTGCACTGTTTCCAAAAACTATTTATTGACCATTTCCTCTCTTCCCAATATGAACAAAAAACACATCCCAGTAGACTGTATTATTTTGCATTCCTGCAGATCATCCAGGTTGTTGACTGGCCATCTGTCTTGAGCCAAAATACAGTTTGACTGTACAATATCCCACTGTCGTATTTTATGAGTTGGTTATGACAGATTGGAATTGTGCCTTGTGGCAGGAGAGCAGCGGGACTTTGTAGGCGTGGATGTCACGGAAAAGAGGCTTCTGTTCATGGCCAATGAGGCAGACCTGGAGGAAGGCCTTGCTCTCCGGAAGTCCATCATGTGCAAGTAAGTGTCAACCCCACTTCAGATCTAGCCTGGAGTATAACTTTTTTTATTTTTTTATTTTTTTTTATATATTTTATTTTATTTTGAGAACCAAATTATATGTTGATCTGGCCTTTTAATGAAAACAGATCATACAATACTTTGGACTTGGTGTTCAGAGGATAGGCATTGGTCCATTTTGTGCTCTTGTGCTTATCTTTTATGCTGAAATTCTGACTTGATTAGTCTAAATAGAATTTAAAGCCACTGCCTTCAGAGTGGTGTTGTTTCCTCAGAACAATGGCAGCCTCACGGGGTGATGACCTGCTGTTTATGTGGGCTAGCTAATAAAATTGGTGCTTCCACACTGGCCTGTCCTAAGTGCTGCCTGTCAACTCTGTTTTAGCAGGCGGCTGCCTTTCTTAACTGATCCTAACTGTTTTTCAGCTTTCTTCCCTTCCAGACCCACTTTTACGTTTCTGCTCTGTCTTTCTTTTACTGTTTTCTCACTTGTTTTCTCTTTTCTTTGGACTTTCTCTGTGTCTGAGGTTTTGGATCTGTGTGTAATATTTCCCAGAAATATGAGAAAATACATTTTATTAGAATGTTTTATCTGATGAGTGTTTAATGTGTGAGTACTTAATTTCAGAAGCCAGTATAATTTATTAGCTTATACTTTGCTAATGATGCATAATACACTGCTGACTAGATTGCATGACGATATATTTGTACACTTTGGGGGCGATAAGGTATTTGAAAGAAGTCTCTTATGCTCACCAAGGCTGCATTCATTTGATACATAATATTGTCAAATATTATTACAATTTAATATATTAATATAACTATAATATAACACAAAAATATAATGTAACTGTTTTCTTTTTTAGTATATTTTATTATGTAAATGTGAGAAACATTTTTCCTTAATAATGTTGAAAATAAGTGGTGCTGTTTATTTTTATTTTTTTGTGGAAACTGTTTTCTTTTTTTTTTTAAGATTCTTTAACTTTAAGAATCTTTGATTATTAGAAAATTCCAAAGCAACAGCTTTATTTTGTAATCATTTAAAGGCTTACTCCACCCCAAAATGAAATAATCACTTACCCCCATGTCATTCCAAACCCGTAAAAGCTTTGTTTGTCTTCGGAACACAATTTATGATATTTTGGATGAAAACCGGGAGGCTTGTGACTGTCCCATTGACTGCCAAGTAAATAACACTGTCAAGGCCCAGAAAAGTATGAAAGACATCGTCAAAATAGTCCATCTGCCATCAGTGGTTCAATCTGAATGTTATGAAGCGACGAAAATACTTTTTGTACTCAAAGTAAACAAAAATAATGACTTTATTCAACATTTCGTCTCCTCCGTGTCAACGTAGTGGCATTTTGGAGAGTATCCACTGAGCGCAAACTGCGTACATTGTTCTAACAATGTACGCTGGATATGCTGGGATACGCTGTTTTCGTTCAAATCAAAGGATACGCTGTTTTCGTTCAAATCAAAGCGTAAATAAACGTAGAAAACGAAAATTTTAGTTTTCTTTGCATACATAAAGTATTCTCGGGGACATGGGGGTAAATGATTAATGACAAAATTTTAATTTTGCCAGCTGTTATTAATGAAATCTGCATTTTGTGACCAAAATTAAAGCTTAGATCAGGGTAGACTCCATATTTAAAAAATCAAATGTCTTGTTTTAGTTTGAACTTCCCTAATAACTCCTCCCATCTTTCCTCTTAGCGCTTTTATCTGATGCTGTCATTTTTGTGTTTAATGCCTGATGTTGGAAAGGCTCCTCAGATTGTCAGCACCTTGTGTGGGGCCTGTGCTTTGAGCACTGGAGGCCAAAGGTCCTGTCGTTCGTGGTTGTGGGGGGGTGATCAGGGGTCTGGATGTAGGAGAGCTGTGTGATGGGGCTCTGTATGCGGCTGTGTTGGGAGCTCATAAATAATTTGGGGAGTCGTTGCCACTGTAAATCCTGTTCAGTAATAGAAGGGTTGCAGCAGCTGTTAGCATGCTGTCTGGTGAGCAGGAGAATGAACACACACTGCCTAATCTGACGTTTGGTAATGTATCGCACCAGCCTAAGTCAAATACAGTATATTCTCACAATATAAGCACATATTCAAAGTATAAACAATAAAAAAATTCATTTTGAGTCAAATCTCACCACAAAATAAAAAAGAAAATATAAAGAAATTATTTTATTTAAAGGGGTCATTGGATGCAAAATTCACTTTACGAGTTGTTTGAACATAAATGTATGTTGGAAGTGTGTGTACACATCCATCCTATAATGATAAAAATCCACCCAGCGACACCGATGAACTAGTGGTGACGAAAGCAGACTGCTGGGTCGGCTCACGTCAGCAGGGTCAAAAGTTGCCATGACACACCAAGCCGACGCTCGACACCCGACGGCCAAGTAGCACGTCCGATCTGATCTTTTCTCATGCACTGGTTCGCCAGCTGAACAGCCAATCAGAATGATCAGATGGCTCGACTGACCGACGAACTCCAACGCTGATTCAACATGTCGAATCGGCCAAAAAAAGCAGACGAGGACCAACTTCAGCTGACAGCATGGAACACACTGAGAAAACTTAGTCGGTCGATGAACAAAAACTGCCTGATGGCCGACCGTTGCCTTGGTGTGTACCGGGCTTAAAGTCTGCTCATCACCCCACGGAAGAGAGGGGCAGGGCCAGCAGAGCTCATTAGAATTTAAAGCAACATGAACTAGAATGGCTTGATGAAAACAGAGCTGATTTTTACAGGGTATAGATGTTTTTTACACTACCATTGAGAAATTTTAACCAAAGTATGCTATAGACTTTCCATTAAGACACTAAAGAATCAAATCAACTTGTGGAAAATGGGCATCTGATGACCCCTTTAAAATAAAGCTAAAGTGTTTTTTTTCTTAATTGTTTACTGTAGTAAAAATTAGGGCTGTCAACGTTAACACATGTGATTAATCTAAAAATGTTAACGCGTTAATATTTTTTTAACGCAAATTAATCATTTGATAAGTTTTGACCCCAACTATTTGCCGTCATCGCAGCATGGAAGGTAATCATTGCCTGCGTCCCAATGTGCACACTATCCATCCTAAATTCTATGTGATATTAGTAATTTGCAATACTATTTAGGGTATATAGGGTGGATAGTATGCACATTGGGACGCAGGGTTTGTGCGATTATGAGGCGCCGGGCTCAACAACAGTGAAGCGAACGCGGAGAGAGAGAGCGAGTGTCCGAGAGAGAGAGAGACAGAGCGTGAGAGATATGTATACTCATATGTGATAAGGGTACAGCGAACCAGTCGCGGGAAAAATTACAGAGCCGTGGTTTGCGGTTTTTTGGGCTACTTTTATAATGTACTGCGGCCGCACAAAGTGTAGCCTATATATACACATGTGATCACAAAAGGAAGTTATTACAAACACTCGATGGTGGTTTAAAGTGAGTTCTGAGTAAAAGTGTACTATTAATCTCATAAATTGTCTTATGTAGCATGATGCTAATGTTAGCTCTAATGCACCTGCAGAACAGGTCCAATTCTTCTTCATAATGCATTTTATCATAATACTTCATGTAAGGTCGCAAGAAAATGTTTTGTTGAATTTATTTAGAAATACTTTTGATAATAGTTGGGTAAATGTGTACTGGGATTGAAGCTTGGTAAATGTTTTATTGCCTGTATAAAGGCTGATAATGGCTGAATTAAAACAAAAGAATAATAAGGATTATGTCTCATACCTTGCGGAGATGTGAAAGGTTATGTTTCCTTAAACTAGTTTGTCATGCATTCCTTTATTTCAACACATTTACAGGTAAATTCTAATATTTTAAATTTGCGATTAATCGTGATTAATCACAGTCCAGGACTGTGATTAACGCGGTTAAATTTTGTAATCGATTGACAGCACTAGTAAAAATATATGCTGTGTAATGTGAGAATCTAATGAAAATAATTATTGGGAATTACAAAAAATGCATAGTTGTTTTGAAAATAATGTTAAAAAAAAAAAAAAAAAAGGTAAATGTGACTTTTTATCTCACAATGCTTTTATATCACAATTCGGAGTTTATTTAATTCTGAAAAAAATACATAATTGTAAAAATTGGGGAAAAGTGTTTATTGTTGTTGTTATTATTATTATTACTAAATTATTTATTTTTTTATTCTTTGGTGGAAAAGAGGCTTCCGTAATAATAATTTTTGTTTTTCTGTTTTTTTGATGTTGGCTGGAATATGACCTGGCCATTTCTTTTTTGGGGGGCTCTTCTGAAGGACACAGGAATTCTCAGTGCGGTTTAGGAGATGTCTGCTAATGTTTAACAGTACTTCAGATACTGCTCTGTTTGTCTGAGATGTCTCTGAGCCTTGGCATTGTCTGGATGTGTGTTTATACAGGCACAGTGAAGCCTATATGTGCAGTCCACATGTGTTAAACCAGTCCTCATTATTTATAAGACCTGTAAAAACACTGTCTTGTCTGTGTTATTAGGGCTTAACGGGATAGTTCACCCAAAATTTAGTGCCGTTCCATACCTGTATGATTTTTTTTGTTCTGTGGAACACAAAAGATACTTTGAAAAATCTTCCTTTTTTTTTTTCGTCGGTACAGTGACAGTCAATGGGGTCCAAAATTGTTTGAGCCTAGTGTTCTTAAAAATATTATTTTGTTTCACAGAAGAAAGTAAGTCATACCATTTTGAAACAATGTGAATGTAAATGATGTAAATTTATATGTAAACATGACAGAACTATTTATTTTTATGCCTACCTAATGCATATTTTAATCTAATTTGTTGCTAATTTCTATGTTGCATGTCTGTTTGACAAGCATGCACACACGTTTTGAAGTTTATAGCTATAGTTTTGTTCAACTATACATGGTACGCTTAATTGTAATGTAAGTTATGTGTTGGGGAAAGCGTCTCTTGATTGCTTTAAACAGTTAAAGCACTTTGTCATCACCTTACACTGTAAGTTGCTCAAATTTAAGTGGCTCTATGAATAAGTCCCTTTGAAGTTCAAGACAAATTGTGTCATGCTCATTTGTCAGAGTTTTATTCTATGGCGCCTGACATTTTTAAATGTATCTTTTATCTTACAAAATCATTTTTCACTGTTACTGACAGAGATTCTTCAAGCCACAGTGCACATATTCACCTAATGCGCAACAAAATGATCTCCTGCCTGCTCTGTAACACTGCGAAATTCACCAGCTGAATAGAATGCTTCCACTAACACAAACACTCATGTTCTCCATCCGGCTGTTGACAGCTAGCTATGTAGTCGCTTTGCAAGTGTAAGAAGAAATTTGATTGATGCAGATTCCTGCCTCTTTAGACCAGTCCAATTTATAATATCTATGTTAGACCAAACAAGTTCTACATTGGTTGGAAAATCCTTTGAGCAGATTTAGAGATTTACTTTGCGCCGTCTTGTAATTTGGCACGAGATTTAGTTGGATGGTGTGAGAGCATGAGACAGAGCCTGAAAGCGAGCTGGCAGAGTTGGCAACTCTGCAATGACCGACGCATTTCTAGCATTGCATCATCAAAAGAGGCACTAACAGTGTTGAAGTACATCTTACCGGTGGTCCGTTTGTGTTTTTAGGGTCAAAGACTGTTGAAATGTCTGAGGAAAACATTTTGGAGATTGGTGTCTCCATCTTTGTGCGGTCTAGTAGCAGAAACGGTTAAAAATGGGGTGTTAGTTGCAACTGGAATTGATTTTTACAGATTGCAGTCACATTGATCTTACTTTTTTTCACTTAAAATTGTCTCTGAAATTGTGTTAGTATTGTTTAGAAATATTTATATGCTATTATAGTATTTATTACCATTTATCAATTAACTTTTTTATTTTAATTTAAGTTCAGTTCAATTAAATTCAGTTGGCTCTATGTATTTCTGTTTATTAAATGTTTTATTAATATTAATATCCGTTTAGCTTGAATTTATTTTTATTTTAGTTTCAGTAATTTTAATACTTTAAAACTTAGAACTCTTTAAATCATTTTATTTGATTTAGTTGTGAAGGCAGAATTTCTCATTTGTGATTATTTAAATTTATTTTTTCAGCTTTATTTCAATGATTGAAGACTATTTCTCACTTTCAAGTTTTAGCTATCAATAAAAACACTGAATGTTGCGGCCCCTATCCCAATCCCATTATGATCAGATTATTTTACATATTATATATTAAAGGGATATATGGAAGAATGTTGGTAACCAAACAGTTGATTGTATAGCCAGTATTTTTTTTCATATGGAAATCAATGTTTACCATCAGCTTTGGTTACCAACATTTTTCAAATACTAAAAATAATCAAATTTATTTTAGTTTTTCAATTTATGATTTTTTTTTTCTATTTTTGTCTATTTATATTTTCACGTGTATTTTTATTCTCATCCTATTTTTTATTGTCACAATGAAATATTAATTGACTCTTGGTTCACAATTTTCCAGCACTTCCATACTATAACACACTAGATTAAATTATTTTTAAAGACACATCCAGAAAGATGGACAGGAAGCATGCGTGTATCTCAGTCTGACAGCTATGGAAGCAGTAAACTTTCTCAGACAGCTCAGAGAAAAGGCATGTTAACATTGTTAAACACTCGCAGCTTTAACAAAGTCAGTGAGGAGCAGTGTTTAACATTGTGCGCAATCCAGCTCCCCCTCCTAAACACGCTGCTCAAACATTACACTCTCCAGATCGTCTGAGGATGTTTGAGGGGAAGGTGTGAGGCATATGTCCTGTGCTAAGATTTGCCAACCCATCAGATCCAAAGTCAGCTCCTGTCTTTCTCCTCTACTGTCAGTCTGTTAGTTATTTACCCTGCCGATTCAGATGAGCGAGCGAAGAACAAAGGCCTTGCGTCTTGCGGGGGCATCCGGGCTCAAAGAGGCCTGGATAAATTTGCTTGGGCTCATTCGATGGCGCACTGTGTAACGTATGACCTCACTGCGCTGTAACGCTGCTTTTTGTGCTGGGCTTTATAGTAGTAAGCCATTAAAACTAATAGTGTGAGTCACTCACAACCCTGGAGGCCTTTCCCAGATTTTTGTCATCCTTGTCAGCTTGAGGAGGAAGCAGACAGCGAGGGAATGTGATTGGAGACTGTTGCAGACATTTGGTTTTACAGCAGAGTTTTAGCTTGGAGCATTACAGTAAATGACGTTTCATGACAATTGCTTCAAGATTACAATTATTTAAGCAAATTCTGACTTTTTTGTCTCTTTATTATCACACAGACAGTCAGGAGACCTTAAGTAATGGGAAGTAGGGGAAACTGGATTGCACAATGTTGCAAGATGGATTAGAAACTGTGGCACCCACATGAGCTCTATAGGTCAACGTTTTTATTTAAAAAATAATCCCATCGATGGGTGGGTGATAGATTCTTAACATTTTGACGTTTAGAACATATTATCATTAATTTTTATTATGTATTATTTAAAAAAAAAAAAACATTTAATTATTGATAAATTTACGTTATAAATTTGTATTCCAGAACTGTATGTTTTTCAATAAAACAGTATTACTGAGAGAAAATAAAATTACGGTTACAATCACATTTTGTTTATTTTTTATTTTAATAGCGAGTAGAGTTACATTATTTAAATATAATAATCCAGAACAGTAAATTATTCAATAAAAACAATAGTTTTTAAGAAAAAAATACATCTCTTTCATTTTAATTTAGATTAGATTATTTTAATATATTAAATTATGTTCCATATTCCAGAACTGTGTTTTTAAATGAAAACAATAGTTATTGAGGTAAAATCAAAAGAAATGTGATTTCAGTTTACGTCTTCATTTTTTTTTTTAATTTTCATTTAGTTCGATTATTTTAGTATAATAATTTATTTTCTGAATTCCAGAATAGTAATTTATTCAATAAACAAACAATAGTTTTAAGAAATAATAATAATAATCCTCATCATCATCATTTTACATCTTATTTTTCTTATTTTAATTCAGATTAGAGTTAGATTATTTTAATATATATTAAGATATGTTCTGTGTTCCAGAGCGGTGTTTTAAATAAAAAACAGTAGTTATTGAGGGAAAATCAAAATATGATTTCATCATATTCAAATCTTCATTTATTTTTTTTAGCATTTTAGCAATTTAGTTATATTTTTTAAATATAATAATTTCTTTACTGAATTTCAGAATAGTAAGTTCTTCAATAAAAACAATAGTTGAGGTAAAATAAATATGATTTCAGTTTTCATCTTCAATTTAGAATTTTAATTTAGATTAGATTGTTATTAATAATAATGATTTATTAATTCAAATACTTTTAAATTATTCTGTACCCCCTTTAGAAGTTTTTCTGAGGCCCTCAGTTTGAGAACCACTGCCCCACTAGACTTTCATTGAAGGAGGGACTTGAGCTATGTCTGGGGTTTTGAATCTCATGAAGACATAGTTTTGTCATGTTTGAACCACTCACAGCATTTTTATAAGTTCCAATACACGTGAGTAGTTTGACTGAAAAGTTGATTCGTAGTTTTGTTTTGCACTGTGATCCTTGTAGTGACTGCACTTCATAAACAGCACCTGTTCCTCATTGTTTGGCAGGTTCCTGGCCTTCTATTCCCCGGTCTTTAACACTCATTCCTCCTCCGAAACCGCAAGGATCTGTATCTGTTACTCATCACTCCTTCGTTCGACTCATCGTTCTCTCTGATTCACTCATTCTCCTGCCCGCAGGTGCCAGACCATGATGTCACATGTTGGGTGTTCCCATAAATCAGTGTCATGCCTTTGTTCATTCCTCACTTCCTCTGGATCTCTCCTTGCAGTCTGCGTGTGTGAGCTGAGCACATTGGTGCCATATGTAGTGGAAAACATCTGAACGTTCCTCTATATCTGCACGCACTTTTCCTGCTTTTCAGGAATCCAGCCACTGCTGGCTAACGGAACAGCTTAGTGTCATCATAATTTATTTCTAATGTATCCACACGCACACATGCTCTGATTTACACACAGCCAGTCTGTTTTTGAGATTTGGGTGAACAAACACTGCAGCATTTCAGCCTCTCAGTGTGTTATCCGCTGGAGGGAAACAGTAAAGCTCTAGAGATGAGATGGTTCTCTTATGTTCTCGCTTCGTAAATGTCACCGGGGGTGCGAGGGACCTCCTGTTCTGTGTTTACAACAGGTCGTCCAGCATGAAGCCTTTATGTGGTGCATCACTATAGGAGGGAGTGTACGGTGGGGTTCAAAAGTCTGAGTAGGCAATAGTCAGAAGTGTGTGTGTGTATGTATGTACATATTTATAAAATTATACTATACTAATTATACTTTCATTGAAACTCTGGCAGCAATCCAACTGGGATTGCAGAGATAACCATGATATAAACAAATGTTAAATAACAAAAAAGTTATAAAATAATAATGGTTTTTATGGTTATTAATGTTTTTTGTCTAAGATTATATTGAGATACTACCTACAAATTATATTTTTTGTGAAAAGATTCATTAAAAATATATATTTAAACTTAAAAAAATAAATTAGTCAATTTAATTTTATTCAAAATAGTAATTTAAAATTGTTACATTGAATATACTGAATTTGTTAATTGAATGAATTTCATAATTTCTTTGTATAGTTTTGACTTTTTTTATCCATTTCTTAAAATACTTAAATTTTATTTCAAGGTTTAATTTATATTTTGAATTCTAGATCTTTATTTATTTATTTTAACCTCATTGTGGCGCTTGATAGCCTTGAATCATTATGAATTGAGGCCATTGAGCAAAACCTTGACCCAGTAATCTCAATGTAAAGACTATTCTTTCCAAACATGGGACTGTAAATCCTCACGTACATCTGACAACTTAACTTGCGTTGCTGTCTAGCCTGCTTTACCTTTAGTAACACTTTGTGTAGTTCGTCAGGATGCACTCGACTCTTTCTCCATGTGAATCACTCTGGCCCCGGGGGCAGCCATTTTGTGGGCCTCTCGTGGCACTGTGGAGGGGCTCCAGGAGCATTTTCATGTCAATGGCAGGCTATAAAACAGTCTGGGGGGTCCGATGGTGCGCCTGACATCTCACTACTCACAAGCTGTGGCAGCAAACGTAATCCGGCTGAGGTTGCCATGGCTGTGATGTAAAGGTATGTTAAAAAACGGAAATTATTATATTTATTAAAATTTTGTCTGAGATTAAATGGAGATACAACCTCCATCGCTTCTATTTCATGTCACTTCACTTGTGTTTCACTTGTTATTCTTACTTTGGAGGTCATTATAGTTCTCAGTGCCTCAAAGAGACCAATTAGAGTGGGAGTGAGACAGGAAAATGAAAGACTGCATGGGACGTAAAGGCAAGCTATATAGTCTAATTATAAAACATCTGAGGAAACCAGGGTAGCAGGGTGCCTTACAGTGTTTTTGTCAGAGCTGTTATGTATTTACTTTGTTTCACCATCAAGCATGTTCCACGTTTACACTGCGTTTTATTCTGGAGCAGCCGCAGCCTCCTTCCTCACATTTACTGTCATTATCTTTTATTTGCACTCCAAGATTCCCGTCTTCACTGCCCTCCCTTTCTCTAACACGCTTTTTATATGTATATCACTCTTCCAGACATCCCAGAATGCTCATCAAGACCGGCCTGCTGGATGCCCACCTGTACTGCCTGAAGAGATCTGTGGTTGATTTCTTAGTACATAACAAGTAAGTCAAGATTTCCCAATGAAGGAAGAATTTCACAGCTTTCTGTGTCCATTTCTGCCAGTTGCATGTTGTGCCAAAGAATTCACAGGCACTTTATGAGGAATATTCTGATAAGCCAAAAAAGCAGAAAGTTTTTGAATTTACAACAAAGAAAAGTTACTACTTAAAAAGAAGAAATAATAAGGTCTGCAAATTTATGACACTGACCGCATGAACTCCTTTTGAACGCAAGGTCAGGTGTTGCATCCATTGAATCAATTTGCTCAAATCGTGCTGGATAACATCCAGATCATCAGGTTTTACACAAACTTCTGGGCCCGTATTCATAAAAAATCTTAGTGCTAAGAGTTGCTTCTAGTAACAAAATCTTAAGAAAATTCTTAGAAATGTGGGTGTTTCCTCTTAAAAATTAAAGAAATGATCCTAGTAAAGAAAAAAGTAATTCAGAAAGCATCTTAACCCTTAAAAGGTCTTAATGACCAAAATTGTTAGGAGTACGGACGAGGACTTTTAAGAGGGTTAAGAGTTTCTTTAGCAGCGGAGAAAATGGATGAAACATGGAGAAGAAATGTGTTGCACACAATGCATGACGGTGAGTTAATAAGACGCTACACATTAGATCGTGCAGGGATCATGTTTGTGACCGATCTTAGAGACACGCTAACATCTCAGACACCGCACAGAAATTCCATAGCGCCAGAAATGGAAGTAATCAGTACATTAACATATTTGGCAGCTGGAAAATTGCAACTATGCAGCAGCGATGATTTGGGTCTGTTACAGCACTATGTCGCTGTTCATTTCCTATAAAATACGTTAAGTATGACAGCATGGTAAATAAAAAATAAAGAATATATATATGTGAGAGAGAGAATACGGTAAAGCAGGAAAAATTACGCCTGTAATTTCAAAGTCAAGGCTATTTATTTACTTTAGTATAATTAAAATCACTTGAATTTGAAAGTTAATATGTGAAAGTTAATTTTGTTTTACTTAAAGCCTAAATTAAAAAAGAAAAATTGCTCTCCGCACTTCATTGCAAACATCTTATCAGCACCCCTTTCACATAACTAGTCGTTCCGCAGTGTCTCTAATCCTGGAGTGGGCCTGTGTCCTCTACAGTCCACCCCTCCATTCCTCCCTCAGCTCTCCATTGATCCTCTCCAATAGCCCTCCAGTCCCCTTTGTGCTCCTGTAACTGACATTGTGAGGCCAGGCAGCCTGCTGTAAAGTGGTGTGGTGCATGGCCTCTCTTAGGTCCTCTCCCTCTCACAGACTTCAGAAAAGCGTGAGGCTTCTCTCCGCTTTGACATTTTAATTCACTCTCCCCCTGATATAAATATCATTTCATCTAATCTGCCCCCCAGCCCTCCCCAACTCCCCGCTTTCCCTCATCAAAGTAGTTTGACTTTTTTATGCTGCCTTTTCTCTCTCTCGTTCGCATTCTTTTTCCCCATCCATCCATCCCTCCCTCCCTCCCTCCCTCCGTCTCGCTCTCTCTCTGTCGCCCTTGAGCCTGCAGTGCCATGGAGTACTGAAGGAGAAAATGGACATAGTAACTGTTGTTTCTCTCTCTGCATTCAGATGGAAATTCTAATCTTGCCTAAAAGAAAATAAAGAGAAAGAAAGACTGGTTTAAGGAGTGATGTAGATTTAGAATTGCTCCAAGTATACATGATTTTTTTTCAAACCGTGATTCAACACTTTATATTTTCTATATATAAGAGACCATTAATTCAATTGGACATTGAAATGTTAAAATGTTCCTCTTTGCTGTTATGTCTCTTGAATTGATTTAAAAATTTTCCCATTTTTTTCAACTCACATGCACTTACTCCATTATGAATGTCTTTACATAAAGCTGACTAAGGAATTGTGATGTGTAATTATGGAAATAATAGGTTTTATGTATATACACATTGTTTTTTTTTTTTTTTTTTTTTTTTTTCGAAAGAAATTAATACTTTTATTAATTGAGGGTGCATTAATTTGAGGGTGCATTAATTTGATCAAAAGTAGTATAATGTTACAAAATATTTGAACTACTTTTGAACTTTTAAATTCATCAAATAATAATGAAAAACTGTCACTGTTTTTTTAAGCAGCATAAACATTTTCAACATTGATAAGACAAAATGTTTCTTGAGCACATTATCAGGCATATTAGAATTATTTCTTAAAGATCATGTGACTTTAAAGACTGGAGTAATGGTTACTGAAAATTCAGCTTTGCCATCACAGGAATAAATGACATCTTATATAATATATTTAATTAGAAAACAGGCATTTTAAATTGATATTTCACACTATTACACTTTTGAATGCATTTTAGCCAGGCCCAGCTTGAGAATCAAATCACAGAGGGTGCTTCTTAAATTAGTGATGGTGCTCTAAACTTTAGTGCCATCCATTGCTATGGCGCAAAGAGCGCTCCTTTTATAATCACTAAAAAGCTGTCACTCGATCATGTTATTTCATCGCGATCTCACAGTTACGTTATAATCAGTGAAGTTCTCTGTGATTGGCTACATTGCTCAATGCTGCAAAAACACGTTGAAATAGAAACTGTTCTCCCAAGCGCAAAACATAACGCACTGAAATAGTTTGCCAAATCTGCAATGAAATGCCTTTATCCGAGCTCTAACTGAGGGTGCTATTGATTTTAATTTGAGAGTGCGTAGGACCCTCTAGCACCCCCATAGAGCCAGCCTGATTTTAACCAAACAAATGTAGCGTAAGAAAGCATAAAACAAAAAAAATGAACCGAATCTTGGAATAGTAGTGTTGATTTGACAGCCTTTTATGTAATGTCTATTCATTACTTTACTCTTCTGCCACAGTAATGCCTTTGAGTTAGTTAAATGATGAATCAGTTTCATAGAATAATAGCATATACACTACCGGTGAGAAAATGATTTTTGTCTTAAATGATTGACAGCCTTGCTTCAAGTACAAGCTCAAACCTGTGTTGTTGCCGTATGCTTTTATTTACAGGTCTGTCACCTCAATCAGGGGGGAATTAGTGCCGTTTTTGGTGCGCAAGCAATTCTCCAAGTCTTTAAACTCCAAAAATGCAACAGAGGATACAGAGAAGAATCAAAAACAACAGGATGCTCACCACAATTTGGGTAAGCTTCCTCTTGTAATGACTCGCATTTGCACAGTTCATATTTGTCATTCTTTTAAGAGAATGTTTGGTGTACATAATAAATGGTGACCTTTCAAAAACCGCATACATGCCTTCACAGAGCTCCTCAGCACTAGTAAAGATGAGGCGCTGCTCCAGCTTGCCCGGGAGAGGTCATGTTGGAACGATCATCGTGGAGACATGAGTGAGGCCTACCATGGCGGAAAGCTACGCTGCTATGTTCACATCATGGAGGAGGGCATGTGTTACCGTGTGAACACGCTTGCCGCTTATATAGAGGCCAATCGTGTGGTGAGAACACACTGAAAGAACTGTTTCAATGGCACATTTTTCTTCATAATGTACTGTCCGCAGTTGAAACAGTTGTTTGAGACACTGCAATGGTTGCACTGAATTGTGGGATGTTTCCTTTATCCCTTAGGTTCCAAAGCTGTTTGAGGACCCTCCAATCCATCCGACTGCTGTGGTCTCAGAACGCTCTTTGGTGAGTCCCATAGGTGTCACAAATATGATGCTGTCTGTGATTTAAAAAAAATGCATATTGTAAATGTATATTGAAATACATTGCCGTCTCTTTTATTTAGGTTGGAAGTGACAGCATTATTGGGCCATTTTGTCAGATATCAGATAAAACATCCATCAAGCGTTCAAATATTGGCACATCATCTACAATCAAGGAGAAGGTGAAGATCACCAACTCCATCATCATGAATGGAGTCACTATTGAAGAAGGGTAAGTGATCTTACTCAAGTGCATTCTGAATGTTTATGAGAATATGACTCAGAAAGAGTCTTTTTATGGGTAATTTATTTGTAAATCCAACCCAGACAGGATGTTTGACCAAAATAACGTAATTTGCATTCTTTGAGTGGTTAAATGTAATAATATTTAAAAACATACTAATAAACAGCCATATTTAACTGAATAGTTTAAATAAATAACTAAATCATGTTGCTGCAATAGATCAAATAAAGCCAAATGCGTTGCAGACTTTTGGGGAACAGTTTTCAGCATAGACTGTCAATTGTTTTTTTGTTATTTTAGCTGCTTTCCAGTGGTCATGGACAACCTGGAAATATTTGGGAATTTTAAAATGGTGATTTTCAGAGCTAGAGAAGTCATGAAAATGTCAGTGTTGATTATAATATTCTATATAATGTTATATTCATATGCTTAGTCACTTGTCAGTGCAATTGCTATGATTTAGGAACAAAAACACAAGAAAATCATGGAAATTTGTTGGTCATAAGGCATTGGAACCTTGATTTAAAAATTAAGATGAAATGACATGATTTGCTTAAATTAATCAGACTTGACTGAGCCCATCCACAAGATTGACATATCGGCTATTATATATAACTGTTCCAAAATTTCGGGATTTTATCTCCTAATGCTTACTAAGGTGGCATTTGTTTGATCGAAAATACATCTGATCTGGTAAAATGTCATGTATTCTTGTGATTTCAAATCTAGATTTTCAGCAGCCATTCCTCTTCAGTGTCACATGATCCTTACTTCTATTAATGTTGAAACTCTATGTGCTGCTTAATATTATTGTGGAAACCATGAACATTTTAAGGATTATTTGATAAAAGCATCATTGAAATATTTGAAAATTTACTTTTAAAATTACTTGAATCACTTATCAACTCAAAGCATCCTTAAGTATACATTTCAAATTTTTAAATAGTAGTGTACAAAGCCTTTGCAATTTCATGCACCCCTGTGTCGTCCTGTACCGTCCACAGTCTAGGATGACAGACAGATTGGCTGTCTCCAGAGTATTTAGTGGTTTGGATGAGATGTTCAGCGTGTAGAAACAAAAGTTCAGATTTTGTCTGTTAGGTTAAAAGTGGGTTTGACCTGGACATAATGCGCAGAGAGACTGACCCGCTTCTGCCTGCGGGTGGTGTTGGGATGGATGCTGCTGCTTTTTGTTGTGTTGAGCAAAAGCAGAAACTTGCGTTGTCAAACCCCTAAAGGTGTTCGCTGACCCTGAACAAGCCCCCAGTACAACAAATTAACAGAAAAGTGATGAATGTAGATGTAATGATTCCCAAAGAAACAAGCGTCTCGCTACAAGTGTTACATGCACAAGTAAAATAAGCCTCAGCAAACATTCACATCTCTCTAAACTCACATGCTGCTTTTCTGAGATCATAGACTTGTGAATGAACAGAGGGTTTTTTTTCTTGCCCACCGCATTTTTTTTGTTTGTTTTTTTGTTTTCTTCACCCAACATGTTTTAGATTTAAGCTGATTTGGGTTAATAGCAATCTTGCTTGCCATTGAACACAAACTGTCCCAAATCAGCTCTAGGTGTTAAAGAAAAAGCATCCTGTTCGGTGGAGACAGCTTTGGTTTAAACCAGTTTTTCCCTTCAAAAAAACAAGCTTGGAGCCAACGTGGCGACCCTCGTGTACGAATTAGCCTGTGCATGAAGAGTGGAATGAAAGAAAGGATAGAGGAAGGAAAGAAAGGAACAGCAACTCTTTCAAAACATAAAAAAGTAAGAAGGGATTAGGAAATCCTTGGCATTTAAAAGCACCACTTGCATTTTTCGGTCCTTTGTTTGCATGTAGGAGTGGTTGTTTACAAAGCTCTGGATGTTCGGGGTTGATGGGAATGGGGCGGGGGCTTGGTGGCTTGTGGGGGTGGAGGGCAAGGAGGGGGGTCACAGCGAGGAGGAGCATAGTGTCAGTAATTAGTGCTATTTCAGCAACTGCATCTTTGGTGGTCTCTCTGTTTAAAACTCCAATCCTTGTTATCTCCCATCTACCCCCTCTGTCTCACCCGCTCCCTCTCTTTCTTCAAACCCCGCTCGCTCGCTCTCTCTCTTGTACACACCCGTGCACCTGAATAGAGCGCCCTGTGTAGCTGCCAATAGAAACCTGCCTCCGTCAGCTACAACACGGGCCGGGCTGTCTGATGCTGCTTGATCTTGAAGACAGGACGCCCAATCCACTGTCCCTGTTCCGTGAGCTGAAAATCTTAAATAAAAAGTAGTGATTTTGAATTTTGCATCACTATATGGCTGGAGAAAGTGTGAAATGGTACTTCATGTAGGTCCTGCATCCGGACACTAAACCGCTCCTGTACGTCATAAGGCGATGTTGTTTTTAATATATATGCTAATGTCACCAAAAGGAAAATAAAACAAGCCTTGGGAAAACATTGAGGTATCAGGTTTCAGATTGGCGTGACGTGAAGGGAAGGGGGGAGTGGGGTAATAGGGTCGGGTGAGGAAAGGACAAGACCCTCAGCTGTGCAATTAGCGAAAAGACATGAAAGCCGAACACTCGTGGTAAATATGTTTCACCGCAAGAGAGTGCAGAAAAAGTTAAGAGCTGGCCCAGGCAAACCAAGTAAACATAAAACTGTGCAAATAAAGTTTTATGGTGCCAAAGCGATCCCAGGAAAATATTATTCTTTGTATGGTGTAAACAGACAGCAGCACAGGGATGTGTGTGTGTGTGCGTCTGTGTGTGCATCTAGTGCACATAGTTCAAAGCCAGGCTCCTGAGCACTTCGCTAAAACTCGCATACACAAATATCAGCCTTTCATTATGCTAATATGCTCAAAGGTTCCAGACGTAAACTGCGTTTTTCGAAAAGAAGTCATGTTGCATATAAGCACTGTCAGTGGTTCTTTACTTATGTACTTCCTGTATTATTTGAATGTAGCAAGGTATTTACTGTTTGATATCTAGTGTTAAGGATAGTGTTTACACAAGAAGTGTTCTGGAGTTCAAAAACAGCTGGATGGAGTGCAGTGCAATGCAATGAAGTCTTGATTCTGTTTTAACTACTTTTGACTTGAAACAATGTCTTAAATGTCTTAAACGACATCTGGTTTGATGCGTATGTGCAGAGACCAACAGTTAAAAGCAACTAAATCAATATTGGCTATTTGCTTTCTATCTCTGATAGATTTATTGGTCTGTGTTATTCCAGAGAAATCATTGTAATATTCAATCGTTTTGAGCAAATAGCTATCTGACTATTGTTTTAGCAAATTCACATGAAGCCTGGCTTCATTCTGGTATGTTTATGTATATGACAGATTATGAAAGTAAAGTGGGTTATTAATAGTCAAGTTGAATGCTGGAGATAAAATTGTGTGAACAGAGCTACAAAAATGGTTTGCTTTGGAATAGTGGTCAAATGATATGGGCCTTGCAAAATCCAAAAAACTCTGAATAATAAATTATAGCCAAAGTGTTATTTGACACAATATATGGACCACAAAACCAGTCATAAGGGTCAATTTTTTTAAAATTGAGATTTATACACAAATAAGCTTTCCATTGTTGTATGGTTTGTTAGGATAGGACGATAGTTGGCTGAGATACAACTATTTGAATATCTGGAATCTGAGGGTGCAAAAAATCTAAATATTGAGAAAATCACTTTTAAAGTTGTCCAAATGAAGTCCTTAGCACTGCATATTACTAATCAAAAATTAAGTTTTTACATATTTGCGGTAGGAAATTTACAAAATATCTTCATGGAACATGATGTTTATGTAATATCCTAATGATTTTTGGCATAAAAGGAAAATCAATCATTTTGACCTATATTATATAGTATTGTTGGCTTTTGCTACAAATATACCCGTGCGACTTAAGACTCAGAATATTTTTTCACTCAAAAATATTTTTAAAATTCTTCTAAAAAGAACTGAATGAGCCAAGGTAGAGGCAAGATTTTTGTTGCCAGCACTACTGACCAAATAGACGTAGGTGTCAACAATATGACAGTCTCAAAACGTCTCTCAAATACTGGTCCAACTTGTCACCATTTTTGACATGACATAAGTGCTGTTTCTGTCATTTTTACACTGCCATTCAAAAATTTGTTGTCAGTATGATTTTTGTTTTTAAAAGAAATGAATACTCATCAAGATTGCAGTAAATTAATCAAAAGTGACAGTAAATACATTTATAATGCTACAAATAATTTCACTATTAAATAGATGCTGTTCTTTGAACTTTATATTCATCCTGAAATATTTTTTTCCATAAAATGTTTTCAGCACTAAATCAGCACATTAGCATCATTTCTGAAGGATAATGTGGCACTAAAGACTGGAGTAATGACTGCTGAAAATATAGCTTTCCCATCACAGGAATTAATTGCATTTTAAAATGTATTAAAATAGAAAACAGTTGTTTTGAGTTGAAATAATATGTCATATTATTAATGTTTTTATTGTATTTTTGATCAAATAAATGCAACTTTGGTGAGACTTCTTACCAACCCCAAAGTTTTGAAGGCATGTTTGTTGTATGCGCATGAAAACAACACTAACCCAACACTTCTCTCTTCCCCCAGGTGTAACATTCAAGGTAGCGTGATCTGCAACAATGCAGTGATTGGACGTGGAGCCGACATGAAGTACTGTCTGGTGGGGAGCGGCCAGCGCGTAGAGCCAGAGGGTGAGAACGCTGTGGTCCAGCGCTCTGCGGGTTACACTACACGCACAAAAACACACACTCTACACTTCTGTAGGTCCGCAGTGTTCGTATTAAATCCAGCCTTTTGTGTTTTTGTTTATGTGTGCACTCTCACGCCCATGTCTGCGTTTTCGTTTGTGTGATCTTGTGTGTGTATGTGCGTTTTAATCTGTTTTAATAGCGTATTAAAACCTAAGCTTGTGTGTACAATTGAGCTTTATTTTTTAATATGCTTAATCCTCGCAGTCTTAGATCACTGCGAGGTTTGTGTGCGTCTATTTGTGTGTGTGTGGCTTCAGGCTCTTGTATTCCGGGTGGTCCGTGCCTGGTCTCTAACCTCTCCATCAATGACAGTGCCTTAAGGCGGCCCTAAGATGTCCAGAGGCTGCACAGTCTAATTGACTGAACAACAGGGTGTTGCTGCCTTGACTGACCCCCTCTCACCCCCCCTGCAACTTTTGTCCATCTCAACCCCCCACCTCTCCATCATCACTCTAGAGCTGGACTCGATTAGTTGGCCATAACCTCGAAAAATACTTAGGCTTATTGAAGTGCTCCCAGAAATCCCAAATTACAAGCTAGACCCCCTGTACTTCCCCCGACGCACAACCACCCTCCGGCTTCAGCGCTTTAAGCGCAGCGAGAAACCACGATTCAAAGTTATCCCAGAAAAACCCAGAGCAGAGGTTAATGTAACCTATTATTTAAAAATCATTGCTTATAATAACTGCAATAAATCCCTTTCAGTAGCCTTGAGGTTGACACTCGATGCACAAATTTAACGTTAAGTCAAAGAGAGAAATTAAGTTCATTAAAGAGTCGCTGCTTGGATTTGATGTGTCTACCTCCTGAAATAAAAAGGCTGTTTTTCCTTTGAGGTTGAGCTAGAAAATTAAAAGATTCCCTCTGATGGTTATGTAGCTGAGTGTAGCTTAAATGTAATGGTGGATTAAAATTTGTTCACCTATATATAGAGGGTAATGTCTGGAAACACTCTTGATATTAGAGACTTGTTTGTGTATACGATGATCGTCTATAGGATATTTTTACGGATGCATGATTTATTTGTTACGATATATCAATAACGGACAATATCAAGCTGACTAGATCAATATTGGAATTATCATGCTTTTCCCCCAATTCAAAAAGTTTGCTCTCTTACGAGTTACAAACGTGCTGAGTGGATGACTCTTGTTAAAAACTGTCAAGAAACATCTGCCATATGACCCTAAGATTAAGATGAGTTATATTTTACATTAGGAAAACCAGATTTTTAGAACTGTGGGGAAAATGGATTTATCACAATAGTGTAACAATCAAAAAAAGATTTAAATTGTTAATAATATGGCTATTTCTAACAATTTTATTTCCTTTTTAATTTTGTGAATCTGATTTTATCCATAAATTTACACTACAGTTCAAGGTCAGTATGCTAATTTTATGTTTTTGAAGAAATCAAGACTGTATTTATTTAACCAAATACACTGACCAAAATTATAAACGCAACACTTGTTTTTGCCCACATTTTTCATGAGCTGAATTCAAAGATCTAAGACTTTCTATGTACACACAAGGCCTATTTCTCTCAAATATTGTTCACAAATCTGTCTAAATCAGTGTTAGTGAACACTTCTCCTTTGCCGAGATAATCCATCCACCTCACAGGTGTGGCATATCAAGATGCTGATTAGACGGCATGATTATTGCACAGGTGTGCCTTAGGCTGGCCACAATAAGAGGCCACTCTAAAATGTGCAGTTTTATCACAAAGCACAATGCCACAGATGTCGCAAGTTTTGAGGGAGCGTGCAATTGGCATGCTGACTGCAGGAATGTCCACCAGAGCTGTTGCCCGTGAATTGAATGTTCATCTCTCTACCATAAGCCGTCTCCAAAGGCTTTTCAGAGAATTTGGCAGTACATCCAACTGGCCTCACAACCACAGACCATGTGTAACCACACCAGCCCAGGACCTCCACATCCAGCATCTTCACCTCCAAGATCATCTGAGACCAGCCACCCAGACAGCTGCTTTGAGTTCAGCTCATGAAAAATGGGGGCAAAAACAAAAGTGTTGCGTTTATAATTTTGTTCAGTGTATATGATAAAAAGAGTATTAATTTCTATTATTATAAATGTTAAAAACAACTGTTCTGCTTAATATTTGTGCAGAAACTAACAGCATTTGAAATTTAAATCTTTTGTAATTGTAAATGTTTTTTAACTTAGTCCATTTAATGCATCCTTGATTAATAAAGTTATTAATTTCTTTAAAAAAAAATGTTGAATGATAGTGTATATAGAATTACTTATGTATGTATATGTGTATATATGTATGTATATGTATGTGTATATGAGTATACTGTCAAAGTTGCATTTGTCTATTTCTAATTTTGGCCTAATCAAAAACGGGTAATAGTTGGTCAATATCCAGACATATATCTATTATGCTATTTTCGTTTTGAAACGAAATGGTTTTTGAGTAAAACTTCTATAAATTAATTTTAAAATATCAGTGTTGCTATATCCATCAGAAGTATTGTCAGCAGTAGTGTAAAATAGATTTGTGTTGATGCCAAGATTTGTGTTCACTTGTAGTTTATATATTACCCCCACATTGGACTCTGCTACACTTGTAATCTCTTTAAACAGCTGCTGAGTGATTAGACAACTCTTAGTAGACTTTATAGCTGTTCCACTATGGTGGTCTAATACAATCAACTCCACACACACACACACACACACACACACTCTCTTTCTCCGTCGTCTCAGTGTCTTTCTCTCATTCACTCTCGCGCTTTCTATTCCCAGCCTGTTTACTGCTACTGGCTGTTGGCGTGTGTTAGCCACAAAGGAGTGATAGACATTTCATAAACTCCAGCCGAACGCTTTCTCTATAAGGTTCTGTGTTCCCAGCATCCTTGTCCTTAGGGGATTGAGTGTGTTGGGTTATGGCTGCTAAAAGCATCCCAGGCCCTGGAGACGTGGTAGTACGTCCAGGACCACCCGGCCTGCCGCTCGACACAGTGTTGTAAGGTGCAGTAGATTTGCAGGTGTTTTGGAGGCTGATGACATGTACCTTTCCTCAGACTGTTTAGAGTCCCTTGTTCCAACCTTCTCTCTTTATGTTCGTCCCTCTCGCTCTCCCTTTCTCTCTCTCTCTCGCTCTCTCTAGCATAGCACGCTCTATTTGTCTTTCCCCAAACTCAGAACACAAAAACAGTCTTTTGTGCAGATTCCTTCACACTAAAATATGTCTTTATATGGATCATTAATCTTGCTCGCAAACGTTTAGTTTGGAGTAGTCACATTCGGCAAGAGGATATCATCCTTTCTAAGCGAGTGTGCATAAGCCTGACACATTTGTAAACTGTTTGCTTGTCACTATGTGATGGAATGCCCTACAAAGGTAAACTCCAGATAAAAAACAAAACAAAAAAACTTATTTGAGTGTTGAATCTTAACAGAACACACAGCTCATCTCCTTTGAGGCATGACAGATGCCCGGCAGCTCTTTCTGAGAATCTTGTTCTTTCTCCTCACAGCTGAAAGAACCAATGAGGTCATCGTTGGATCAGACCAACTCATGGAGATCTAGAACCCTGGTGAAGATGGATCACAGACCCAGAGACCCCAGATCAACCTGCCTCCATGTGCATAATCCCTGCACAGGATCCATTTTTTTATGTGTCTGAATAAAAATGGATTTATTTATCTCAAGACTTCTGGCTTTGTTTTTTTGTATTTCATCAGTTTGGTAGGTTGCAGCCACTTACAAAAAGTGCCATGGTGTTTTTACCATTTAAAAAGTCTTGAAATAAATACAAATAGTTCAATCAATTCAGTGTGTTCTTTAATAATAAATACATAATAAATGTTATTATTAATATGTCATAAAAAATAAAATTTTAAGTGTAATTATATTAACTTTGGCATTAATAAATGTTGATAATAATAATAGTAATCTGCATTTATTAACAATAATATGGTTAATACTGAACTTTGAAAATGTAATTATTATTAACATTAATGTAAATGATAATGTCATTAATGTTAAAATCATTAATTAAACTTTATTATTTTTATTAATACTCATTTTAATATGAATAATTGTTTAACCTAATTTAGTATTGTTAATATTAATAATTTATTAATTATATAAAATATTATTTTTAAGTGCTAATAATGTTAAGTCATTTATTAATTATATATATATATATATATATATATATATAAGCGATATAAAAGTAAATAACTAGGGGAAAATCCTTATGAAAGAATTTACTTATATCACGTTTTATAAAAAAATACGTGTATTTTAATAATACTAAATTAGGTTAAAAGTATAATTATTATTCATCTTAAAATGAACATTAGCAGCAATAATAATAATAAATAGATTTTAAACTAGGGAAAACATTATTATTATTAATGCTAATTTTAATATGAATAATCTTAATTTAGTATTATTAAAATAAGAACATATTTTAAAAAGTGATCTAAAAGTAAATAAAAATAAGGATCTTTCCATAGTTTTAAATCAATTTTGTATCGTTATGTTTTTGTAATTAATATGCAAATTTTAATATGAATAATTACAGTTTTAACTTAATTTAGTATTCTGAAAATATTAACATATCCTTTGAAATGCGAACTTTAAAATAAGTATTTTTTCCTTAATTGTAAATTAATTATCAGCCCTGAAAATTATACCATGGTAAATGGATTGTGATACTGCTGTCTGTAGACACACGCATGAAAAAAAACAAACAAATCTGATACGTCACTTCCTCTTGGGGTTTCATTTATAGGTGCTTTCATGAGACATACATGGGTATAAAGTGTTTGATGTATTGAAACTGAGTTCATAAAGTGTGTTTGGTTGCAGGTGTTGATCTTGGTGGGTGTCTGTGTAGTTTGGTTGTTTGTCCAGTGGATATCCCATCACCCATCTGTGTGACCGCTGTGACTGGGACTGCATGCTCTGGTGCTGAAAGGAACAGATAACCACAATGGGGATAAGTTTATTTGTACACAAAAAGACTGAAAGAAATGGACCACCCAGTCAGACAGCGACTACTAACAGTCACTTTTTCTCTCCCATACTTGCAGGCTTTCACAAAACGCCTAAAAGGAATACTTCCTAAAGATTTTCCCTCTTTGCTGTCAACGATTTACAGCATTCCAGCACTTGTGTGACTTAAATTACAGGTCCCCGGTTCCCTGGTGACGATGGATTCAGAGCCTGAGGAAGATGCTCTGTGATTTATAACTATTCCAACTTATTGTTTTTAGGGCCAATCCAAGTCATTTAGTGTCAGCGGTGGAATGATTGCATGTTCAGTGTCTTCAAACACAAGTGATATCTCTTTCGTGTTTCCCCTTGCTGTCTTTGAATCCATAAAATAATTTGTGTATTTATGAGATTGTCACTGCTCCATGCGGGCCTCCCTTTTTTCTTCATTATGATTCAAGACTTTTGGCAGATTAAGCTCATTGGGATCTGCGGTAGTGCTGGGATTTCTCCCCGAATGGCTTAATAAAAACTTTTTTAAATACTGAATTGTTCCCTGGAGACGGATAATATTTATTAAATTGTTTGATGCTATGATGCTTTGCACACGTTAAGTAGAAATGAAATAATTAAAATCCCCAAATGCCTCAGGACCTTTCTGAATGCCTGTCGTCTACTAATATGAAACATGTGTCCTCCATTTTGTCAGTGTGATAACTAATCAGATGTCGTGGCCTTTGCACCCTCTCGCCACAGTGTCCGCGCTCGGACCACCAGACCTGGCTCAGGAGATGTGGCAGCCGTTGTTTTTCAAAGGTTTGTATATTTAGACAAAGCCTCTCAGAGTTGGAGTCCCCATGGCTGTGTTGGTTTGGAGCTGTGCGGAGCTGTGTTCAGTGTCATTCCCCAGCCTTTGGGCCAAATGTGACAGATGCTTGTGTTTTCCTGGGCCTGGGATCAGATGTCAACTGGCAGATCGTATATCAGGCCCACCTCGCTGTCTCTGTGTAGCTTCCAGCCCAGTTTTCTTGGCCTGCTCATAAGTGAGATGAGCTTTAAGATGTGCCAACCAAACTGCCGATTAAACAGGTATTCTAATATATATTGGTTCAGTTTTTTTTGTTTGTTTGTTTGTTTGTTTGCGTGTTTTTTTATAATTAATCATTTTATTTAGCAAAGATGATGTTCTTTTGAATTGTGTATTCATCAAACAAATCCAGTTTTTAAAAGCAGTTTTTAATATTGAAAATCAGCATATTAGAATGATTTCTGATAGATCATGTGACACTGAAGACTGGAGTAATGGCTGCTGGAAATTCAGCTTCACCACTACAGGAATAAATTACATTTTAAAATATATTATATAGTTATTTCTCAAATTCAATAGAATTGAATTTAATATATTACATTACTCGTTTTTAATGTTTTTTTTTTTTTAAATGGAGGGATGGAAGGATGGATAGATAGATGGGATAACATTAGTGTTGAAGGTCTCAGGAAATATATTGACACTATGCCAGAGAGATGTGCTGCTGGAATTGCTGCAAAAGGTGGACATGCCAAATATTAAATTTAAAAGTGAATAAAAACAGTAAGACTCACTTCATCTGATATTTGTTGTGCTCAGAGCAACCATCTGAATGTTTCATGAACATTATGAAATTAAATGTTCAATACGTTCAATATTTTCAGATCTGTCAGGTGTTCTAACAATTTTGGCCACTAATGTAGATAGATGGATGGAATGGAAGGATGTAGTTACAGTGAGTGCTTGTGAGTCATCAGAAATCATAGTGCCCTGGATAGAAATATGCAGCTTGTTACATCCTCCAGTCTTCAGTTGGGATAATGTACATCTGGTCTCCCCAGCCGATGCGAGCCAGTGACCTGATTGGCCAGATGACAGGCACGGTCGCCGCCTTTGCTCTGAGGAACTGTATGAATGTATGTGTGTGTGTGGGGTGTGTTTTGAGGGTGGGCGGTGTGTGTGTGCAGTCGGTGGGGAGGGGTGGAGAGATGCGAGGCTGAAGTCCTAAGCATGGTGGAGGGTGGTGAGAGGCTCGCTGGCCACCCAAGTGGCAGAAAACCTGCATGTTTTCTGCTGACCCCTACACATTAACAGAACACTTCCTCAATTTGTCTTCTGTGTTCTTGAGGCACAAACGAAATTTCCTCTCTTTTTCGCCTCCTTTTAAGACGCCGCATCCCCCACAAGCCTCCTGCAAACCCTCACGCCCACCTTCAGTGCACACACACTTAACAATTAGTACTTTCTTACTGCTGAACAAAGACAGTATGGAAGCTGTGTGGCCTGTAAAGGCCAATAACCTCTATGACATGTGAGGGACTGCGCGCTCTTTGAAACGAACATACTGGCTGCTTTACTCTCCCCAGGACGCTCGCTAAATAACGTCCGAGCTTGTTTATCTCACACGACCCTGGCGAAGTTACAGCCCTTTTACTGGTGGCTCGGTTCCTTCTGTAAGAAATAAAGCCAAGGACTAATCAAACCACTTATCAGATTCTCAATTATGTAAAGCGCTATGTGCAAAGGGAAATGGATGAGTTGTAATGAGCCAGAAACATCTGAATCATTGCACTCGTTGAATCAATACTATGATTTCTATGTTATGTCATGCACCTGTAGGCTACCCAAGTTTTTGTGCACAATTTCTGCAATTTCTTCTTTGAATTCAGCTCTTAAGTTCATAGTTTTAGACCAGGCTTGATGAATGATATCAAATACATACAGAATATATACATACACTCCAACAGGGATTAAATAAATAGAGAGCGATAAGTAAGAAAACAAAGGGGTCTGATTTCATCTTGCCACCTGCTAGTTTTGTCCCAACAATACCCCTGATAAAGCGCCACAAACAAAGACGGCTGAAAAAGTTTTTTTAAGCGAGCCATTCATTACGATGACAAAGGGCAAAGAAATACATTATCATAATTAATCTTATCTGTGGCTGTGGGTGGCGAGTCTTTCCCTTTTGAGACTGACGGACCCTTACAATGCCAACATGTACACATCAGTGTGTCACAAAGCACTTTGGGGGCTAAGAATATTTTAAGCTTTGTAAACATTCGCTAAACAAGTCCTGAATGTTAGCTGGAGGCTAATGTCTCCCCATGCCTTTATCCACATCAAAACAGTCAGCCACTGCCAATTTGAATACAAATTTTGACTTCCTTTCTTAAGGATATTTCCAGAGCACAATGACACAGGTTTCTAGTATGTGAAAATTCCACATTGCTGATTTCATGTTAATAGCTGTGCCAGAAAAGCTTTTTTTGTCAAATATTAATATCGATGCTTTAACATATTAAATAAAATATTTGTTTTTTCTTTTGGGCTCATTTTCAGAATTACTGGGTTTGATACAAAAAATATATTCAATACAAAAACATTTTTCCTAAAGAGAGAGAGAAACTTACCTCATTGAGAACACTAATAAGAAAGAATAATAATTTAAAAAAAACATGACTAATTTTGAAAATATCTCCAAAAGAATATAATTCTAATATTAAAATGTTAAAGCATTTATATTTAATATTTATATTTAATATGGTTACCAAAACGTTTCTGCTACAGCCATTAACATGAAACATCTGAAAAAAAGGAAGAAAGGAAACCAAAATTTGTATTCAAATTAGCACTGACATTAAAACACTATGTAATATATATAATATACATATACATACACACACACACACTATCACACTACTAAGTTATATGTATGCATACGCACACACAAACTCACGCATATGTGTGTGTGTGTGTATATATATGTATATATATATATATAAAACACGTGTATATATAATGTATACATGTGTGTTTGCATGTGTGTGTGTCTGTGTGTGTGTTTGTTCGTGTGTATGTATACATATAACATATTTAAATATATAATGTATGTGATGTGTGGAACAGGGATGGTATCAGATGTAATAAAAACCCAAGTGCATGCTTACTGATGCTCCCAGGCATGAGCTACCATCAAAACCTATTGGCTGGTTTTTTCAAAGCAATTCGTTCACGGTGCCGATGCCTTCATAAGACAAATAAATTCAGCCCTGAAGCTTTTGGGGAAAATAAACACGTCTTCGCCTGCGGAGCCTCTCAGCTGTCGTTTGATATCCATGCTTCGTTATTTTGGAGCTTACCTTTACACAAGCAGGGACGGGCTGTGGCTGTTTATGTTTAGGGGCTGTGTGATGGCAGATTTCTGGACAGCGCATGGTCATCCCCCTAGTTTATTTATCCAAGGCCTCTAGACCTCGGCTCGGACCTCCCTCAGTTTGTTAGGCTTAAAGGGGCCCCCTACCGCATGGAGCAATTCCTCAGATTCCCCATTAGCTCCCATTCCCAGCTGCCCGTACCCTCATCAAATTAAACAATTTCGAGAAATGCTCAGTGCTGCCATAGTATACAGACACGCATGCCTTTGTGCTTTCCCAATAGTTCTTTATACTAAGAAACCTGTATTTGAATCAGTATCACGACTATAACTTTATTAAAGTTAATAATCATCAAATGACAGGTGGAATGGATTGCTCAGTGTTATACGTTGGTTATAGTTTACAAGCAAGGGCCTTTGAACTCTACTGTACTGTAACTGTATATAATGTACATTTGGAGCTTTTGTATATGTTTAGCTTTAATGTGCATTTTTTTATAGAAATTAAATTAAATGAATTGTATCAGTGTGTTTAGGTCCACAAAATCTGTGCATTGCTGTACAATGACCGAATTAAATTAGTAGCATATGACCCATTTATAACTGGACCAATCATCACAGACAATCTTGATAAGTATATCACTAGGAGTAGCCTTGAAATGGACTTGACCCTGCCATTATGCAATATATAAAACCCATTGCAATTAGTAGGGGTCACCTAATTGCAGATGTAGCAAAGAATGACAAGTTTAATTTCTGTGGTAACACTTTATTTTTTACGGTGTCCTTGTTACACGTTACATGTACTTACTATTATAATAACAATACATTATGCATAATTACATGCAAGTAACCCTAAACCAAACCCATAACCACATGTAGTTAATTAATATTACTCAGTATTTAAATGTATAATTGCATTGTAACAAGGCACCTTAAAATAAAGTGTAACCATTTCTGTCATAAAATATATATATATTTCCTTTTTTGAATGTAATTAGAAAAACTGACTAAATATAGCCTAACAAAAAAATATAATATCGTGTATCATATAGAAAGGAAAATGTGAATTTTATCTGGCGCTGATTGCTTTGTTTGACAAGCCCAACAAATGATATTTATACACAAGGTTTTTATTCTAGCCATTTTGTTGGTTTCAAAATCATGAAATCAGTACATTTTGTTCATCTTTATCATTGTTTATTTATTGTTGTTTTATATTTTATTCATAATTCTTATTATTTATGCTTTTTAGTAATTAAACATTATTGTATTGGTTTTATTAAGTTTTTATGAGGCCCGAGCAGATTAATTTGTAAAGTCTCCCTCCGCATCTGACTGTCAGCATAAAAGAAATGTGTGGCTGTAGTATCAATAGATGGCCTGTGTGATAGCGTGTTAAAATACGAGTCGAGGCTATTGGGAATGTGCAGAGCGGAGCAGCAGTGCAGTGAAAGAGCTCCTCTAGCACTTCCCCCTCCCGGCGTTGATGTGAGGGGCTGCCTGCCTGGGTGGTCTCCCTCTCTCTCCACTTTGGTGAGCTGTTGCTTAGCAGCTAATAATAGGAGATGTTTGCAAAGTAATTTGCCTCTTCCTCGGCCAATGAGAACCAGAGCACTTTTCCATCAAACCACCCTTTTCAGGGTTTGCAAAGGGGCTACCTCTCCAAATGTTACTGCAACAGGATCAGAGGTAGACTGGCGGAATCCGCTCGCCACTTTCTTCTGCTTTAAAACGAGTTACGCGCTATATCTGGACGAATGAAGACCGAAGGATCTATACGAATTCGAGCACATAATGTTGGGATGGAGTTGGAAGACTTTGGCTCAAGGAAAGACTAGAGAATATTTCTTAAAGTTGAACCCGGTGGATGCGCGTGTCGCGAATCTTGGATTATTATTATTATCGCCTCTGCCTAACGCGCCGCGTTTGCCTTCAACTTTCTTCAGCGCTTCTTCTGCCTCGCGTTTGGACTATGGCCTCGGATCCCAGAGACCCGGGACCGGCCGGTGGTGGCGTTTTTGGAGATTTACCCCCAAGTTACACACGCTCTCCGCCGCCTGTGAACTCAGATCTCCTCCGGAGACCCAGATACTGCCACGCCGCTTTTGCGTTAAAACAGATTTCTAAGGTGATAAACGCCTTTCCGCTGGAACACACACACACACTACGTTGTTGCTCTTCGTGTTGGTGGTAACGTGTGTATTTCAGGGAGCCAGGGAACTGTTAAGGACTTTCTTTAGCCTAGTTTTAGAAGTGTTGGAGGCTATTTACTCTCTTTTTGAAGCTAGAGAGAAGGAACTGATCAACAGGCTACACATACATCTCAAAACCTAGTTTGGTGGAAATAGGTTTAGATGGAGAGTTAACGACGCTAAATATGAAAGTAGAAGCGTGGACAGCGACTTCTATGAATGAAAGCCGAGTTTTCATTCATTTAGCTCTTCTGTCCGCGCGTTTTGAGTCTTTTTTACGTTTAATTCGTCCCTAATGCTGCCTCAGTGTTCAATCTGGTTGGTCTAGATACAATATAGCGTGTTTGTTTGACAATGCGCGCGTCCTGCTGAGGAATTCACTGATTAAGTTTGATCTGACAAAGCATCAGTGAAGCGCATGAACGCTTGGCTATGTGTCAAAACTCCCATGAGTGAAACCAAAACATGTCCAGTTATACTGCAGCTCGGACTGCCAGTTACAGGAAGCTTGTGAGGTAGTTGCAAAGCCATGAATCTACATTTTTGATCAAATTGCTTATAAAAGTGTTTGCTTTTCTATTATAGCTTGCCAGAAATGCTTACAAATTCATTTTCCTTGCAACATGCTGCTGTGTGATAACAGAAGAACCAAGTATCTTGAAACAGTTCTAGTTTATAACAAGACATGTTTGACAGCATTTATTTGAGGTTACATGATCCGATATGTTTTAACATTCTACATTTTAGAGCTAAAGCTTATAAGGAGCTTTTATAAAGCTGTACGATAGATTAACTTTTATAATTTGAATGAACCATCTTCTTTAATAAAGAGATGAGCAGCAAATCTAGACCAGATGAGAATCCTCAGGCCTGTGAGATGTTTGGAGAAAGTCCTTTAATACTCTAACAGTTTAAACCCCAAACTTTAAAACAACTTTTTTTTTTAAACTTTGAATTTAATTAAGACAAAAAAAAAAAATTAGGTATACAACTATTTAAATGGATGAAGACAAAGATATCACAATAAAAACATTTTAACAGGCTTTTTAAGTTGTCTAACTCATGCCAAGTTACTACGTTATATAACAACATGCCTGGAATTGGTGGGATTTTAGCGTTTTCTATAGGTTAGGGTGGATTAATAAGGAAACAGTTCTGAAATTGTCACAGTGGTATTTGAACAGAAAGTTAAAATAATTCACATATTATTTTCATTTGGTTTGCTGAGTTTTTGCTTTGAAACGTCTTTAACTTTCTCTACTTTACAACAAGCAAACAGTGTCACGTTTAGAAATGTTTTACACAAAAATGAAAATAACCTGACTTGTAAATGTTGATTCATGTGTTGTCAGGACATTTCACTATCTTGGCAGGGTACCGTGTGCTACAACTGATCTGAAATAGCATCACTGTACATGTGAAATAAGTGTTCCTCTCTTGTGTCTCAGGGGAAAGCTGTGGGACAGAAAGCACCACTGTGGATTCGGGCGAGGTTCCAGGCTTTTCTCTTTTCTCTGGGCTGTCACATCCAGCGACACTGTGGAAAAGTCCTTTTCATTGGACTTCTTGTGTTCGGAGCCCTGTCTGTTGGTTTGCGGGTCGCTGCCATTGAAACGGACATTGAGAAACTATGGGTGGAAGGTGAGTCCAAGCTTTCATGTTTTGCTTATGCGCTGAGTGGGTTTATTTCTGGGGCTGATCTGAAGGAACGAGTTATTTGTGAGCTGTATGCTGTGATGTCACTTTGCATAAGGTCAGAACAGACATGGTCCTTTTTATTGCAACTCAATTTTAGAACTCTCTCTCAAACAATTTGACTGCCTTTGCTTAGCTTAACTAAGCTTAGCTAGCTTAACTGATTGAAAATGTGATTGTGGTGCAGTTGTTGGGCGATATAGACCCAGACCTTGTGTGGGCTTCTGATATGAAGTCTCAGGATCTTTGAGCGGACATAGACCGTGGCCTCTGGAATTCCATATCTCCTGTCACGCACACGTAGCATTCTTTTTCCTAGCGCATGCAAGCCTTCTCTTGTTCTCTCCCCAGCCTATATTGTTTGCGGTGGGTGCTGCGCTTGATGTTTTTCTTTTTCTCCCTTTCTCGTTTGACGTCCTTTCCGTGCACCTCACTTATCTGTGCATTTTCAGGCAGCTTTATTTGGTTTTCACACTGCCAAATTCCTTCTAAGCTCCCTAGGCTTTCGCCACACTGCTGATCCCCTGCACAGATGGGCTGTGTGTGAATCGTTAGCCATCTTTGAGGTGCTGACCCTCCCCCTCATGCTCGTTGTGTGGTCCTTCACTATTCTTGGATTCCATTCAACAATAAAGGCACCCCCCTTTACCAAAAAAAGTGAATACAGCTGAAGTTTACCCACCTGTTTCACACTCACACACAACGTGCACATGCTCATGCACAAGCATATTAGGCATCGTTATTTTTTGTGCTTTTTTAGTTTTGTACTTGAAAATAAAACATGCTATCCATGGTAACTTCGCATTGGTTTGTTTCAGAAAGAAATGGTGGGACCTTTTAGACATAATCCTATATGCTTTCTCACAATATCATAGTCAAAAAATACGTTCTCTGACTTGTGTAAAAGCACTTTTTGTCTATGTTATTGAAACAAGTTTATAATTACTTGTGAAATATTCAGAGCTCTAAAGGAGGTGATATATGAACAAATGCTCTCTGGTGGGAACGTTAGCTGGAGTTAAGCAAAGGGAGTTGTCAGACGTTGTCAGTGAAATTTGTGTTTTAATGTAAAGCAGGCATAAAGCATGGGGCTCCTGGAGTGAAACGCCAAAGTGCTCAAAAGGAACGCTGTGCCTTTAAGAGGCAGTGCCTGTGTTTCTAAAGTTTCTGCCTGCGTTGTTTCCCCCAATAGCCCATTGACAAAGCTGCTCTGGGCTGAATGGGGAGTAAGTGGTATGGTAACAAGGAGAGGTTAGTTCTCACACACAGGCACACACATTCACTTCTGCACACATACACATAAAAAGTCACAGGGACAAACAAAAGATTTTATAATGGGTCTTGTGATTGGGAATTTAATTTAAAAAGGTCCCTGGTGCTGTCAGCGATTACTAAATAGTTGCATGTATCAAGAGGGCTTTCCAATGACTTGGCAAGCCAAAAAATTTTATTACAAAATTAATGTGGCATAAGCATTTCCCCATTTCAATGACTTTTAAGGACAGACCAGTTAGGCTACATTTTAAATGTTCCAACCCATTTGTCACAAATATTCAAATTTGTTGTGTGTGGGGGAGCTGTAAAGAAAACCAAAACAGTCAGGGCCTGTGGATCTCACACTTGCCCAGCTGTGCATTTTGGAGCATGTGCCTCCTCATTACCCCTGAGGCGATGACTATCCCATCTTCACCTCTGCTCTAGCCCCCACCCAAATGTCACCCAGGCCACCAAGTGTCCCTGTCCTCAGGGACCACCCGGGCCACCTGTAATTGCTTCCGCCTTCCATCAAATGATGTGCAAAAAGTAGCAACCTTGTGTTTAGATGCCTTATAAAAACGAACCAACAGTTTAGTAATCAGGTTTAGGCACCCTGTTAGGAATACTGTGTGTTTTGTCTGTTGTGCCACAGATACCTTTAGAGCTGTCAAAGAAGTCATAATGTAGAGATATTTATCCAACCTAGCCTAAAATGCATCAGTATGTTTATATCAGAATGTGCAAGTTGTATGTTATGTTATTTGCAAGTTATGGTTTGTTGTTTGAAATTCTAGATTTCTAGAGATTCTAGAGGGTGATGATTTGCTGCTTAAAAAGTATAGATGAAGACTTAAATGTTAGTTCACCCCAAAATTTTAAATTGTCATTTAGTCATCCTTGCCATTCCAAACCTGCATGACTTTCTTTCTTCTGAATTTTGAAGGACATTTTGTTGTATTTTGTCCATACAATGACAGTCAGTGGGGTCCATTGTTGTTTTAGACCCCACTGAATTTCATTGTATAGACACAGTTGTATATCTTATTTAAATACCTTATTTTGTGTTTCGCTTAAGAATGTCATACAGGTTTAAAACAGCACAAGAGTAAGTTAATGATGACAAAATGTTCGTTTTTGGTTGAACTACCACTTTAAGTCATGGGTTAATTCTTGGGAAAGTGTGATTTTAGCTTGCATATGGAGGCAGGAGAAAGAGGTGATAAAATGAAATGTAGGATGACGGTTTTGGGGGCTGGTGAGCGAAGAAACATTCTAGCATCTACACCCTTAAATTACTCTGGATTTCATGTTTGCTCCTTATGTGCAGTGTCGTATTGCAGAGGGGAATTTGTTTGGAGAATTAAGAGAAGGGGAGAAAAGATTGAGAAAGTTGTGTTTTCAAAGGAGCTCAAGTTATTTCATCTGGTTTCTGACACCAAACCGAGCAGTACCACATCTTGTTTTAATTTTGTGGATTTTAATATTTGATTGAGCTTTTGTAGAGTGAAGGATGAAGAAAGATTTGTCAGTGACGAGTTGCCTATCTGTGTGGGGCAAAAAAGCAGACTTTGATATGTGATTATATGCTTGAGTAATGCTGGCCTCCCAAAAGGATTGTTGGCATTTAACGGTCATTGCAAAAATGTGTGCCGGGCTAAACAAATGGCAAACTTTTTCAAACAGAAGGACATGTTTATGTACTCATATACAGTCGTAACTTAATTTTTCTCATCCGTTTTGACACGATTTTGGTGTGCCTGACAGACGTGTACACACAGACAAGCTGTACAAACATTACTCAAATGTGTGCAGGGATATCTGGGTAGCAGACCCGCTTGAGTTGTATGAAGCCACTAGGCAGCAGAAGAGTGGAATAAAGAATATATACACATTGCATGAATGACCTTGTCCACATGCATGTAGACTGAGGGAACCAGCACAAGTCCAGGATTTACACAGACACATGTGGACCTTTCAGTGTTAGTAGCAGTTATCTAAACAAAAATTAAATGCAAGGTAAATGCAATAATTCATTAGAAAATACACAGTCTTCCAGTCCTGGTGCCGGATTCGAGAGAAAGCAAGCTCTATGAAGCATTATTGGAGGTGAATGGCAAGCCGCAGTACCCCAGCTACATAAATAAACCCTAACTGCTGAGACTTAGACCTCACCAGTAGAAAGTACAAACAAGGCCAGAGTCATCCTGGGTCAGTTGAAAATGTTTACTTCAACCCCCCCGTTTCCACCCCCCACCCCACACAGGCCGGCCTTCCAGCCCCCATTACTCAAGAACGGTCATATGAACTGAATGCATCCCTTCTCAAAGTTTAGCAACTTTCTACCCCAAATCAGAGCGTTGCCAATTAAGGCTTCACTCACTCTGGGTTTTCATTTTCTCTACATAATCAGTTTGTTTGGCATTGCACTTGTTTTTTTTTTTTTGGTTAAGAGCATAATGCAGTTCCAGAGGTTGTCAGTGCAGCAACAGAACATGTTTTATACTTAGGTTGTAAACGCGTCCCATTGACGTTGGTGGCACGATCAGAGAGGCAAACTGAGGTCTGACTCCATGGCAGAAGTGCTAGGATACACCTTTCTGTTTATATTCTTAAGCTAATGTTACTAGAACAACGCCAGCAGAGGCAGGAGGACACCAGACCCCCAAGAAGCTGCCCCTCTTGCTGCCCGATTCAGACAGTATTTCTTACATTCAGTCCAATGAGGGTAATTTTCTTTGATCCAATCTTAAAAAAAAACAAAAAAAGAAAACAGAAACTGGTCACTTTTTTGGAAAAAAAGGTCTCCTTTTTGTCCTTCTCAACAGTTTGTCCTTTTGGTTAGGGTAAAAAACATTTTCTTGGTACGTGGTGGAAAAGAAATGGTTTCTGGGCTCAATAAATTCATTTCCAGTTTGAATGAAACCAGCAACGTGGAAAAATTTTGCCTTTCACCATGGGATGAATGTATGTTTCAACCACACATTAAGCTGCATTAGCAGCCAGTGGAGTGCCTAATGTGGTTATTTTTCACAGCAGCCAACACTAGGGCTGATTAGCATAATTAGTACAGGGAAGGCTATACATATGGAAATGGCCAGGACCTAAATGCCAGAACCAGTGGAAATTTATGTCAATGCTGACAGAAGTATCAGGTTTGAATAGGTGCCAGCTCAAGCATAGTTTTAGCCATCTTGATTTGTTTTTAATAATTTTTTACCTGCCATCTAGATGGTTACAATGAATGATATGTATGTTACGTTTTTTCAACAAGGCCGACAGTTGCCTCAGAAAGATGTACAGGAGGACATGCATGTGTGTGTATGCATTTCACACACAAAGATAAGCTAACCATTCCTCCCTCTCACATTGTTTTATCCGCTGGGAAAAATCCAAATCCAATTGCTTTTGTAGTGAGTTTCTCTCTTTATTTTTTTCCTGTTTGTTGGGAAACAACTGAAAGTGACTGAAAATGAGGGTGACAAAGACCTGCATTGAGTCTCTTGGTGGTCTTGAGTTAGCGCTCATAGAGGCAGAGGTGGAGCAGTCTCCATCTGCCACTGTATTCGTGCGAGATGGGGTGGTTCTCTCAGTCATGGTCAAGCCATTGAGACTGCTTGTGATTGAGAGTTCCAGTGAAGCTGAGATGTTTAAAAAGATTTGCACTTGAGCCAAATCTATCCTTCTTGTCTACATAATGTGTCTGGAAAGAAAAAAATCTAACAAAGAACTTGGAATGGACATTATGGGGTCTTGACGGACCCAAGGCAAAAGAGCTGGACCAGCTTGTTTTGTTCTTGGTGGTTTCATATACTAATGTGTGTGGGAGAAAAAGGGAAACAGAAAAAGAGAGTGAAAGCTCGTATGGGAGAGTGTGTGCGTGGGCACGCACTGGCACCCGACTGTGTATCTGAGCTCTTGGGTTTACTTGGGTGGTGAAAACAGGTAAAAATGTCTCTTTCAGCACTCTTCCTTGTGGGACTTCCTCCAGAACAGCATGAGTCCTTTTAGAAGCCTCTTAATCCCTCTAATCTGGCCCACAACACTTTGAAGGTGGCCTGTCCTAATGGAGAAAGCACTGGTTTTCAGACCTTGCTGGTCATTGCTACTGCGCCACATGGAAATCCTAAATTCGTAGACAGTAAAAGCATATTTTTTCATAATCTTTAAATTACGTTAATTTAGCTTGATGCTTGTTGTAATTAGTTCTTAGTATATTGTATCTTTATTATGCAATTTTTTCTTCACCTTTCTCATTCAGACTTTTCTTGCTCCCCTTCGTGCATCAATATGGTAATCGTAACTATATTTCAGGTGAGTGTGAGCAGGAAGTTGTTGGCAATGTGTTGCAGAGCATTGGATAGGCCAAGCCAGGGTGGACATGAGTGAGATTGGAGCTGACAGGGTCCACTGGCTGGGTGACACTGGGGAGCAGGGGGCTTCTTCTTCATAGTTAATTACATGTCACTTTCCATACTGCCCACTGGGAGGGAACCCCCTCACACCAGCTCATTTTGCTGGTCTACTCCTGGGTGGGACCTTGAGACAGGCTTGCTGAAGCTTGCTACCAGTGAGGGCAGACCTTAGATTAGCTTCAGCTTTTACCATTTCATGTGCTACAGAGTATTTACAGTTGCAGAACTATCTAATCTGTGAGACACTGAGGCTGGTTTTCTTTCCGGCTATGTTGGGGAACATTGGTCAGACCCTCCTCATGGATAATTGGCCCGTGATGGTGATGTCACCCCCAAGGCTGTGAAAAATGAAGGACAACAAAGGAAGGAGGGTCTGTGCTTGGGAGAGAGTAAGCTCTGTATGGCAGTATTGCTGGATTGATATCACACAACACCTTTAGGCTGCTCTCATTTTGAGTTTTTTAAACATAAAAGCTTTCATTATCACAAACCCCTCTACCCTGTTCCAGTCCCAGCAACTCAAAGCAAAGATTAGTGCTTTGAAAATCGCCCTAGGCCTCTGTGTTTGAGAGTTCTAGCTGTTTGAATCTCAAATGTACATCCCAGATCACTCTTGTGCATCACAGTGCTTTTTCCCCCCATCTGTGGTGCGTTTCTGGCTGTGAAAGTATTTGCGTGCCTGTCTCTTTAAGTGTACGGCAGCAGCGAGCCGAGAGAACAGAGCAAAGCTCCCATCTGGAGGATGGCTGAGTGGAGCGGTGACTGAGCGGCGGGGCCCACTCGGGCCTCTAGCTGGGTGGTCCAGATGGGAGGAACCAGACACAAATAGCTATAATTTACTTCAGGAGCCCCTGTAATTACAGGCCCAAGGATTGGAGCTCAATTCCTGCAGATGCCTGAATGCATTAAATATGAACATGCTGTCTGTAGATCGACACAAATACGTGTTTGCATTTTGCAAATGGAAAGGGCCTTTAGATTCAGCCCGCCACATTTTTTTAAGTAATATGTTTATGTAACCTACATGTCAGATAGCTGCATGAATGGAACCAGGAGGTTGAATGTTTGCATGCATCAAGTTGTAAGCTTCAGGGCAAGTCACATAGCATTTACATTTGCGTTGCAGTTTTTTTTTGTTTCTGCTCAGTTTTTTCTTTCATTAAACAGAACCTTTCATGTGTGTTAAAGGATTGCTCTTAAAGGATCTCTAAGTCACTTACAATGCTGTGGGCTACCCCTGACAGGAACAGTACCCCTCTCTTTCTCTCTGTATTTCTCTCTTACTGTTTCTCTGTGTCTCTTTTTCTCTCACTCCCTCTCTCAATTAACTGAGGCAGGCAGCGAGATGTGCCGGGGAGAAAAAGTGGCTCGGTGGGCTCAGCCAGCCACTGCAGGCTTGTCATCATGTATTGGGATGTGGAGGGGCAGACGGACAGGCTCTGATCTGGGCCGGTGCGTTTCATGTGCATTTGGCTTGGCCGCAGATACCCCGCGTTCTCTTTTCACCACCGTCTCCGTTAATTAGGGGGCTGGACTACGGAGTTTCCTCTGCACTCTTTGATGCTATTCATCCCAACATCACATACCACATGAACAGCATTTCTGCCTCTGCTCTTCTGCCTTGCTCTCTCCTTCCATTTACTGCTCACATCTTGGAGCAGGCATGGTGACCTGTAGATCAAGACCCAACGTCTTGAGCGACCTTACTTTCAGGAACCACAGTCTGTGCTAAGCAGTGTGGAGTTAGCCATTCATTAAAATGGTGGTGGCAAGATTAGGCTGGGAAAGAGTTTCTGTCCGTTTTAAGTCAGCCACATTGGAGAATTTATGGAGGATTTTGTGTTTGTTAGCCTTGTGTGGAAGTGTGGGCTATGTCATGAGTATTTTTACTCTTTAGTGTGCTAAATGAGAACTGTAGTGTGTTTAATTTGAGTTTAAATGTGACATTAACCTCTCAGTGAGATCATGATTTTTTGTTGCAGTGTGACCATTAACACAAAACCATATTTTTCCTCATATAAAGTTGTCTCCTTTCTGAACATTTGAAAATAACAAATTGTGTTGTCTCTCTTTCTCAGCTGGCAGTCGGGTGAGCAAGGAGCTACGCTACACAAAAGAGAAGCAGGGAGAGGAGTCAGTGTTCACCTCACAGATGCTCATACAGACACCCAAACAGGAAGGAAACAATATTCTTACCCAGGAGGCTATGCTGCTCCACCTGGAGGCTGCTCTGTCAGCCAGCAAAGTTCAAGTGTCTCTTTATGGAAAGTGAGTACAACCCCCAGCAGGATTACAGGGAATTTCAAACACTTATAAACATGAGGGCCAGTCTTCTAATATGTGGTTGTACAATTTCTACCCACAGATCTTGGGATCTTAATAAAATTTGCTTCAAATCTGGAGTCCCAATTATAGAAAATGTCATGATTGAGAGGGTAAGCATGTTTTTATTATGCAATTTTTGGCTTGCTTCATAATAATTTTCTTATTACTGTTTGCTTAGTGCTTTAGACAGCTATTATAGTGTTTATTCAACTTAACTTGGCTATTTTTGTGTCATGAAATCTGCCTTACTGAAGATTATATTCTATTTCTTTGCAGATGATTGACAAGCTTTTCCCCTGTATGATCGTGACTCCTTTGGACTGCTTTTGGGAAGGCTCTAAATTGCAGGGAGGCTCTGCCTATTTACCGTAAGCATTCTGCTTATTCCTATTTAATATATAACCACCTATCTCTGATGAGGTCACACATAGCATCACTGGACTATTATAAATATATCTAAACTCAAGAGACCAGAATTAACCATGAAACAAGGGACTGTGCCTGAACTATAACTCTGAAACTTTTGACCCCCCTCCTTGATATAACACACGCTCCTATAACAATTGGCCTTTACCTTCAACTAAAACGGCGCTGGCTGCGACAAACTCTGACATCAAGCCCCTAGCAAAAGCTCTATTTAGTCTGTTGATAAGCTGAAGCCTGGTTCCGTCGTCAGTGTGGCTTGAGCTGTCAACAGTGTGGTGAGGGGCTTTACAGGACAATCTCTAATCCTGCACCCCTGTCCCACCACCCAATCCCCCAGCCTGAAGAAGTTCTTACGGAAAGGGGACAGAGAGAGAGAGGGAGGGAGAGAGAGAGATGACTGCTACTGGGTGGGTAGGAGGGAAGGGTGGGGGGGCAGGGGAGCCTTTGGGTCAGACAATGGTAAGCATTCTTTCAGTTTACGAGTGAGTGTCCATCAGTGAGGGGGCCCTGGAGGGGGCCCGGCTTTGTCAGCACTGGGTAACACTGTGCATTCTCATGGTAATCGCCCAGGCTTGGAGCTGTAAGTTGTCCAACAAATAAAATGGGCATTATTCAAGTCGTGGGCCCAGAGAGAGAAAGATGGAGGAAAAAGTAGGAAAAATTAACTGTGGATGTTGGGCATTGTAGTTTACACTTCCACCCAAAACATCTCTTTAATATTTTGATGGTGGAAAATTGAAAGCCATATTGCATTCTATGCCATGCAGGACAAAAATTGGTTTCGACTGGCTGAGACTGTTTCTCATCAATTCTCATCGACTTTTTCTCTCTTTCATCAACCTAGGTTGACTAATACCCAGGTTTTCTGAGAAACATGATTGGCCTTTAAAAATTGTGTTACTTATTGCCCTGTTTTCTCTATTTGAACATGTTTGAAGAGGGCCTGCATTAGCCACTGAGGCTAATGTCCTCTCAGGCTTCCGCTTCAGTTCAGCTGTTTTTTTTTTCTTCATCTAAAGGGAAAAGAGCGAGAGAGAGACAGAGAGAGAAAGGGAGGGAGAGAGTGAGTGAGGGAGAAAAAAACTTGAGGGAACAAAGAGCAGCAATCTATGGAAAAACAAAAGGACCCAGGCCGGTTCACTCAAGCAAAAAATAGGAGATAAAGGAGACTCTCTTTGCAAACAGGAGCAAAGGCGCTTGGTATGTGGGAATGGGAGAGGACGAGCTTTATTTGAAGCTGCTCTTCATGAGTTATTAGAGTGAGATTGGGCCTGGAGTTAGGACACTATTCTCTTTTATTCTTCTTTACCCACAAATACTCATCACGGTGAAAGGCCCCTCTTTTACTCAGGGGGTATCACTCTGGGTTCTATGCCATTTTTACTTGGGTTTACTTGGTGTTGATTTGGAATGTTTTTTTTCCTTGTGATATATAATAATTTTCAATGCCATAATAATGAAATAATGTTACAAGTTAGAGGTTGTCAGTGTTCCCAGAATCACCCTTCCCTTGAAAATCAGAATTTTAAAAAGAATCCAACTGTAACTCCACTACACCTAGAGAATTAGTCTTTGGCACATCAATAAACAACAGTCCACTTTCTCAATACCCACTGAGTGAGAGAAGATAGATTAAAACCTGCAGGCTATGGGGTTAAGAATACTGGGCTCGAAGCAGCATTCAAGACAGTCAGCACAGCCCTTCTCAGCATTCCCACTGCCCGCCTTCATCCTTATCAAGATGTTTTAGAGGCAGAGGTAATCGTTATGACTCGATGCACAAAGTTAAGAGACAGCAGCCTGTAGACCGCCGGCACATTATGCCCCTCCGTGTAACAGGATAATAAAGGCTACTTTATGCGGCATCTGTAGTCCGCCACCACCAGGGAGGGACTGGTGCTGGCAGGCTCGGAGAAGCAGCAGCAGGTAAGGGTAAAGGGGCTTGTTTGGAAAAAGTGTGCTGTCATTTGAAAAAAGTAATACAATTGACACTTTTAGTCTGCTAACTTAATTGAAATGTCTCAATTTAGTTTTTTGTGATTCTTGTCATAGGGGCATGCCTGACATTCAGTGGATGAATCTGGACCCCCTCAAACTAATGGAGGAGTTGAGCCAGTTTACATCTCTAGAGGGTTTCCGAGAGATGCTAGATAAGGCTCAGGTGGGCCACGCCTATATGAACCGCCCATGCTTGGATCCCAGTGACACAGACTGCCCTCACAGTGCCCCTAATAAAGATCCACGGCAGGTGAGTACAGTTTTGTAATGCTAATGACAATAGCTTATTAATATGCGTCTGTAAAATGTATACTTTTGCATTAATTGTGTGGTCTGTGCTTTATTTAGGTCCCCGACATTGCTGCTGAACTTCAGGGTGGTTGCCATGGTTTCTCCAAGAAGTTCATGCACTGGCAGGAGGAGTTGATCCTGGGTGAAAGAGTAAAGGACTCCCAGAATGCCTTGCAGAGGTGAGAAAGAGGGGGAAAGAAAGAGGGAGAGGCAAGAGGAGGGGGCATGTGGGTGGGCCTCTCTTAGGAGGCCCTAACAAGAGAGAAAGTAAGAGAGAAAACCCGAAAGAGGGAGGAATCTTTCTGACTCCTAATAACCTCACACATCCAAGGAATTCCTTACATGAAGAGGGATCAGTTTCCACCTCTGACCCCAGTATAGGAAAGACCAATTAAACACGATGGACAACCACATAACCTATGGGCAGATCTGAAATGCAGAGTAGAGGAAAATGAAAACATACTGAACAGAAAAAAAGAACATATGATACAAAGTAAACAAACTGTAGGTAAACTAAAAGCAAGAGCACAAATATTTGACACCTGTAATTTAATCTCATATGTGTGTATTTTCAATGCACAGTTTAATCTGCAATAAATGAAAGTCTCTGCAGAGAGCGGTCTATTGGCCTTTTGCCCAGTATCTGAGCATTGTTCTTATCTCAGTGGAAGTGTTAGAGTAATTTATAGAAGCCCAAGATGGGACCACACGCATCATTCCAGTCTTTATTATAATGTCTCCCTATTAACGTTTTCTTATTATCACTTTGCAACACAATGGTATCCGCACATGCATGTTTGTACGTTCAGATCTCACTCAGCCCTCTGTGTTTTCCTGTATAGTGCGGAGGCTTTTCAGACCATGTTCCTCCTCATGAGTCCCAAACAGCTCTATGAGCACTTTAAAGACGACTATGAGATCCATGACATCAACTGGAACGAGGACAAGGCCACTGCCATCTTGGAGTCCTGGCAGAGGAAATTCGTTGAGGTAATTTCCTGTTTCATAACACACCCACACATCACTTTGTGAGGTCTGAATGGTTTCAGTGACTGTGGAGGGTGCCCAGCTGGGGTGGAAAGGTAAAAAGAGCATAGGAGGTCACAAGTGGTGCAAGAGGGTTGTTTTCCTTAGACCAGAGGATGGCAACGTCTGCCTGAATTCCATCAATCCTCAGCTGCCTAGTAAACGGAGTCCTCCTAGGAGGCCACTGACAGACTCCCAGTTATAGGAACAAGCTGTTTTTGTGATAACTGACACCCAGCATGCTCACTGAAAGAGAGAGAGAGAGAGAGAGAGAGAATTACAGAGTGAGAAGAGTCTCCAGTAATGTCTGCTGCCTCAAAAAGATAGCAAGAGTGAGGGAAGTGGAGTCAGGGGAGGTTGGGGGGATAGGGCACTGTAAAAACAAAGTGCAGAGGTATTCCTTTCCCCTTAAGGTTGTCGGCCATTCATGGTGCTGATGGAGTTGCCTGAGAGACCATGTGATCTCATCTGATCCATCTGACCTCTGCCCTCTGGCATCTGTGCTCATTATTTCTTACTTGTCAAACTTCATAGGGTCTCGTGCTATCTTGTTTGTGTGTTATTAGGGTAAAATACGAGGTGGATGAGGGTACGGCCCACAGAAGAATGAATATTTGTGTGGCTTGTCAGAAAAAGTAATTCAAGATTTGTTCTGTTCCGCAATGAGTGCACAAGTTCATTTAAAACACACAATGTTAGGTTAAGCAACTTTGCTCATGCCGAAATTTATTAAATTGCAGCCAGTCACAAGCCTCTTTGATTTGACCCATGGATATATGCTCTTTCCAATCCAAATATTGAAAATCTTGTAGTTGTATTCTCTGGATTGATGTTTAAAACTGTGATTTTGTGTGTAGGTTGTCCATGGGAGCATTCCTCAGAACTCTTCCTCCAACGTTTATGCCTTCTCTACCACTACTCTTAATGACATCATGAAGTCCTTCTCCGACGTCAGTGTAATCAGGGTGGCAGGTGGTTATCTTCTCATGGTAAGACATCCATTACTGTGGCAACTCTAGTTAAGGCTAATGGAAATGTGATGAGCATGTCTGCATATGTGTGGAGCTATTCCCTTACATGTGTCTCTCTCTATGCACAGCTGGCATACGCATGCGTGACCATGCTGCGCTGGGACTGTGCTAAGTCTCAGGGTGCTGTAGGGCTGGCAGGAGTGCTTCTAGTTGCTCTGTCTGTGGCTGCAGGACTTGGTCTGTGCTCGCTGCTGGGGCTGTCCTTCAATGCCGCCACCACACAGGTAAATACACACCTAAACGTCTTAAATTCACACTCAGCCTCAGGGCTTGGCTGTAACTCAGAGCTGTGTGTTCCTCCACAGGTGCTGCCATTCCTGGCCCTGGGCATTGGAGTTGATGACATGTTTTTGCTGGCTCATTCCTTTACCGAGACCAGATCCAACATCCCGTTCAAGGTACGAAAATGTTGCTTAGGCTTCCTGTTGTTGTTTTTGAAGATCACAGCTCATTGTTTGCCATATCTGTCCATAGGAGAGGACAGGTGACTGCCTAAGAAGAACTGGCACCAGTGTGGCTCTCACCTCCATCAATAACATGCTTGCTTTTTTCATGGCTGCCCTAGTGCCTATTCCTGCTCTCCGGGCCTTCTCACTTCAGGTAGGAGTTTGTATTTTGTGTGTGAGTACATGTCATCAACCATTGCACCCTGTGATGCCCATTGAGAAAGACTGGCAGGGGCGTTGACTCTCTGAAAAGGGCAGTGAAAGTTGGCTTTAAAAAAACAAGCAGTCAAAGTTAATTGAAAGTGAGGATGGCCTTTGTTGTTGCTCTTTCTTGCATTCTCTCTTTATTTTATGGTCAAACCCCCTGATCCAACCAAAGTCACAGCCTGGTTTTCAGGTGGGGAGTGGATACCGAGAGAGAGAGGTAATGAGATGAGTGAATATATCAGTATATCACCCAGCCATCAGACTGTACTTCTCTGATCTCCCCAGGCTAACCCTGGGTGGTCTGCACTGTAATGATACAAAATATAATGTCTGTCTAAGGCTAGCGGAGTTGGGGGGTTCTGCTCAGACTCGCTGTGACCTTGGGAGTCCCCTTTCCTTGGATTGTTGACTATTTGTGGAGTGATGGGGGAGGGGGTTGCTGGTTGATTTAGGGTGCATATTTTACTTTCTGGGATTCAATCCGAGGCACTAAAACAGCGAGGGATCCTGAATGCAGAGTGGTTTTTCTCAAGTTCAGACAGCAGCTGTGGAGTCGGGTGGCAGCGTAGAACTCATGAACGAAAAGACTTGGCCTTTATCCTGAAGTCTCTCTTTCTCTCTTACTCTTTATTCAGGCGGCTATTGTGGTTGTCTTTAACTTTGCCATGGTTCTACTTATCTTCCCTGCCATCCTGAGTTTGGACCTGCACAGGCGGGAGGACAAAAGACTGGACATCCTGTGCTGTTTCTACAGGTAACTAAGATGCACTGCCCTTACTTAATATAAACCCTTTTTATTATGCCAAAGCCTTTGTTACACAAAATGTGGATTTATATGTTTCTTTTCTTCCAGCCCCTGTTCATCTCGGGTGATCCAGATCCAGCCTCAGGAGTTCTCAGACGCTAACGACAACCACCAGCACGCTCCAGCCACCCCCACCTACACTGGTTCCACTATAACCACCAGCACCCACATCACTACCACTGTGCAGGCATTCACCCAGTGTGATGCAGCTGGTCAGCATATTGTCACCATTCTGCCACCCACTTCCCAGATCTCCACCAGTCCTCCATCCATGGTCCTATCCACACCCACTCCGACCACTGACCCTTATGGCTCCCAGCTGTTCACCACCTCCAGCTCCACCCGAGACCTTCTAGCCCAGGTGGAGGACCCCAAAGAGGGCCGCGAGTGTGTGCCTTTGCCCTTCTTTCGTTGGAATCTGTCAAACTTTGCACGGGAAAAGTATGCCCCCCTGTTGTTAAAGCCCGAAACTAAGACTGTGGTGGTCGTCGTTTTTGTGGCTCTTCTGAGCCTCAGCCTCTACGGTACCACAATGGTTCATGATGGACTCTACTTGACTGATATTGTCCCCAGAGACACAAAGGAGTATGACTTTATCACTGCCCAATTTAAATACTTCTCCTTCTATAACATGTACCTGGTTACCATGGATGGCTTTGACTATGCCCGTTCTCAGAGACAGCTTCTTCAGCTTCACAATGCCTTCAACTCTGTAAAATATGTAGTTAAGGACAGCAATCACAAACTTCCCAGAACGTGGCTGCACTACTTCCAGGACTGGCTCAAAGGTAAGTTATTTTTCTAGCAGTGCTTGCTGAGGCTACGACTTTTACTACTACAACTATTTTCACAATGCCTAACACTATGTCTGAAAAATCAGCCCATACCTTATCTTGCACTATTGTGTTGTTTATAGATAAGGATATATAAGTATCTACAAAATATCAGTAAATATGAAACATAGCTATGGTGAAAAATGCCACAAACTATTTTTAGTTGCGCTCATTCATTGAGTGGGAAATGCTCTTATCTATAAAGGTGAAAGAAAGGAGTTCAGTGAAAGTTCGTTTCTGTCATCTGCTTTTGTGTTTCACCCACCTGGGCATAGAGAAGATTATGGGAGGGTCAGGGGTTATCTCAGACTGTTTGTGACCTCTCTGCTCACATTAGTTTGTATTAAGAGCTTAACCGTGAGGTGAATCCACAATAACTAAAACCCAGCGAATTGAAAAGAAGCTATTTATTTTGAAAGGCTGTGGAAACTGGAGGTAGTTGAAAGACTCTCTCTTTCTCCCCTATGCTATTTCCTTTTCTTGTGAGGAGATCTCTGTAATTACAGAATGGTTGTGGAAACTGTTTTTCAGCTGTTGCCAGACTTTGTAATTTGGAGAGCACGAAAGGCTTTCTCTGGTTAGTTTATTCAGCCCACACACATTTATTCAGCACCAGGCAGAAAGATGGAGAACCCAGTGAGGGGAGGGGGACTTTTGGTTTATACGCCTGTTTGTGTGTGTGGATTGGCATTAAATCTGACCCAAGTTTTTACCCCCCTTTCTAAGGGAGGAGCGATTTTAACAATCCTCTGTCATAGCTTACTGAATTGTGAAAAGAAAAGTAGGAAGGTTTGAACAGCTTTCTCACAGTAGGTCTAATTGTACCCATCCATGCTCCATGTAGGTCTGCAGGCTACATTTGATGCTGATTGGGAAGCTGGCAGAATCACCCATGACAGCTTTCGCAATGGCACAGAGGACGGAGCGCTGGCCTACAAGCTCCTCATTCAAACTGGCTCTAAAAAAGAACCTTTTAACTACAGCCAGGTGTGTGGTCAACTATTGGAGCATTCAGTTTAAATACCCATCCAAAACTTTGCATCTATCCCAAAACTTACATTTACACATATTGTTTCTTGTAAAGCTCACTTCTCGTCGTCTGGTGGACGAGGATGGTCTCATTCCACCAGAGGTTTTTTACATCTACCTGACAGTATGGGTCAGTAATGATCCGTTAGGCTACGCTGCCTCCCAAGCCAACTTTTACCCCCATCCTCGGGAGTGGATCCATGATAAGTACGACACCACTGGGGAGAACCTTCGCAGTAAGTAAACCAAAGACAATGACATTAGAAAGGTTGTCAAAGTCATATTTATGGATGCATGTTTCAAAAGTATTACCTCTTCTCTCTTTCAGTCCCTGCAGCAGAGCCTCTAGAGTTCGCTCAGTTTCCTTTCTACCTAAATGGCCTCAGACAAGCCTCAGACTTCATTGAAGCCATTGAGAGTGTGCGTACAGTTTGCGAGGAATTTATACGTCAGGGAATCCAGAACTATCCCAACGGCTACCCCTTTTTGTTCTGGGAACAGTACATTGGTCTGCGCCACTGGTTCTTGCTGTCCATCAGCGTAGTCCTTGCCTGCACCTTCCTGGTGTGCGCCATCCTCCTGCTCAACCCCTGGACTGCAGGCGTCATTGTAAGTCTGCCTTCCTCTCACCCTAATCCATTTCTAACTCCTTTTTTTTCTAGCCCCTTCTCCTATTCTCTTATTTCTCTTGCTCCCACTGATCCCCTCAGCACAGCTCAATAACTTTGCCACCAGGGCAGTTTTCTGGGGAGGGCCTTGGCGGGTTGTCTAGAGGGTGCTGCTTGCATACGCACATATATATACACACAGTCACACACATACGGACTCTCCCCCTCATCTCTTTTGTCATTCAAATGGGAGCAGCAAGACTTTCTAAAGAAGAAATGCAAAGCTCTCCTGAAGGCTTTTACCTCCAACTGCCTTTGTCCAGAAATTTGGGGACAGGACAGATCTGCCCAGTCACGACCTTGGCCTGCTAAACCCATCCATCAGGGACTGTGTATAGTGGGGGTAGTGGGTGGATGAGTTAGTTCATGGGCTAGGAGGTGTTTCACACAGGCTGGTGGGGTCCGCAGATCAATATAAAGAAGCAAGGAACTAGAAGTGGCCATTGGCCTTGGTTGACATGTATTTCTGGTTTGGCTGTAACATGTAAGACATTTTTGTGTAAAAGCCTATGGTATTTATTTAAATGATAAAGTAAAGTTTACTGCACTTGCTTTTTTTTAAAAACTCAAAACCAGCTCTGTCCTCTTCAGTTTCACAGCCTATATGTGGCTGCAGTAAAATGGGTTTTACCATCTCCAATTTAAGCATGACCAAATTGGAACCCCTGCCAGCATCAAAGGTTTTCAGGGCAAAGACGTAACCAAGTGCCCTATCTAATTTATAGAAAAACTGTTTCTCCTGAGTAGGAAAGCACTGAGGACTACACTGCGCCAGGAAAGTGAGAGCCGAATGGTCATTTCCCTAGCCCTGCAATTGACAAAACATGGGGAGGGGTCAGGATATACTCATTATGTAATCTGATACTCGGGGCAGATGACATGTGAAATGTAGAGGATATAGATAAAATGTAGAGGATATTGGTCCAGTGAGGCCCATTTTTGCATTGTGATTCATGTAGTGCTATTTCCATATACATAGTTCATTGTGATGTAACTGCTAACATGCAAATTTTTGTCTTCTACTCGCCAGGTTTTTATTTTGGCCATGATGACAGTGGAACTTTTTGGCATCATGGGCCTAATTGGTATCAAACTGAGTGCCATTCCTGTCGTCATCCTTATAGCATCCGTTGGTATTGGAGTGGAGTTTACTGTGCACATTGCACTGGTAAGGGCATCTTGCACAGTAATTCATCAGTATTTGTATTTCTGCCAATAAATAAAATAGACTAGTTTCATTCTCTCTATTTTCCACATTGTAGGGTTTCCTGACTGCCATTGGGGACAGAAACACTCGTTCAGCCGTGGCTATGGAGCATATGTTTGCTCCTGTGATTGATGGCGCCATCTCTACTCTGCTGGGAGTGCTCATGCTTGCCGGCTCGGAGTTTGACTTCATCATGAGGTGAGTGATTGACACTTCTCTAGGCGGGTCTCTGAGGTCAGCCCATATGCTGACGTCCAAAATGGTGGTGGGCCTTAGGCAGGGAGACAGTTGTGCATGTGGCTGTAGGGTACAGGGGGTAACGTTTGCCTCCTCATCACCTGGTGTTGTCAGTCTGGATGTTAACTCCCCTTAGACCACCACAGCACTCTTACAAACATCCTTGAGCCGCTTGAATGCACAACAAATGGAGGAAACATCAAGCGAGTGCAGCAGCTGCTTGTAAACATGTAAATATACAACCCACTGCACGGTGACTCAACATGCACACACATGCTCACAGTTTTTCCCACCCTGATTGCGGGGAGGATGTCAACTGTCCAATCAAGTTGGTTGTGAACTCCCTCTAGCCACTGCATTTGGGCAGATTTTCTGCCTGGTTTAATGCCTGCTTCATAGAAAGAAAAAATGTCAAAAAGCTTTTTTTTTTTCAACTGGATCTAGGCTCTGCTGAAAGTAAACCACAACCTTGAGATCCACTTCAAACAGACCCATGACATAAAAAAATGGCTTAGTTAGAGGTTCCAGGACAACATAGCTGCATGTTGAAAATAAAAAATATGCCTCTTGATCATTTTTCAAGCACTCACTTTTTGCACTAAAGAGTAATTTGGAAACGAGGAAGAGCAGTGTGGTTTGGGTCTCCAGGAGACTGCATGGGGTTGTTATAGCAGATTGCCTTTGGACAGTGGTAAAGCCCGGAGGAAAGATTGGGGGTTGGGGATTGGAGCAAACCATTTGGTGCAAGCGGTGTGCCAGCATTGGGGCATTCACGGTGGGAGGTCCTGTTTAGAAGTAGAGAGAAAAAGAGAGAGGTCTGGCCCTTTAGCTGGGGAGTAGCATAAATACATTGCTGTAAACATCTCCTGGCTGTGGGACACTGAATAAACAGGAGAACAAGCTCAGCGGCCCCTCTTAGAACGAGCCACCCTTTCCAACCCCTGACTTGGAATGGAAAAGATTACAGTTTATATAAACAACAGAATTCCTAACACTAGGTCTACTCTGGAGGTCTAACCCAGGCAAGGCCCATGGATGGTTTAGTCTTTTTTTCCCCATTTTTTTTTCTTTTTTTTTTTTTACTCCTTAAATAAATCACGCTCCACTTTCGGAATGTTGACTTAGTAAAATAAACATGCGTCCTTTTTCCAATCTTTTCATGTATACAGGACCGTCATACAGAATGAGTGCTTTTAACTAACAAAAGGTGGACATAAGTGCAGCCAGAGATGGTTGGCTGCTTTGTCTGTTTTTTTTTTCCCATTCTTAAACAGCCTTCATGTTTTCACTGAACATTACAAACTGTGTTGAAAAGGATGTTTGTGCCTTTCTTGAACTCCTATCAAAGAGTCACTCAAACTATGTGATTCTTCTAAATGTTTCTAACCATTGCCGTAGAGAGAGATGACTGAAAAAGAAAACAGTTCACACTTAAGCTGTCTGATTCATCTATGTTAACGACACAGACATGAGAGAAGTGGGAGGAAGGAGTGGAGGGAATGAAAGCAGGCTTGCTTGTCTCCATCTGAGAAACCCATAGCATAGCTCAGTCTCTGGTCTAAATGTGGCATATAATTCTGACCAGAGTCTCCGGTAGTGCTGCGTTTTACACACAGACCCCGACGGGCCACCTTGGAAATTTGGGTTTTAGAGGTCAATTTAAATATTACCTCTCCCTGACTGTGCATAATGACTGAAAATAGGTAATTATAGTCTTTTAAAACCAGAGGTTCTGTGATACAGTACAGATCTTGGTTCCTCAGGGAGCTGCAATAGAGACAAAACCAAAATAGATCCAAAATGGAGGTTCAGTGGTGCGATAACCGTCAGACCTGTAATCTTTTTAACAGGGTTTTTTGATTCATTTGTTTGACGGTTCTCAGAGAGCCAAAGTAAACACATGGCCTCATTGGAGGAGACGGGTCAATGGACAGCAGTTTCCACTGTACGTCTGGAATGCTCCAAGCAGATATGCCAAAGATGAACTTTTTCCCCTTTCTTTCTTTCTTTCTTTCTTTCTTTCTTTCTTTCTTTCTTTCTTTCTTTCTTAAACCCAAGGTTCTTGTAGATGTGACAGAAGCAAAAATGGTCAGAGGGTGGGAGGTTAAAAGAACATTCCAGACTTTTTTCCAGATTCTATTCCTCTTTTTCTTACCTCCAGAAGTCTGAACCACAGCTGAATTGTCTCTTTTTAGTGTAACCATTTAACTGGAGTGCTCTCTAATTTTCTCATGCACTGTCTTTCTTGTGGTGAATCAGAGCCCTCCCTCAGTGCTCTGAGCTGAAGCACAGAGGCGCAGACACCCTCACAGCCCTGCAGTCTATTAGTGAGCACTGGATGTTAACACGCAAACCAGTATACAGGGCAAAACTGCTACAGCTCTTCTAAGCCTTATATCTCTAGCCTTTACTGCTAGAGCTCACCCATGAGCTAAAGCCTGGGAAACCTCATTCACCACCCTCTCCTTTGGCCCCTTTATTCAAACATACGTTTTCAGCGCTGCTTCCAGCCTTAAGCAACTCTGAACCACTTCACACTGCTCCACCAGACCCGCTAGCGCCTGTGCCAACCAGACCTCCATGTTCTTGGCTCTGGAGGTGGAGGGCGGTGTTTCCTGCTTGTCTTCAGCCCTGGATTGAGGTTCCTGCTTTAGTCACCTCCACTGAGAAAATAGCTGGTCTTAGTATTAGTCTTAATCATACTGGTTTCAGAGAGAGATTTTTGTCAGAACAAATCCCTTTTGCACATGGAATACTAATTGACCTTAGAAAGTGTTGTTGGTGGATTCTAAGGTCAGTTTTACAGTTTTGCAAATAAGAGTTTATCGCACATGAAAGAAATACCTTTCAGCAGATCTCCACACAAGTGTTTCGTGATTAGCTCTCGAGCCAGTATGGCTGTTGAGGGCCAGGAGGAGGGACAGAGAGTAGGAGGAAGAAAAAGGTAGAAAGCAAAGGTCTGGCCTGGCCTGCTCAGCATAAACATAGAGGTGGCGTGCTCTGGCCAGGGTGAAATAGGATCTCAATAATTAAGTTTCTGAGGAGAAAATTACATTAACAGCAATGGCAGCTTTTAGGACAGAGGGAGGGAAGAAAGCAGAGGGAGAAAAGCAATGGAGAGGGGTGAGTGTTTCTGACGCATAGAATCTGTTCACTAATGTAAACACATCTCCTCAGGAAGTGGCAGGGCAGTGGTGATAGATGAGGGCTCCCAGAGGGAGAGAGAGCTAGTACTCACTACGAAGATGGATCCCAGGAATTTCTCTCCAGCTTTGTTAGGTCGCCAGGAGAGAGGAAATGTAGGGAAGGAAATGAAGGATAAGAAGGGAAGCTACATCCTACAGGAACTCTTGAATATCACCTTCCTCTCAGATGATGACCCTATTGTCTCATATCATGTTTGAACATGCTGTGGATGTTTGGTGGCTGTTTTAACGTTAACATTCTTTTCACTTGTTTTCTTGCCTGCAGATACTTCTTTGCAGTTTTGGCCATACTGACATTGTTGGGGATCCTTAATGGTTTAGTACTACTTCCGGTATTGCTTTCGCTCATGGGCCCCCCAGCTGAGGTCGTACCCGCTAACAATGGCAATCATTTGCAAAGTCCCTCTCCTGAGCCCATGCCTCCTCCTATGAACCACCACGGGTATTACGCTGGGCACATCCCCAAGGTACCACGTCAGGCATTCTCTGAGACCTCTGATTCTGAATACTATTCTGAAACCACAACCACCTCTGGAATCGGCGAGGAGGAGTACAAGTACTGTGACAGGAGCGCATACATCACGTCTCCATCTCAACCACCAACCTCTCATATTCTGCTTAAAGCCAGCAAGAACCCCAGCTTCCCTAAGCTCACAGTGAGTTGACCTGACAGAAAAAAATTATGAATCAAAATGTTTGCAATGTAGTGCTTGAGCACTTTTGTAATGTGTTTGTGCTTGTTCTTGCTTCCAAGGTGGTGAAACCTTTTAACGAAAACATCTCTATAGGACAGAGCAGCGAGTCCAAGCAGAATGCAGTCAACTCAGTCAGTTCGCAGATCACACGGTGGGACAACAAACATGAGTACCAAGGGCAGAGGAGACAACATTTACCTAGCGACAGGACCCACTGTCCTCGTAGGACTACTCAGTGTGGCCCAGGGCCACAACCAGGTAGAGGGCAGCAGCAAAACAGGACTACAGCCCCAGCCCACAGCCCTGGGGCATTGCAGCGCCCTAACAATGCAATCACTATGGTTACAGCAACAGCCTCTGTGACAGTGGCAGTGCACCCCAGTTTGCCGGGGTCATACCAGGGTTACATGCATGAGGGGTTTGAGGATAATGAGTCAGACTGTTTTGATGACTCTAAGAGGACTTCTCAAACGTATGGGAAGGCTACACATTTTAAGAGGGACTCTTTGGAACTTCAAGATCTGGAATCCACAGAGAAAAACCAGCATCAAACTAACCAGGCGCTAGGTAAAGACTCTGACCTTCTCATAGCTTTCAAATTTCAAATCCCAGTACTAGAGAATTACGTAGTTTAGATTGTTGTGAAAATGCAGACAGCTGTCTGTACCGGTCATAACAATGTTCTATCTTTTGCATGTGTTACAGGTGGTGCATGGATCCAAGCAGCCAAAGATTGCTAGACTGCTCCCAGCCCCCACATCCTTCTGTCTGGAATCTCTGGTTGTTTTGGGAACTTCCCAACCCCAGCCCGGTGTCTTTTATCTCTTTGAACTGTACATAGACCTCACACAGACAAGAGGATTTATTTTAAAATTATTAAAAAGGTCTTCTTAGACATTTATAAAGAAATATATATATATATATATATATATATATATATATATATATATAATTTTTTTAATACTAAAAAGAGGGAAACTATTTTAAAATGTGCTGTATAACTTGTGTATTCTCTTGTGTAAAAGTAAGATGTATAAGAGTATTTGGAGGCCTTGTTCCCTCCATTGTATAGATTATAAAATGTGATATATGTAAAATAAGTGAAATTATATTAGGTTATTGAAATGCAAGGTCAGTGTTCTCTTTTTTTAATTTTTTCATTTTTTTTTGCTGCTACACTTCAAATTTAAGATAACGTGTCTTGAAAATATGCAGTACTCCTTTCCCCAACATAAGCCAAGATTTAACTTTATATTAACAAGTTCTTAAACGGCAGCCAATAGGAAGATTATCTGTATTGTTCAAAGATGTAGACTTATCTTTGATTGCACTGTACAAAATCAAGACCTGTATAGATAACAGTTTTTCTGTTTTCTCAGTTAAAATTTCCTCAGTTTTTTTTTCCTTTAGCCTATTTATTTGACTTTTTACTGACAGCAACCATTGTGCCTTCTTAACTTTTATTTTCTTACAAAATTAATTTGTCAAACTGTTCAGTAATACATCCCTATACTGTTAAGGGTCAACATTGTCACTGACATGGACTATCAGTGTAATGTTATCATCTGTTTTATGACTTCTCATGGTTTTACACATCCTTTTAAGTGTGAAACAGTCTATGTCTAGTACAGTTTGCAATGAACAGCAGGAATATGGGTCTAGTGTTTCCTGTTACATTGGTCCATTATATACTCATTTGCAGTCTGCATTTATATACTTGAAGGGGTGGTTAAATGATACTTTTTTGATTTTACTTTATGGTTATTTTAGCCATACATGAGTAAGCTTCAGTTTGTCACTATATATGCCCCAGCTAAAGTTTGGGAGACATCAGGCAAACATGTTGTTTACCCAAATATCATTCAGAAAGGGAATTTTGCATGAGTGCAAAAGGAGATTTTTGTTTGTTTTCTCTTTTTTGTCCATCTTGTTGGCTGCTTTGTAAATAGCAAAAGCCCTGTGCAATTGTTTACCTGGTAGTTGCCCTCTGGGCTTCTCCCACAAGGCCAGTGTAGGGACAGATAAACAGCTCTGGTGCTAGTCTTCTAAGTATTCTGTCTGCAATTCAGTTCTCTTTCTTAGGTCCAATTTCCGATAAAAGCTCACTCATTCAGTATTGGTCATGTCACTGCCCGATTAAATGCAGGGAAAAAAGTGTTAATGTAAGTGGCAGCTTCTCTCACTCTCCTTTCCTTTCTCTCTCTTTATGTAAAAAAATATGTTTTTTAACGGAAACAAACCAAGTAGCTACTGTATCTGGAAAACAAAGCAACACAAAATAAGCAATGTAAAGCACATGTACAGCTTAAGGACAGAAGTGGCTTGAGCAGACAGGAGACAAGGGTAGGGGATGGGGGTCCTGCATAGGGGTTTTGTTTCAAATGTATGTCATGCCATATAAATTATTTATATAAAATTTTTATTTTTGTAGTTTGTACAGATGTTAGTCACTAGACTGAAGTTATATTTTTAAAGAGTAAATATATTATAAATATAAATATATAATTATATATATTTGTTTCTGAGATTTTATTTTGTTTTTATTTTGGGGATGGGGGGAGATTGGGTGGAGCGGGCTTTGAAATCTTCATATTGCTGTTGGAAATAATGAAGGAAAGGGTGGCTACGATTGTCCACCTTGTGTAGACTCTGCCTTTCCTTCTTCATGTAAAGATTTGAAGAGTTTCTGTTTTTGTTGTTGTCTAAAACACTGTGACTTCAGAAAACTTTGAGGAAAAAAAGAAAAGAAAAACCATTTGTGACCATCATTTCCTTCACCCTTTATAGGAATTCAACTAACAAAATAAATAAAAATAAAACAAATCTTTTCGACTCATTGTTTTTCTTCAATGGCTGCTTTTTGTTTGAAACATTATCATATTTTGATGTTTTGTTTGTATATGTTATACCAAACTAATTTTGAGACTCAAAACAAAAAGCCACGCTATTTCGGGTGACTAAATACTAAAAAGATGTGAGAGGTGATTAGGTGTGGGGAGGGAAGGCAGTTTAGATGCATCAGCTCCACACTTCCTGTTTTATTGTTGTGACTCCCCAGGCTAGTGTCCTCAGTACAATAAGCCCACCAATGGAGATGAAAGGCGTGTGCTATAAATTCCTCGGCTTCCCACAACACAAGCTCATCTGTCAGCTACCTCGGGCCTGTCTGAATCTGATACACCTCTGGCTTTTGAAGTTACTGTCGAGGCCCCTTAGTATCAGGAAAGACAGAGAGCGGGTCAAGGGTTTTGCCTTGTGGAGTTAGAGAGCAGCGATTGAAGCCGTGGGGCACGAACACGTTCTACATCTTAGAGTTTCGGTTTCTCAAAAGGAACATGCTGAAAGCTGCTTCCATGTCAAAACTGCTGATGTGAAACTACAATACCTTGCAATGCACTTACAATAGCTATGTTTACATGCACCTAAATAATCTATAGTAATCGAATTGATAGATCAGTCACATTAAAAGCCTTCATGTAAACATCTTAATTGATCTGATTGAGCTTGATCTGAATTAAATTTCAACTGGATTGAAAAAGGGAGTGTAGACCTGAAATAATCTGGATTCATTTAGCTTGATGAAAATTAGTGCATGTAAGTGTACCTACTGAGAGAGTTTATGGGCCAACAAGCAAATCAAAGTTTAAATACACTCAGTTGTCATTCAAATGTTAAGTTTAGGCGGCTTCTGCATTAATGTATATAACAGGATTTAGTGGAAAGATTTAATGTGACTTTAAACTGTATCCTCTGGCACTTAACGGGTTATAAACACCAAAGCAAGGTAGGAAACGGCACTGTGCAATTCAAAGGGGGGGGGGGGGGGGGGGGGTCTGACTCTCTTCCTCCTATTCTATAAACTTTATCAGAGTAGATTGAGACTGAGATTTAAAGAAAGAGCTCTGTGTGTGTGTGTGTGTGTGAGAACACAACTGTTAGAGCAGTTTAGAGAGAGCCGTGCTGCAGAAATGGAGGGCAGCAGCTGGCACAAACTGAAAGAATCTTTTAAATAGTCTGTAATGTACGGGTGAGATAACAGCTGACACCTTTAACAACAGATAGCTGCGTCTGGATGGCAACAATCGGAGCAAAGCAGTGTCTATATGGGGCAGGCAAAAAGGGGAGGACAAAAATTGGGTGAGAACAAAAGAAGGAACACATGATCTGCTGTGCTGCTTGGGTGGCCAGAGGATGAACACCCATTGTTGGTTGAATTCAATAGGGCTGATTAGTTAGAAGTGTGTGTGTGTTTGTGTGTGTGTGTGTGTGTGTGCTTTACATTTATGGTGACTGGCACGGGTCTCTCTTTCTCTCAGCATGACTGAAAATGGGTTAAAAGATTACATTTATATTCACTGTTTATCTGTTTTAACCAGTATTATGGTTTTTGGATGGTTGATGTGGCTGGAATGGGGTGGTGGTGGTGATGAAAATTTCATAAAAAGGCTGGCATAATTTTACCAGAACACTGAAATAAGAGATGATCAAAATACTGTTTAAAAGCTACAAAACATTTCTATTTCAAATAAATGCTGTTCTTTTGAACTTTTCATTTATTCAGGAATCCGCCCCAAAAATCACAGTTTCCCTAAAAAATGATTAACCACTTTTCAACACTGATAATAATAACAATGTTCCTTGAGTACCAAACAAGCATTAATGACTGAATAATCACATGAATAAATTACATTTTAAAAGACATTAAAATAGAAAACAGTCATATTAAATTTAAATATTTCACAATATTACTATTTTTACTGTATTTTTGATCAAATAAATCTTATGACCCCAAACCGTACATCAGTGATGTATATAACACAGCAGTATTTTTTTTAATAATTAAATATTTTTCACATTCATAATTGCACGTTCATTATGAACATCCTAATCGATATTTTAAGATATTTTCAGCACATTTATAAAACATTTCAAATCAGGCAATATCCCAGACAGCCTTCATCCTGAAGGTCCTCGTTCCTTATTTTACCTGCATCAGTTAGGTAACACTGGCAGTGGTGAGTTTTATCATTTTTTTCTGCTCTTAAAATAGCTCTTATAGTAGCTAGTAACACCAGAAAACCAATATGGCTCCTGCATTTAAAACATATATAATGAAAGTAAAATAATTTTGTCGACACTGCCAGTTGTTTTGTCCTGGTACTACTTCCCAAGAATCAATGGAATATTATTATGTCTAAACAAGTCCAGTAGTAAAACCATTGCAGAAGTTCTGGGTATTGAAGAACCTAAAACAAAGCCCTTCATATAATGATACCACAGGAAGTGCTCTGAAATTTCTTAACCTGTGTCCATCTATAGGTCTTGTTTATAGGTCTTGATAGTCTCTAACTATCATCATTAGTTCACTGACCTGATTATACAGAGCGCAGATCAATATTTACAGAAATTGTTTCAAACTAACAAATGTGTTTGCAATTTCTAGGTCCTGCTTCAACGGAAGAACAATATGAATTTTTAAGACGGCCCCTGCAGTGTAAACATGTTTTAAATAAACAGGAACTAACGTAATGTTCTTTTAATTTATTCATTCTGCCCAGCAATGTTTACAGAAGGGCCTAAATATGAACTTGTAATGCAAATCCAGCGTTTAGAAGTGGTTTGTTTGGCAACAGTTTGAATGCCAGCCATGTTAGAGTTGCATTGTGTGCTTCAAGTTCAAGTTTATTTGTATAGCGCTTTTTACGATACAAATCGTTGCAAAGCAGCTCTACAGGAAATTAAGTTTCCACAATATATTTATATATTGCAGAACCTTAATATATTTAATTTATGGCAAAATTTGGTAATTCTGTATGTTGTCTGAGCGTTGGCATCCTCTGAGGTCCTCTGAGGGGTTGGCATCATCTTTCTCAGGTGTTCGGTCATCTCAGATCATTAAGGGTTGGATCCAGACTGAAGCTTCTGTAATTCCTAGTTACCACGGGATGTTAATCCCGTGACAGAAACAGAGAAACAAATAGAGACATAATTAGCGTAGCTGCTGTTCCATCTAAGCAAAAATTATTTGTTCAACCCAAGCTAAAGAATAATAATAATGTACATTTGATCAGATATAACTGCAGTACAAGATTATAAGATGCATTATGTGAATGCTTGGCTAAAGAGATGTGTCGTTAATCTAGATTTAAACAGAGAGCGTGTCTGAACCCCGAACGTTATCAGGGAAGGCTATTCCAGAGTTTGGAAGCCAAATGTGAAAAAGCCCTACCTCCTTTAGTGGACTTTGCTATCCTAGGTACTACCAAAAGTCCAGAGTTTTGCGACCTTAGGGAGCGGGTTGGATTGTAGCGTGGTAGAAGACGAGTTAGGTACGCAGGAGCTAAACCATTTAGGGCCTTATAGGCAAGTAATAATATTTTGTAAATGATACGGAACTGAATAGGTAGCCAGTGCAGAGACTGTAAAATTGGAGTAATATGATCATATTTTCTTGACCTGGTAAGAACTCTAGCCGCTGCATTTTGGACTATCTGTAGCTTGTTTATTGAAGATGCAGGACAACTACCTAGCAGTGCATTACAATAGTCCAGTCTAGAGGTCATGAATGCATGAACTAGCTTTTCTGCATCAGAAACAGGTAGAATGTTTCGAAGCTTGGCAATGTTTCTAAGATGGAAGAATGCTGTTTTTGTAACATGGGAAATATGATTTTCAAAGGACAAGTTGCTGTCTAATATAACACCCAGATTTTTGACTTTAGAGGACGTAACAGTACATCCGTCTAGTTGCAAATTGTAATCCAAGAGATTCTGTGTACTGTTTTTTGGTCTAATGAGTAATATCTCTGTCTTATCTGAATTTAATAGGAGGAAATTATTGGTCATCCAATCTTTTACACTTTTTACACAATCTATTAGCTTAGATAGTTGATAAGTTTCATCTGGTCTTGTTGAGATATATAGTTGAGTATCATCAGCATAACAATGAAAACTAATCCCGTATTTTCTAATAATATTACCAAGGGGCAACATGTATATTGAAAATAGCAGAGGACCTAGGACAGATACTTGTGGCACTCCATACTTTACTGGTGATAATTGAGATGACTCCCCATTTAAATGAACAAAGTGGTAGCGATCAGACAGGTAGGATCTAAACCATCTTAAAGCCTGCCCTTGAATACCAGTATAGTTTTGTAATCGATCTATGAGTGTGTCATGGTCTATAGTGTCGAACGCAGCACTAAGATCAAGTAATACTAGCAATGAGATGCAGCCTTGGTCTGAAGCAAGAAGCAAGTCATTTGTAATTTTAACAAGTGCCGTTTCTGTACTATGGTGAGGCCTGAAACCTGACTGAAAATCTTCATAGAGATCATTTTTTTGCAAGTAGGAACACAATTGAGCAGACACAACTTTTTCAAAAATTTTAGACATAAATGGAAGATTTGAAATGGGTCTGTAATTTGCCAGTTCATTAGAATCTAGTTGTGGTTTCTTAATAAGAGGCTTAATAACCGCCAGTTTGAATGGTTTTGGGACGTGGCCTAAAGATAACGATGAGTTAATAATATTGAGAAGCGGTTCTTCTGCTACAGGTAACAACTCTTTCAGTAGTTTAGTAGGTACAGGATCTAATAAACACGTTGTTGGTTTAGATGCACTGATACGTTTATTTAGCTCTTCCTGTCCTATAGTTGTAAAGCACTGCAGTTTTTCTTTGTGTGCGATGAATGAAGCTGAAATACTAGACGCAGTAGAATCTACATTTGATATTGTATTTCTGATTTTATCTATTTTATCAGTAAAGAAATTCATAAAGTCATTACTATTAAACTGTGAGGGAATATTTAGATCGGGTGGCATGTGTTTATTTGTTAATCTAGCCACTGTGCTAAATAAGAACCTTGGATTGTTTTGGTTATTATTTATGAGTTTGCGGATATGCTCTGCCCTGGCAGCTTTTAGAGCCTGTCTATAGCTGGACATACTGTTTTTCCACGCAATTCTAAAAACTTCCAAGTTAGTTTTTCTCCATTTGCGCTCAAGATTACGAGTTTCTTTCTTGAGAGAATGGGTATAACTGTTGTACCATGGCGCAGTATGTTTTTCTCTAACCTTTTTCAATTTGAGGGGGGCAACAGCTTCTAATGTATTAGAGAAGATAGTGCCCATGTTGCTAGTCATTTCGTCTAGTTCATGTGTATTTATGGGTACACAGATCAGTTGAGATAAATCAGGCAGGTTATTTGTGAATCTGTCTTTGGTGGCTGGAACAATAGTTCTGCCCGGACGATAACGCGGAGCCATATAATTAATATCAGTAATACGCAGCATGCACGATACAAGAAAATTATCAGTAACATGATCACTTTGAAGTATGATATCTATATCGGTAAGATCAATTCCATGCGATATAATTAAATCTAGTGTATGATTAAAATGATGAGTGGGCCCGGTGACGTTTTGCTTGACTCCTGAAGTCCTAACGCATCATTTGTATTATCAACGTGAATGTTAAAATCTCGGACAATTAGCACTTTATCAACATTGATCAATAGATATGAGAGGAAATCTGCAAATTCTTTTAGGAAATCTGTATATGGCCCTGGCTGTCTATAGACAGTAGCCAGAGCAAGAGACAGGAGAGATTTCTTTTGCATATCTAACAGTGTAACAATAAGCAGAAGTATTTTGAATGAGTTAAACTCATAAACTCCTGTATCCTGTTTTCTGAGTAACATTGAGAATATCACTATGTATTGTTGCAACACTGCTGCCATGACCAGTCTGACGGGGCTCTTTTCAGATGGAGCGTAGCGTCCTGGATATGTTGTCCAACAGGAGTTCCACCATCAGGACGGAAAAGCCTAGGAAGCTCCCAGAAAATATTCCAATTATTAACAAAGAGCAGTTTCTGTTCTTTACACCATGACAATAACCATTCGTTTAAAGCAAAAATTCTACTGAACCTTTCGTGTCCTTGTCGATATGTGGGAAGCGGTCATGACAAGATGATCGCCGTCGCGGGCGATGTGCTGCGATCAGGCTCCTGAAGTCCCTCTTCAGTGTCTCCGTCTGCCGCAGCTTGGTGTCGACGCTCTCGTCGCCCTTCAGGATCGCAGGTATCTGCGTGAGTGTCCACTTTACCTTCAGCTAACGTAGCACGGACGTGTCGGACGATGGAGTCTCCGACGATCACAGCGTTGCGTTCCGTCTCGCGGAGGGGAGCAAAGCGGTTCTGGGTGGAGACCTCGAAGACCAGAGGCGGAGAGGTCATCGCCCGGGGCCTGGCTCGCGTCTTCCGCTGCTGGTGCACCCAGGGTCCGTAGCGTCCCGGCTCCGGAGTGAAGGACATCTGGGAAGATCTGGGTGCACAGCGTCTGCGCAGAGAAACACACGGAGTAGAGGTGGTGGGAGTGTTAGCAGCGTGCTGTATACTTACCCCGGACTTGTGAGCGTCAGCCCGGGATGTTTCCAGCGTGGCTCTCTCAGCTGGGCCTGCTTCTCCACCAGGTAGCGGATCTGCTTCTCCACGGCCTCCAGCTCCAGCTGCACCGAATGCAGCTCGAATGTGTCCTCACCTGCACTCAAAGGTAGACACAAATCCGCCATTTAAGCAAGTAACAGTGAAACAATGTTAATGTGTGTGAATAGAGTATTCTCAATCTAAGTGAGATTAGCGGCAGCCACGCTCCCGATGCTAATGGGCTATAGGCTAATAGCAGACTCGAGAAATCAAAATAAAACTAGTGATAACAAGGCACTCTGATTGGTTTTGTTTTAGCATGCTATAGGAGATATATTCACACGTTATAGAAACGAAAATGATAGTGTATAAAATTGTTTTTAAGATAGAAAATAGACGATAAAGAATCAACTTGATGGAGCTCAAACTCAAAACATGCAGTCACAAATCAGAGCATGCGTGTAGTCATTCACAATTAATTATCAAGGGCTTTATTTGGGGATGTAAATCTTTCTAGACTGCTCTCTACAAATTGTACTGCAATTCGCAGGGCAGAGCTGTCTACGTTCGAAATAGGAGAGGGAATAATCATAAAGCGGTTGTGCGCGGTATGGCACTCGGGGTAAAAGACCATCAGATTATAATTAAACACATGTGAGAGGCAATAAAACGTAATGAACGTAGTGAGGAGGCTGGCAGAGCCATTTTATGTGGCCAGCACAACATGTTGTGTAGTGCTGAAAGCTGCGCCATATGTGTCCTTGGGTGCTCTGGGTTTAAACGTCTGTCCATATATGGTAGCTGTAGCACTTTTTTTAAACGCATTCACAGTACTGACATGGAAGTGGCCTTGTGGGTAACAAAGACAATCCAAAGATGTGTGCTCAAGCTTTTTTTTTAGTTACAATGCTGTTCAATTTATTTATTTTTGTTAAATATTAGGGTTATGTGTCATGTTTGCGACACTGAGAGAGTAAAAAAAAAAAAAATTATTTACTTATTACCAAGATTTATATATATATATATAACAATTACTGTAAATGACAGGTTTGGACTTTTAAAAACTTTGAAAGCAAAACAGATGGTTCTGGTAAATTACATTCTTTGTAGCTGCTTACAGCTTGACTCAAGGTCAAGCAAACTTGTGTGATTTAAAAAAACAAAAAGCTTTATTCAAAAAAATTTTTTTAAACAGAATGAGTGTTAGTATTAAACCACTCTCTGTAATTGCAGTGTTCTTTTGCAGCAGGATTTGAAGTGTAATGTTTATGAGAGTTTAAAATAGTTCATGTTTTAGTGCAAAAACTGCAAGAATTTACAAGCACATGCATTAACTTGGAAGTAGAAGTTTGGTATCTCGATTTATGAAGGTGTTTAATCACTAGGAGGTGCTGTTCAGACTATAATAACGACTGAAATATGAAAAACAGCAACCCACAACAGTCATATTCAGCTTTCATACAATTAAAAAAAGTGAACTGTGTGTTTTAAACTTTAATTATAGACATATTAAATTGGATAAACGCACTAAAAAGTACTTGTAAACGTGGACACTTGTAAACTAACATAGTACGACTTTAAATGGTGTTCTCGTAGGCTACAAGGGAGTTCTCGTCCTCATTCAGAGCTATGTATTCAGTCTGGCATGTTCGGCCCAAAGGGACAGGGCCAAGGCACAAGGAGGCCCAATATTCCAAACAAAATGCCTCTCATCGCCTAAATCCATCACTGCAGCGGAGACATGCGAGTCCCTCTTTCTCTGGATGTTTAAATGAGAGAGTGTAAGCATGTATGTGTTGACTGGTCCTGAGCGGGGCCTTTCTGGCCACAGAGAACCAGTTAGTTTTTTTTTTAAGTCTTTAACAATATTAATTAGAATCAAGTATTACAGCGAGCTGTGTAATAATACATACTGACCACAGAACTACAAAACTGAACTGTAAAGCAGGATGATTAACGAATATGTCGCATTCAGATTATAGAAACTCGCCTTGTATGTGTTTGTTTTTACATTTCACAAGCAAAATCGAATAACATGTTACAATTTCTATTCCTCGCAGTGTATTTATATAAAGGTCTAAAAAAAATGAACGTCTGCATGAGTTTTAATAATACACCCTCTTTGTTAGACTCTGTGGTTTGCACACCTGTGTTGACGGGCACGCTGTGCTCTAGCCGCCTTGAAATGGAAGCATAAACAAGCATATCCAGCTGGGGAAACCCAGACTCACCACAGCCCCGCAGACAGGCCTGCCGCCAGCACCTGTATCTTTTCATTTGATCATTCCAACTGGAAAAGAATTGCAAAAAAATCTCAAAAGACATAGGAAACATTCAAAATTAGCATTAGGAATATTCAACAATTCCTAGAAAACAGTGAAGCATTCATGAACAAAATCAAATATTAAAACACCTCTGTGAATATATTAAATTCTGATGCCCAGTGCTGGTGCCAATGAGCGTGCCAAGATGCCAAACTGCATGAAATATAAGCAAGCTCCAATGTGGCTGACTCTAAAACTATTTTGATGCTTCAGGGCCAAATAAGATGCTGGGAATTTCCTAGTGTGCTACACTGATTTTTAAATGAGTAAACATGCTAAAGTAAATAAATAAAAATGCAAATGAACGCCACAACATTATTACAAATGCAGGAAATTAGATTTTTAATGCAACATTCATGGGCGAGTTCTGTGTGCATAGTTTGACTGCCCTCTATTGGTAACTACATGTTATGTGCTTGACAACAAATTTAACATTGAAACACTGCAGCCTTGTGACATCCTTAAAAAGAACTAAATCCAGAACAGTTCGAGTTAATAACCATAAGAATGGCAACATCTGTTTTTATAGTTGATCAACTTTTGAAGCTGACTAAAAATACAGTCTTTAACCACAAGTTTTCCAATCAATTTAATTGCATGTGGGTCAATGAAAAATATGGATGTTCAAGATGAAGATTAGTTAAAAATGTCGTCGACCTTATTGCAAAGACACTATTTAAACTGAACTGAGCTGGACGAGGACATCACTGAATTCAATAATGAAATGCCTTTAACTGAAAATCTTTTAATTTTTTAATCTTTTCATTTTACATCGACACACTATTTTCCTTTTTGATATTGTGCAGTTGCTTGACTTTAAAGCATAATAATGTAAAAGTTAAAAACTAACTGGTGGGAAAGTGAACATCTTTGTAATCCATCTTTCTTACACAGAAAGCTTTTTTTTTTTTTTTTAAATTTAGAGACCAACATAATTTGTTGTAAAATACAGAAAATCACATCATAGACTGTGTATGCAAAAGAAAAAAAGTAACTGGAGTAATGTGTGGCATGTGTTTATAGAAAGGCTCTTCTCCAAACACCATTTAGGCAGGCCTGCCACAGCTCTGGCATTGCCGGATACTTTCCCCTTCCAGATCCATTCACAGACAATCCAGAGCCACAGAATGACAGAAGAAAGAAAGGGGTCAGAAGGAAAAGAAAAACATAGGTTGTTCTGCATGGTCCTCCGATGGGCTCGCTGGGTGGTTTGTCTGTTTATTTAGTCTGTGGAGGTGATGGGAACTGAGCATCGGCCACTGCCAATTTTCTCCACACTGAGAAAATATTCATGTGGACAGTTGGAATCCAGAGAGCAGAGTCAAACAGACTCGGGGCCAACAGATACAAGACTCGGCTCGCATTTCCAAATCGAAAAGCCCAGCAAAAGCTCCTTCAGCTCTCTCATCTTCTTTCAAATGCATGGTGGATAGCTGAACTGAAGAAACCATGTCTGTAACAAGCCAGCAGTCCTTTTTAGTCCTATTCTATTCCAAGTGTTCTTTCGGATACTAAGCTGGGTAGTTACATCCCAAGAAGATAACAAAACCACAATGCAACACTGGATCAAAATGATTTCAGTCTCTTAAAACCACTGAAGGATTCAATTAGAATCAACACTCGAGGTCTCAAGAAGTTAATTAAGGTTCGTCTGAGGTGAACCTCCAAGTCCCTTGGACCAAATGTGCGAGTGAGGATAATTTTAAATCAGACTAAAAAGGTCTGAACAAAACGTTTATTTAACAGAAAATGTTAATCGGTTCACCACAAGATTGACATGTTAAAATACACATTCCGAACAAATATTTTACATTGAAACATGTTTAACACATGAACATAACCAAAACGGCACTGGACAGCAACTTTACAATGAAAATTAGATTTCACGAATGAAAAGTTAAGGAGTTTTGTAAAATGAATACAGTTGTATCTGTACATAAAATGTAGTGCTAGAACAAGATACATATTCCCAAGTTTAGTGCAATATATGTAGCACAGCTATTTGCATTTACAGAGTAGGGGGTAAATAGCTGGAGGGGGGTGGGAAATGCCACCCAAAGAGCTCAGAGGAAGCAGTTCAGCTTTTAGGCCTCACACGGAGATATGGGGCCACCCACCCACAGGCCGATTTTGTTTATTTTCATCCTTTGAGGTAAACTGTTCAGTGTGAGCTGTTTATTAGGCCTTTGATTTGTCATGTGTCAGCTTGTGCTTGCAGGGCAAGTGTATACACTGGTTGTGGCTTGTATATAGTGGCGGTTTGGATGTCAAGGCTGGGGGGTGATGGGAGTGCTCAAACCGCCTCTCATTTTGGCGTCATCAGAATGAAAAAAAAAAGAAGCAGTTCCAAGGCGGAGACGTGAAAGGAGTAAGAATCTAAATGCAGCACAAACAGCTGATGATTCATGAAGACGGCCTTGAAGAACCAGGACGCAGCATTCAAAATGTGATTTACAAAAGATTCAAGATAAGGGAACCTTTATTCAGTACACAAAAACAATTAAAACATACACAAAAAAAAAAAAACTTAAACACTTGATATATCTCTAGCCAGATAGCAGATAAGATTATTAAAAGAACAAATTGAAATTGTATTAGCTTTTGTAAGAGGTTTCTTTCCAGTTTTTCGCAGCTGAATCTCATCTTAGATTAGTTTGGTGACATCCTGACCCTCTGTTCTGCTTCAATAGCTGATCTCAAAGCCTGGTAAGACTCTACAACAAGGAGAAGAAAAACAATTTCAATGCTCAGCAGGAAATGGCAGGCTTTTTCTCAACACCCTCTCAAACCACACAATTTGTGTCACTTCAACATGTAGTGAAACTCAACCAAGTTATATAAACAGAGGTGTACGAGGAGAGGGAGTAGTAATATTGAGGTAAATGTTACATAATTCTGTGAGTAGGTGCAAGATGCTCTGGGAACCTTCAGAGGTAATTAATTTTTCCCAAATAAAATGTACATTTTCTTTTCAAAAGTCTAGACTACACTTTTTTTTAAGAAATGAATACTATTCAGAAAGGATTCATTAAATCGATCATAAGTGACAGTAACAACATTTCTAATGTTACAAAAGACATCCATTTCATATAAAGGCTGTTCTTTTGAAAACAAAAATGATCACAGTCTACCCAAAAGCATTAAGCAGCTTAACTGTTTTCAACACTGATAAGAAATATTTCCTGAACACTAAAATGAGCATATTAGAATGATTTCTGAAGGTTCATGTAACACTGCAGACTGGAGTAATGGCTGCTAAACGTTCAGCTACACCATCACAGGAATAAATTACATTCTAAAATTTATTAAAAATAGAGTATTTTGAATTGCAATAGTTACACAAACCATTAATAATAAACTTTCATAAACCATTTAAAAAAACCTCTTACTGACCCCAAACTTTTGAATGGTAATGTGTGCGTCTATTTGGATTACGGTGAAATACCTTGCAGTTTCCTCATGAATGTGTCAATTTCTGGTAAATTTGCTATGATATCAAATGAGGGATATTCCATAGATCCTGCAACTTCACTGCATCCCTGGAAAAGGAATGAGAAAAAGAGATGAACAAAACCCACTTATCCTATGACTCAACCAAGGTCTCTGAGCAGTAAAAAAAAAAAAAAAAAAAAAAAAAAGGCTTGTCTGAAGAAATGCATTCAGGGGTAAACAAATAGCAAAAGACGTTTTGTGACTTGATTGCTACAGGGAGTTTTGTAACTTTTTGAGTGATAGTGAGCTTTAAAACAAAGCCACCCACTCAGAGCAGGTGTGTTTACACAAACCTCAGGACCGACAGAAAGCTACAAACCTTTAGTTCTTCATAAAACTTCTCCTCCATCTCAGACACTTGGGATATAGCCTCAAACGCTGGAAGAACAGACTCCTGAAAAATACGTACATTTTAGCGGTTGTACCACATTTCTCTAAATAAGAAAATGTACATACAATTATTTAAATTGATTAATTTAAAAACCCACAATAGAAACTATTATAATAAATTGCTATACATTCATAATTAATTTAATAAAAAAAAAAAAAAAAAAAAAATTGTCTAATTCAGTAATTGGAATTCAAATAAAAGTTGTATTTAAACACTTATAGTGGTTAGTCCCAGACTAAAATCTAATTCCGAGCCATTTTAACTGAAAGAAACTTGCACTGACTGATCTTAAAACATAACAGTGCCTTTGTTTTGTCTCAAGATGCACACCAGTAATGTTTTTTTCTAAGGCATGTTAATAAAAATTACTTGTATATCCTAACCCTGGTTTAGTCTAAGGCTAAGCTCTGTCTGTGATTCCAGGCCTTAGTGTTATAGAAGAAAGTCCTGCCACTTAAATTTAATATGCACAGCCTGATTCACTCACCTCCTCTGAGGAGTTTCCTTCCTCAGAAAGCTCTAGTTTTGTACCATTCTCCACTGAAGCTCCCATAGACACACCATTCAGTTCTTTTACCCTGTCAGAAAACACCCACAAATGATTGCAATACATAAATCGCACCACCAGAGGGCCTTCTCAGTCAATCAATCAAAGCAACATTAGTTCAAATCGAGGAAGATAAAAAAGCACCTGTTTGCATAACGTAGTGTATTCAGAGTGTATTCACAAGAGCTCATACCCGGAGAGATCATTGCAATCTGAAACAGGCAAAATGCATAAAAGAGATTAATTTTACAATAAATAATAGTATTCAATTCAAGCCCTAAAAAAAGGGTTACTAAAACACACAGGTGAAAATTAATCACTCTAGCTCACTCTTACCATACAGGTCCTAGAGTTCTCTCCAATGAAGGAATCCCGAAGCACCTGGGTGAGTTTACTCATCCTGAACGGGATGTGCTCGCTGTTCTGACCCAGAGACCGGATACATTCCTGAGGAGTCAGGTAAGACATGAACAACCCATTGCTTTAAAACTGCCAAGTACTTGTGTGTTTATAAAAAGGGTACAGACTGATTTATTTCAATATAATTGAGCAGCGAACAAAAGCTATAATCATTAACTGTATTAATGACCACCTCAGTGTTTGAAAAAAAACAAACAAACACCAGTTACCTTTGATCAAATTTGGAAAAAATAATGTGAATTTAAAAGAAACAGCAATACAGAGATGACCTATTTGGTGCAGTAGACATTAGACAAAGCACCTTCAAAGCCAGCAGGCTGCGGTTGATCTCTGCGGTCTCCACTATGGTGTGCCGATCGTTACTGCTGACATCAGTGCCACGCTCATTCCCAGCAAGGTCCACTAGAGAGAACTTCCCATGGAGGAAATTCCGCCGCCTTAGAATTACTTGTAAAACCGCATGTGAACGCGATGAGCTGGCATTGGCAAACGTTTGGCCAGACGTTCTGTTATAAGGTGAGATACAGTTGTTATTGTTAATTCAAACTATTTAAAATGTTTTTGGTAAGTAAACTAAGGCTAAAATAAATATTAGATAAACTTAGAAGAAATGTAGCCTTGTCAACTAATGGAAATGGCAAAAAGAATTAAAAAAAAAAAAAGGTAAAAAAAATAAAGTCAGAGAAATCATGACAAAAGCACAAAATTAAAGCTTATATATATATATATATATATATATATATATATAATCTAAATATTACAAAACACTATAAAAGCATATACATAATTCTAAAAGACAAATGACATTTAAAGGGTTCACTTAAAAATAAAATGAACATCTACCTGCATGCACTTCCCCTCTCAATCATCTTGATTACATCATCAACAGATGACACAGGCACCTCCTGCAGGCCAACAACATTGACCTGCTGCTTCTCATCCTCCAAAACACGCAGCTTTGCCTTCTTATTCAGCAAGTCAAACACCTGCAGCACAAAAACAGTTCACCACCGTGCCCGAACAAGTACTTTAAGCTTTCAACCACAATCAAAAGTCAAATCAGCATAAAACCAGATACCAATACCACACTTGTTTAATTGAGCATACAGAGTACACTAAGCATTTGGAAATTTGAGGTTTATTTGCACTTAAATGACAGAAAAGCAAAAACCCCACCATCTGTTTGACAAGACATCACAGAATTGTTTTGGAAACACGTAATACAAACCTTGCCATTGTAGATCTCAAAAAAGGTGACATACGGGCAAAGGTCCATATCAGCATATCGCTTTTGCCTTAGGAGGGTAAATACATCCTGTGCTGTGAGGTATGCAGAGAGATTAATGCATAAGTGAACACAGATATACGTAACAGGCCACTATGTTAAGTACATGGGACAGTTACAATCACCTGCCAGGGCGTAAATCCCTTTAGAACTGTTTTGGCTCTTTCCAGAAAAGTCTCCACCCATAGTCTGTAAATAATGCCTCAGATGAACAACATATAACAAGTGTATGGAATTTTGTTTTGGAAGCACAAACAAAAGAACTTACATGGGTCTTTCCACTGCCAGTTTGGCCATATGCAAAGCACGTCGCCATACCACCTTCGAAAATGGTCTTAACCAGAGGTTTAGCGGTGAACCTAAAAGTTAAATTCATAACCATTTGAATATTTTCTCTATTAAACATTAATACAGAATAAACTGGCATGTTTAGAACAAAATAATATTCCATTATTTAAGTAAAGATCATCCAAAAATGTAAATTCCATCATCAGTTTCTATTCCATGCAAATAACAAAGCATTGTTTCAGCTTCTGCAAAAAAAAAAAAAAAAAACGCTTTGAAACAAAAGATTAGATAGTGAACTGATCCTTGAATAAACAACACTTGCCATGTTCATGCATGGTAATCAACATTATAAATGATAATAAACACCAAACAGAAACTCTAGATATGCAGCTACCTGTAAACCAAGTCATTAGTTGAGTCTTCATCGAACGAGTAATCAAAATGGAAGGTCTGATTCTCCAGGTACTTGGTCAGATCCACTTTCTGCTTGGGCTCATGCAACAGCAGGGCTCCATTACCAGGGATTGTGACCACATCAATCTCTTTCTTTGCCAACTCTAAACACAAATAAATGAGAGATGCGTAAGAAACAATTCAATTCCATTAAGAGAGATCAAATCAGAAACCTACCTTTTTTATTCTGTGGACGTTTCCGAACACAAACACATATTCTGTGAGGTTTGACCTAAAGGATAGAACTTGAGTTAAAATATGAAATTCATGTATAACGATATTAATATTATGCTCATTAACTCACAGGATCAGACAAGGACATGGGTACTTTCTCCAGGGTCTCTCTGTATTCCTCAATCATCTGGTAAAACTGCTTATTAGGTCGACTTGCATCTCCAAACTAGGAACAAAAATAGAATTGGATGGAGAAAAGTGAATACATTTTAGCAAATTTCATAGACTTCAAGACTAGAAGAACAAATGCGCCCAAACAGAATAAAAGTAAATAATTATTTAAAAAAAACTCAATAACGAGGCAATAACGTTTTCAACTAAATACAGAAAACTCTATGCGTTTTAGCTGTTCATTTACACAAAATTTTGGAAGCTTGAAAAAGCAAACATCTGAAAACAGGTTTTTAAACAATACTGTTTCATTAGCTCGGATGTGTCAACTAACCCTGTAAATGTCAAAAAGCTTAAAAAAAATAAATAAATAAATAAAAACTGTCAGTCTGCGATAACAGTAAAAAAAAAAAATAAATAAATAAAAAAAGCAAACAAAAGATTTTTTAAAATGCTAAGGAAAAACATTTCAGATTTTAATACAATCGTTGTTGTATAAACGTACCTAAATGGTCCAGTAACTGTACAACAATAATTAAAGGTACCTTTCCTCTCTTCTGTGCTTCAGGATTTTTTGCTAGCGACAACCGTTTGTTTGCCATCTTGTTTGTTTCTGAGACCTGAGACATGCGATGGCCTAAAAGTTAAAGTTAAGTCAAGTGTTGTAAATGTTACTAACCACCATATCAATAATGTGAAAGCATGCATGACAAAACCAAAACAGTACATACTTGGTGGACCCATGGGGGCACATTTGGAAGCCTCACTCTCACAAATAGCCTCAGCGGTTGGTAGCAGAGGAGAAGCTGGCTTCGAAACAAGTCTCCTCTGGTAGCCTACCAATCCAGATAGCAACTTAATGAAATACGCAAGATTTTGACAATGATTTTCTGCTGTCTCCAAGCTGAAAGTCCATTCACCTCAAACAAGTTACCAATCAATATCGGTTCATTCCAACGCAAAACAACTTGATACATGCATATCTTAATATCATGCTGATGTTCAGACAGACCTGAAGGTTTAGGGATCGTAGATGAGGGAAGATCGTGAGAGAGAACTTCCTCTGCAGCCATTGCTGATACCACAGGAGGAGGGGCAGGCTGTCGGAACAAGCAAGTCTGACGTGTGGTCATCCTCCTAGAAGCTGAAAGGAGACAAAATTATGTTATGTGAACTCTCTGCAATACGGTGTGGTTTATAAATATAAATTATACAATATATGAATTATAGTTTATAATTCATAATCATTGTCAAAATCCGTCTTTCGGATGAGACGTTAAACCAAGGTCCTGACTCTCTGTGGTCACTAAAAATCCCATGGCACTTCTCGTAAAGAGTAGGGGTGTAACCCCAGTGTCCTGGACACATTCCCTCCACTGGCCCTTATCAATCATGGCCTCCTAGTAATCCCCATCCACTTGATTGGCTCTATCACTCTCTCCTCTCCACCTGTAGCTGGTGTGTGGTGAGCGCACTGGCGCCGTTGTGCTGTGGCTGCCGTCGCATCATCCAAGTGGATGCTGCACACTGGTGGTGGTTGAAGAGAGACCCCCCCACATGATTGTAAAGCGCTTTGGGTGTACGGCAATACACAATAAATGCGCTATATAAAATGCATCATTCATATATTATTATACAAAACGGAGTAGAATAAAGAGCTTTCCATGGTCAACATTGCCAATAAATCCAAAGGCGATCCTATGGACAGTACAAGAATCTCCAAAAATGTTTGTCATGACTATTTCAATCAGCAACATAATTGGACATTAGAATGATCTCCTCACCCTTATAGTATCTGACAATGTGCAGAAACAGTAAAGAAAGTAACTTCTAAATGGATGAAAAGAACAATTATTGCTACATAAAACCAAAAGTGAGAAACCATTATCCACAGTGCTTTGATCGCTGCTAGAACTAATGACTATCTCTGCCATATGAGACCTCTCTGGACTGACAGAAACAGTCATTTAAAGACTATTTTTGATTTCTATAAGCAGATAATTTGCAGAAAAGATCATGTGGACAGAAGTGGGAACACAAGACACCCTGATTAAGTGTTATAATTCAACCATAATATCTGTGATTGGAGAACATGAAGAAAGCATGCACTTCATGCAAACCTGACTCTTCAGACGAATCCAGAGGAGCAGCTTCAAATGGGAGACACACCATAAGTTTATACTGGTGCAGGTAAAGAGACCAACTATGAATTGGTACAACAAATATAACTTACGTTCTGAAGAAGCAGGTATTCTTGATGACCTTAAAGGAAGCTCTGATGCTCTGATGTTCTGAAACAAACAAAAAAACTTTATGAATGACTATGCAGCGCTATGCTATGACACAATGACATTGGATTTTTGATAATGAACGAGTCAGTGAATTCAGATATAGTGCATCAATGTGCTTGGAATAAAGTACTACTTATGTTTTCTCATACGCCTATTTCATTCAGCACCACTGGTCTTTCTCGTTTTCCACAGTGACAGCTTCTCTCAGTTTTTGAAGAAGGAGGTGTCTAGACATTGTGCTGAAGCGCCTATAGCATTACCATGGTAACTGACATGCACATACCAGATATTGACAACACTATCTGAACAAATGGATCCAATTTAATCCTTTGCGAAAGGACAGTGTGGATAGTCAATACTTGAATCAAACTAAAAAACTGTGTGCATTTTGAACAAATAAGAATTTTAGAAGAGAAATACAGCACTCACTTTTGCTGGTTTTGACACCGGTGCAGATAAAGGGCCAGGGGTAGACTCAGGCTCCTCTTGGCGACTTGGTTGAAGGTGTTGCATAAGGTCAGAATTGAGTTGCTTAAGCTCATCCATGTCAACCTAGAGGAGAATCAGTTTATTAATCTAGTTAAGCACGACGCTTTGGCTGCTACAAGTGCAATTACCAACCTCTTTTCCTTTAGTGATGCCCTTCTCAGTCCATTCCACATTCACTGTAGATTTAGTGACATTGGCCGTTTTCACAGTGGCACTGTGTATTCTTCCTGCATTGACGGGAAAGAGTGGCATAAACAAACAACATTCTCTCAGTTGAACTTTGAGATAATTCATGACTGACTTCTTCAGTGGTGCAAAGCAAGCGTTATTCACTTTTATTGCGTCTCTGTTTTCCTTACAATAAACTGAGGATGTCATTCAGCCCAACATCTTTTGTTTTTCAAAAAAAGCTTTGTTAGGACATTAAGAGTAAATTACAATAAAAACTCTTGATCTACAATAAAAACTCTTGAGCTTGAATATTTTATTTATTTGGTAAATTATCCTTTTAAAACGATCCCTGCCAACTAGGTTGTGTATGTTTCAGTCATTAACTAGACAAGAGATCACAAGGAGAAATGACAGGTTGTTTTTTTGCATTATTTACATATTTTAAATTTAGATACACACTATTATATGATTTTCTCTTTGAGTGGTTTTCTTTTTCAAACGTTAGAAACTTTGCAATGCCAGCAATCACTACTTTATGTTGTATTGATACGTATTAAAATTAATTTGCGATAATTCGATTTTTAACATAAACTGATTTCATGATGTAGTTCGTGTCTGTAAAAGATTAGCAGCTAGCAAACAAGCATCTTACCATCACTACGGCTTATATTGACAGCCAGCCCGAGAAGAAGCTTCGACAACGCAGGATCCATCTCAAATTATAGTCTGTTAATTGCAGGTTTTTTTGCGAACGTTTCTAACTCAAAATTGAGACTAGTACTTTTCCTCTGCCTTGCCCTTCTGAGTCGTAAACCAACATTAACCGCTCTGCATTCAAAAATCGTCAGCGGAAGTTATCGGATTATTTAAGTAGGCGGTGCTTCGTTTGAACCAATCAGAGCACTGTAAAAAATGACTGGCATTTCAATACACCAATAGGATTTTACACCCGTCCTTCGTCACACGCTTTGGGACCACATTGCGAATCTTCTTAAAAAAAACGTCAAACTAAACAGCCAACTTAATTTACTGGTAAACTCATGGAAATGAGACTTTAAAAGCCAGTGTCGTAGAGGGGAAATGATGTCAAGTAAGTAATAAAAATCCAGTAACGTCACTGAGGAAAGACATTGAATTAATAGAAAATAACAAAGCAGTTTTCACTGCGGGCCAGTGATACAGAGCAGCAATGCAAAACCACATTTATTAGATTATTTCATTTATTATTACTATCTGATGTACTGAATACTAAAACCAACAAATTAATGCTTATTTTTTTGCTATCAATAAAACACGACATGTTAAAACGAAACGTAGGCTACATATTGTATTACCTGTTATGAAATATTTATTATTAATATAATTAATATTTTACAAGCTATGCAGGACTATTAGGTCAAGTTCAGCATGCAACAATTGCCCATAGAAATTCTTTGTGATATTTCAGCTAATATAAAATTTTGCTTAAAAATCCTGTGCTCACAGGTTTTTAGTGAAGTGAAGTGACATTCAGCCAAGTATGGTGACCCATACTCGGAATTCGTGCTCTGCATTTAACCCATCCAACGTGCACACACACAGCAGTGAACATACACCCGGAGCAGTGGGCAGCCATTTTATGCTGCAGCGCCCGGGGAGCAGTTGGGGGTTCAGTGCCTTGCTCAAGGGCACCTCAGTCGTGGTATTGAGGGTGGAGAGAGCGCTGGACATTCGCTGGACCTACAATCGCTGCCGTATTCCTGCTTTATTGTAGTTGGAAAAGAAATGTATTAAGCTCAATATATATATATATATATATATATATATATATATATATATATATATATATATATATATATATATATATATATATATGTATATATATATATATATATATATATATATATATGTATATATATATATATATATATATATATATATATATAGACAATTAATAAGTGACTTTTTACTGTGATAATTTAATAAAAATAAAACTCAATGTAGTTACACTGTTTTTCCTCATTACAAAATTATACGCATAAAGAAATTAATAGTACTTTTTAAAAAAGCTACAACGGCTTTGAAAACTGAAAGATATTGCCATATCACACAGTAAAATAAAATAAATAAATAATACATTAAATATTTGTTCTTCGGTGTTTAGACATTATATAAAATTGTAATTTATTGTTAAGTAATTTAAACATTGTAGTTTCACTACTTACAGGTGACAAGCGTGAATGAATGGAAAACACAAAGACATGTCAGAGCTTGTTGCTGAGCCACCGTGAGTATTTCCACCATTACATTGAAGTCTACTTGATGGATTCAATTTTTTGGCTCTTATTCTGGATTCCTTTGTATTATTGTTATTCTCTGTTTGTGGCTAAGACTAGCACTAGATTTGTAAATACATTCTGACTGTTAGAGTTCATAAAAGATTTTGTACCTCAAAAAGAAGTAGGACACAATCTGTGCCAGGAGAGGTTTACGAGAGACACATTAATCGTATATATGAAAAGAAAATGTTGCAAATGATCAAACAGAGTCTTCTGCTATTATACCACCCAAATTTTCATATTGTGGTTTTGAAATTGTGACCCTCTGTAAAGCCATGGCTTTATAAAAATAATATTTGGTCCTTAAGAAAAATAAAAAGTAATTTTTATCCTGCCTTCTTCTACTTGATAAATTTTCCATTGATTAAATTAAATATAGTGCTGTCAAATGATTAATTGCAATTAAACGTATCCAAAATAAATGTTTTTGTTTACATAATGTATGTATGTGTACTGTATTTATTTATTATGTATATATAAATACATACACATTCAGTATATATTTTGAAAATATTTACATGTATATACATTTATATATTTATATTTTATATTATATATAAATATATTTAATATATAAACAACATATTTTTTCTTAAATGTATACATGCATGTGTTGTATTTATATATACACAATAAATATTCACAGTACACAATCATATATTATGTAAACAAAAACTTTTATTTTGGATGCGATTAATCACGATTAATCATTTGACAGCACTAAAATAATAATTAAACAATAATTATATTAACAAACAGTAAATGCAAATGCAGGTTTGAAAAAATATTTTAGATACATTGTGATATAAATAAAATCAATATGTATTTTCCCTCATCCACATTTGCTAGAAAATTACTAGAAAATTAAACAAATTCACCATAATAAAATTTTGAGAGGTCACCTAATAGGAAAGGACATATAAAGATTATTAAATTATTTATTTATGCCTTGAACTGTTAAAATATAACCAATTAACAGACAGCTGTGGAATATACGGAATATTTTTCAGATTTGATTTTTAATGACTTAATTTTCTGAAAATATGTAGGTAAAAAAATAAAAATGTAGCTTTTGCATAAATATATTATTTGTCAATAATGTGTGTATCATATTAATAGAATAAATAAAAAGTGAAAATATTGTTTTCTTACAATCTATGCAATTAAAAAGTCACAAAATAAAAAAAAATATAGTCTCTCTTTACCTATATTTGTGTAGATTTTGATAGGTGTTCATTTACAGATAAATAGGTAATCGCAACCATTCACAATTATTGCATACATATATATTTTTAGCTTATTACCTATAAAAACCACTAGAGGGACTGTTGAGCTAAACAGAACAATAAAAGAAAGTGACCGGTAAACCACCTCCTGCCATGGCGGTATACCTTTCCTGAAAATTCCCGGACTGGGAGGGAAGACAGTATTATAACCAGTCGCAAAAGAATAAGGATCTTCTGGATTTGCATTTTGTTTTCAGGGTGTATTCACAACCCATCCCTGATGAGATCATGGCAAACACTCAAAATGATTTATCCTTCCCATATTCCTGTGATCACTGTTTCAGGCCTACTCGTGTTAAATGTTATGTGGCAGGGATAAAGCCTGGCCGTGCTCTTTCGTATTATCCCAGGCCACGGAGGAAATCAGGTTGTTGTTTCATATGACTTTCATCTCATCATAAGAGTTTTTTTCCCCTCTTTTATTTCCTTGCGCATTCAATCTACTGTGAGTCTTCAGGTAAGTTGTTCCTCTCTTCTGTTCCACACCAATGTTCCCATCTCTATGTTTGAATTTAACATTTTATAGAAAAAGAAAGGCTGTTAGTTTTGTGCATGTTTTGGGAAATCTCAGAATATATCAACTAACATCACAAAAAAGCATTGTACAAAATTGTCATATTTACACCTATGCACAAAAGCTGCAAGCATTTTAATCCCTTGGATAATTTGAAGTTGGATAATTTGATCCTGCTGTTTTGAATATTATCCTGAGGGAGCTGTCATCATATTGCATATTTAATATTTGCAAAATGACAGCACTGTTAACAATTGTAGTAAAAGCAAACACAAGGGGGACTTGGCAGATTTTAACATTTGTGTAGCCTACTGTACTAGACAAAGTCTTTCACATTAAAATCGATGAAGAATCGAAATTGTGCGGGAATCTGGCCTTAACATTCTGTAAGGGATCTGAAATGCACATTCGTGACTCTTTGTGATAGTAAAACAGATATCTTTATCATAGAGGATTTTTAGCTACATAAAACATCAAGGTTACCATTTCAAAGAAAAGTACTCTTTTCATTAGGTTCTTTCTGTTGTCAAGCTACTGAAATATAATAGAGGTTTACAATATCAGAAGAGCTGTTTATTTTAGACTGCAGATGTACAGACCCCTCAACACAGAATGTGGCTCTTACGTCATATAGCAGATATTTTTGACTGATAGCTTCTGTGTTCTGCGCCATCATGCTTCTAGACAGAAGGGTGGTTCCCAGCGGCTGAAGCTCATGGCTCATTTTAGAATATGTGCTTCAGACGTGATTTGTTTAGAAGGAATTTCCAGTTCAGCAGTTACAGTTTGATTGATATGTGAACAAAATCATTTGCAGTAGGTCAAAAAGTGAAACTTAAAGTCTGAATGATGTCTATTTAGTTTTTTTATGATATGAAATCTTATTACATTTTTGACACTATTCGCATACGCTTTTAGTTTTATGTCATGTTTATGTATAAAGAAACTAAAAGGAATAAATGAATGTTAAAGAAATATTCTAGCTTTAGTACAAGGTAATTTCCACTTTCTCTTGTTAAAAAAAGCAAACATCAGGGTTACCGTGTGGTTTCTCTAATGGAAGTTGATAGAGTCAGTCTATAAAGGTTAAAATGTTTATTATTTTAATAGTGTAGCCATGAGATTTAAACAATATGTGTGTTATGTCCAATTTTACAACAGTTGTCATGAAACTGGAAGCCCATAAACAGCTGTGAAAATGATGGTTTTAATAAACACGTTAGCAGAATAATTTATGTACAAATGAATGCGATTATAAGCTTCCAGAAATTGCCTCACAGTAACCTTAAGTTCAGCTTTTGGTGGTTATCAACACTATGCTACAAAAGCTGTTGATTGAGCTTATCTTGCATTGAATTCAAATTTCCTTTAAATACACATTACACTCTACAAAATATCCTCAGTATGAAAGAAATCCTTTCAACAGCAGTTCACATTTCATAATTGCTCTACATATGTGCAACGTCTAGAAGCACATTTATGTGACAAAACGAATAGGAACGTTTAGAAAAACATGTGCTTTGCAGACATTTCCAAAACATGAAAACTAGCTCGCGTCCACAGAAGAGCCATTTGCTCACATAGATGAGAAACAGATGAACATGTTTCGACATTTGCAAGTAGAGGCAGTGACTGCAATAAAGATACCAAAGATAGAACAGACATTTGGAGACTGGGGAGAGGGCCTTGATATAATAACACCAATGTAGCATAACTATCGTGGAGTCAGTGAATGAGTAGGAGATATGTTTTATTGCAGTTGCCAACATGAATCTTGCTTAGATTTTCCATTTGTGGGGTGGGCGGTTACGGGACCATATGCTGCTCATATTACATCAGGACAGTGGCACAGGATAAGGAGTGGTGGGCCCCTCTGGGGATAGCATGTGAACATTGATGAAAAGAGAACATACGCTCATGAAAACTAAATAAACCAATGCATAAATTACTAACACAGACTGATGGATCTCCGTAATCAGCAAAGCAAACGCCTTTGAAGTAATTTCAGTACTTATAGTAGCTGTTTCTCACAATCTTACCATAAATAAAAAGGGGGAACATTTATGTGCCTTCCCTCCTTCCTTCATTAAGAGATGTCTGGCTCCAAAAGTCAGTGTCAGTGGAGTCCAAAAGTCTGAAATTATTAATGCATTTTTTTTCATTACAGATATTAGAAGTATAACAATTTGAGTGGAAAGTTGAATTAAAATGGTGCATGATTTGAGAATGATCTTTGTGCTTTAATGGAAGGAAATATGACCTGTTGTACAAAGGAGTTTGATTAGTGACCTAAAAATAATGGGGAATTTTTTTTTACATGTTTATTTCCCTAAATACATTTCTCAGACGTTCAGACCCCACTGTGTATATAAACTGTTCTTTAAATTTATATCTCCTGCTGTGTTCACAGGAAGGCTGTACATTTTCATGATTCATAAATCAGAGGAAAATAACAGGCAAGCTCTGAGCTTGGAAAAAGTTCATCTTCAAGCTCAAAAGAAACAGCATCTTGTTATTTGAGGTTCCACCTCTGCGATTGCCCATCTGTCGTGCTCTCCTATTTTGAGATGACAATGAGGTAACTTAAAACGTAGACGCACTGCCTGATTACAAGGCAACATTTGAGCCGTCCCACCCTCCTTCACCACAGAATGCGTGCATGCTGGATAATTACCCTCCCCTCTCACACACAATAACATCACATACACTCACACGCTGTGTGCCGATACAAAAACACTAAGCTTGGGATGTGCATGGTTTTCATTACAGTGGCTATGATTCCTGTTGCTTATTCAGAAGTCTCACTCAATGGCAAAGCATAGCTGTTGTTAAGAAAACGGTTAAGGTTTTCTGTATTTGATTGTACAATAATGTGTCAAGCATTGGGTTGATAATGGAACTTGATGGAGGTGGGAGAGAGCCAGCAATAGTTAATTTATTCTTTATAAGAATAAAGAATAATCATTTACTCACCCTCATGTCATTCCAAAAAAATCTTTCATTTTTATTCTGTGGAAAAAAGCTAAATGTTTTAAATGATGAGGGTGAGTAAATAATTGTAAAATATTCATATTTTTGTAAAATATCCCTTTTAAAGTACAGTTATTTTATCCTGATTAGTCAGTAAAATGTAAAGGCTATTAATGTCTGTATTTAAAAGACTTAATTCCATTAAAATATATAAAAATAATTAAAAGAAAAACATCTACACTTAAAAATAAAGGTTCTTTATTGGCATCAATGGTTCTATGAAGAACCTTAAACATCCAACCATTCAAATGCAGAAAAGTTTCTTTATAGTCAAAAAAGTTTCTTGAGATTTTAAAAATGTTCTTCAAAATGGTTCTTTCACTGAAAGGTTTTTTTTGGGAACCAAAAGATTCCCAATTGATTAGTTCGTCTATGGCATCACTGCAAAAACACTCTTTTGGAGCCTTTTATCTATCTATCTATCTATTTATCTATCTATCTATCTATCTATCTATAGGCTAGTCTAAGTCATCATGTTTATTTGACTTGTAATGTATAGCTGAAATATGAAGTCATTTGTTTTACAAAATGGCACATTGGTGTAAGTTTAGCGGGAGGCTTGGAGTCTTTTGTGGTATGTTTGGTAGTTATCCATCTGAGTTTTGTCAAATCAAACATTGTTCATGAGATGACATTGCCATCTCCTCCACCCACTCATCAGTCTGAGTTCAGTGAAAATCACTGGGGCTTGAGCCAGAGCTGCTCATGAACATAGGCATACACAGAGAAGAACTCTCCTTAACTGCTGGACTGAATCGAGTGATGTAATGCATCTTAATCTCATCTTAGTCCCTTTCTGTAATCATGAAAGGCCACGATTGTTCGGATTTTTTTAAATGGGAACCACACTGACAGATGAAACAGAAGTTCTGTCACAGTTTTGTTTGAAACATTCACAAAAAACATTCTGTCAAGACGATTGGTGGGTGGCAAAGAGGAAAAGTTGGCAAAATAGAAGTTCATGCTGGTCATTTCATTAATGTAATTGAATCATTTTAACTGCCTACTTTATATTTGAGTTACATAAATGTGTGGTTGTGATTTTTTGCATTCATAATTGCATATTTTTTTTGAGGTACTCGTTCTTTGGATTAAGTTTCATTACTTCATCAGCAGATATTATGGTTTCCTGTACTTAAAGCTAAAGTGTGTAATTTTTGCACAACCAACCGCAGTAATCGCTGTTGGTTGTCTCTGCATCAAGCTGAGACTGAGTAGTGTTTCAAACTGAAAAAAAATTTAAAAACCTGCTTTACCCACACACACACACACACCCATTGGTTTTTGTGGTTTATGGGGACTCTCCATAGGCGTAATGGTTTTTTCTACACCAACCCTACACCTAAACTTAGCCCTCACAGGAAACTTTGTGCATTTTTAGATTTTCAAAAAAACACCATTTAGTATGTTTTTAAGCCTTTTGATTTACGGGGACATAGGCAGTGTCCTCATAAACCACCTTCATATTGTAATACCTCTGTCATACCCATGTCATTATACAAATTTGTGTCCTCATAAACCACATAAACATGCACACATATATGTCTGCGTGTGTGTGTGTGTGTGTGTGTGTGTGTGTATACAATGAGGGAGAAAAAAATTCATCCCCTGCTGATTTTGTACATTTGCCCACAGACAATGATCAGTCTGTAATTTTAATGGTAGGTTTATTTGAACAGTGAGAGACAGAATAACAAAAAAAAGAAATACAGAAAAACGCATTTAAAAAAAGTTATAAATTGATTATAAGTATTTGATTGCAAAACATGACTTTTTACTTAAGCCCCTTTCACACTGCACGTTGATCCTGGAAAATTGCCAGAAAACGCGTGCGAACGCAACCACGTCCCGGGATTGATTCCGGGATCGATCCCGAGTTGGGGACCTAGTAACATTGCCGGGTTAAGTCCCGGAACGAGCGCTGTGTGAACAAAAGCCAGAACCAATGCCGTAAAGGCTGATGACGCGCGTTATCATGCGACTCTTTTACCGGGTGTTTTGAAGGCAGATCAACATTCACAAAACGAAAAATGTGTAAACTGGAATGAAGCAGCGATTGGAGCTCCTCACTATCTGCGCTGAAGCTGAAATCGTTCGCCAGTTTAGTGAAATGGCACATTATACACGTCACATGAAATGTCACGTATCTTTACGGGATCTTTACGGGTTGTGTGTGTACGCACGCACAGATTCCCAGAAAATCACTGGCAGTGTGAATAACCAAAATCTAACGATCCGGGAACAATTGCCGGAACACATTACCCGCGTATTTTCCGGAATCTCTGTGTGAAAGGGGCTTTAGTGGCAAAACCCTTGTTGGCAATCACAGAGGTCAGATGTTTCTTGTAGTTGGCCACCAGGTTTGCACACATCTCTGGAGGGATTTTGTCCCACTCCTCTTTGCAGATCCTCTCCAAGTTATTAAGGTTTCGAGGCTGACGTTTGGCAACTCGAACCTTCAGCTCCCTCCACAGATTTTCTATGGGATTAAGGTCTGGAGACTGGCTAGGCCACTCCAGGACCTTAATTTGCTTCTTCTTGAGCCACTCCTTTGTTGCCTTGGCTGTGTCTTTTGGGTCATTGTCATGCTGGAATACCCATCCACGACCCATTTTGGTCTCATCTGACCACAACACTTCCACCCAGTTCTCATCTGAATCATTCAGATGTTCATCGGCAAACACCTGTTCATGTGCTTTCTTGAGCAGGGGGACCTTGCGGGTGCTGCAGGATTTCAGTCCTTCACGGCGTAGTGTGTTACCAATTGTTTTTGGTCCCAGCTGCCTTGAGATCATTGACAAGATCCTCCCCTGTAGTTCTGGGCTGATTCCTCACCGTTCTCATGATCATTGAAACTCCATGAGGTGAGATCTTGCATGGAGCCCCAGACCGAGGGAGATTGACAGTTATTTTGGGTTTCTTCCATTTGCGAATAATCGCACCAACTGTTGTCACCTTCTCACCAAGCTGCTTGGTGATGGTCTTGTAGCCCATTCCAGCCTTGTGTAGGTCTACAATCTTGTCCCTGACATCCTTGGACAGCTCTTTGGTCTTGGCCAGTGCTTAAATTGTAAATTTCGAGGTCCCGGAACAAAGCGGGGTGATGGATCCTGCATGTGATTAGAAGAGGGAGAGGTAACGGAGCATTCAGACGATCACATTGGTGTACAAGTTTAAGTGAGGGGGGTGGGGGGTGGGTATGGTTAGGCTACTAAAAAAATTATGGAATTTTATTTCACAAATCTCTGTAATAGTTATAATAAATCCTGTCTAGAATTTCGTGGGGGATTGTTTGTATATCACAGTTTTACTCATCCCCGCAACTTTCAAGTTTATAATGAGGGAAATTCCTGCAAACATTTATTCAATATAGCAAGTATGGCAGGGCTCTAGACTGCAACCATTTTTTGAGAATGTGCAAGTTAAAATTTGACGTGGTCGCACTTGTGTGAGTGCATGGTCTGCGCTACTCCAAAGCGTCTGCTTCATACAGTGCGCGTTGCAGAGCCACGGCACATTGTAGCAGGAGTCAGATTTCACTGATCACATGAAGAGGGGCGCTTTCAGCGCGAGCGCTTCAGGTGTAGAGCCTGCGAAGGTGTGCGCAGTGGACTGAGCGCAATGGAGAATTTGGTTTTCAAACTAAAGTAAAAGACCGCTTCTTAAACCAGATAAGGTTAACATGTTGATATTCTTGTAGAAAAAACAAACAAACATGCAAGTCCTGTCAGCGACAGCCAGTTTAGTTTTACTTTTCTTTGTTTTCGTTTTAAATTTTTTTTTATCTTTGCTGTTTACCTCACATTATGCTATAGAGGTTTTCCTTATTTGTTTTTTATATTACTATTCATTTGATTCCTCAGTGTTTGCTAAACATTCTGTAATTTAGGCTATTAGTCTGTAAATAATACAGCATGTGATGTTCCCTGCAAGGGAGGTCCGGGGATATTCAGCCGCCTTCTGCCGCCCGCGGCCATGATGGTTCCGCCGCCCGCGACGATGATGATTCCGCCCGTGACGAAGATGGTGCCGCCGTCCGCGGCGATGATTGTGCCGCAGCAGCCTACAGAGAGTATGGCAAGCCCGCCGTCTGAGAATATGGCAAGCCCACCAGCAAAGAGTATGGCAGGCCCACCGACACTTGTTCCAGCGCTCCTTGATATGGTGCTACCTATGGAGTTTGATGCGCCCACTCTAACCCCAGAATCTCCCTCGTCTCCGCTGGTCCCGTCCAGCCCTACTTCGCCTCAGCTGGTCCCGTCCAGCCCTTCGTCTCCTGAGTTCCCCAAGTCGGCCAGCTCGACTCCTTGCAAGTGCCCTCCAGTGCCTGCTCCTCACAAGTGCCCTCCAGTGCCTGCTCCTCGCAAGTACCCTCCTTCGTCTCCGCTGGTCCCGTCCAGCTCTCCTGTGTCTCTGCTGATCCCGTCCAGCTCTCCTGCTTCTCCGCTGGTCCCGTCCAGCTCTCCTGCGTCTCCGATGGTCCCGTCCAGCTCTCCTGTGTCCCCGCTGGTTCTGTCCAGCTCCGCTCCTCCAGAGCGCCCTCAAGTGCCCGCTCCTCAATGGCTCCCAGAGGGGAACTTCCCCAATAAAATTTTGGGGGGGAGCATATAGTCATGGCCTCTGTGGCCAGGCCAAGGCCACGGAGCTCCCGGATCCGCCATGGCCTCCCGAGTCCCCTGATTCGCCCTGAAGGGTGCCCGCCCCCCCTCGCCTGTGTGTATGTTATGGTGCGGGATGCACCTTCCGGGAGGGGGGCGATATCTGTCACGTGTCGGTTTCCTTCCAGTTCGGTTTTGACCATATTTGGTGTTTCCTGTTCTTGTTTCCTGTAATTAGTTCATTATTAATCTATCATCGTTAAGTATTCTCACCTGTGTTCTTCTCGTTGGCTCATTAGTCTCTGTCTTTATAAGCCTTTAGTTTCTGGAGTTTCATCATCCAGTCTTAAAGTAACATTTGTTGGAAACGTTTGCTCTTCCTCATGAAAGTGCGACCAGTGGGAAGAATGAGTCTAGAGCCCTGTATGGGTAAATAAATCAGATCCGGCTTGTTCCGGCACAAATTAAGCCCTGGTATTGGCCACGGTGGAGATTTTGGAATCTGATTGAATGATTGCTTCTGTGGACAGGAGTCTTTTATACAGGTGACAAGCTGAGATTAGGAGCACCCCCTTTTAAGAGTGTGCTTCTGATCTCAGCTTCTTACCTGTATAAAAGACACCTGGGAGCCAGAAATCTTGCTGAATGATAGGGGATCAAATAGTTATTTGACTATGAAAAATGCAAATCAATTTATAACTTTTTTGAAATGTGTTTTTCTGTATTTCTTTTTTTTTGTTATTCTGTCTCTCACTGTTAAAATAAACCTACCATTAAAATTATAGACTGATCAATTCTTTGTCAGTGGGCAAACGTATAATGTATAAAGGTTGGGTGTTAAGGTATATGCGTGTATATATATGTATATTAGGGATGCAACAATACAGTTAGCCTACGGTTCAATACATACCTCGGTTTTTTAACACGGTTTTCGGTTCGGTTCTGATGGCTTGACACATAAGTGTTTTTTTTTTTTGTTATTCTATGCTTAGGCAATAGGAACAGTAAGAGGTTAAGGAGAAAAAAATAAAAACGATTTATTGCAATACTCCTTTATTTTACTTAAAAGCCAAGAAAAGTACACTAGTTCCTAGTGTATTGTATAATAAAAAAAAATAACACTGAAATCTTAGAGCTGCTGGTAGCCCATGTACAAACTGGGGAACACATAAATTCCTACATTTTGAAAATAAACATACATGTGAAGTTAATAAACATAAATTGACCATTTCAAATAAACATTTGTACTTCAGTAAACATAAATAAACCATCTTAATTAAACTTAACAGTTGGAAGTATTTCCGTTTGAGTAGGCTATACGTGTAAAACAATGCTTGCACACAGTCATTTTTTTTGTTCACCGTTTTTTCATCCTCGGCATTATACTCAACGGCAAAACCGAAATGTCTCCACACCGCGGATTTGAAAGACGCCGGCGCTTCCTCGTACTGTTGCCTCACTTCACCGCCGCTCGCCATGTTAAAGTGTGGAATGATGGTTAAGCGCCCTCTAACTTTAGAGAATAGTGATTGAATATTTACTCGCGGGAAGGAGTTTCCTCATCTCAGCTCGTAGACTTACAGGCACACACAAACAGTCAATTCGGAGAGAAATAAAACTCATATAAATTATTTAAACGTAAAACCGAAAAAACCGCAATTCACAAGCGCGTATTGAACCGTGGATGTCGTACCGAACGGTTCAATATTATATTGAGAATTGTGGCATCCTTAATGTATGTGTGTATATATATATATATATATATATATATATATATATATATATATATATATATATATATACAACCCGAATTCTGGAAATGTTGGGACATTTTTTAAATTTGACTTTCAAATCACATGAGCGAATATTTTATTCACAATAGAACATAGAGAACATAACTAATGTTTAAACTGAGAAATTTTACAATTTTATGCACAAAATGAGCTCATTTCAAATTTGATGCCTGCTACAGGTTTCAAAATAGTTGGGACGGGGGCATGTTTACCATGGTGTAGCATCTCTTCTTCTTTTCAAAACAGTTTGGATGTCTGAGCATCGAGGTTATGAGTTTCTGGAGTTTTGGTGTTGGAATTTGGTCCCATTCTTGCCTGATATAGGTTTCTAGCTGCTGAAGAGTTTGTGGTCGTCTTTGACGTGTTTTTCATTTAATGATGCTCCAAATTTTCTCTATAGGTGAAAGATCTGGACTGCAGACAAGCAAATTCAGCACCCGGACTCTTCTGCTACGAAGCCACGCTGTTGTAATAGCTGGAGTATGTGAATGTCGTCTGGAGGGGAGCATATGTTGCTCTAAAACCTTTATATACCTTTCAGCATTCATAGTGCCTTCCAAAACATGCAAGCTGCCAATATTGTATGCACTGTATTTTATGTATAATTATTTTCTATTTTTAACTCTTTTAAATTAATTTTAAATCAATTTCTAAATCATTTTAAAAGTATTTAAGTTCCCTGTTTTTTGTTGTGATTATTTTACTTCCTTTTATTTAAAGCACTTTGAATTACCATTGAGTATGAAATGTGCAATATAAATAAACTTGCCTTGCCTTGCCTTATGCACCCCAATACCATCAGAGATGCTGCCTTTTGAACTGAACGCTGATAACACGCTGGAAGGTCTTCCTCCTCTTTAGCCCGGAGGACATGGCGTCTGTGATTTCCAACAAGAATGTCAAATTTGGACTTGTCTGACCTTAGAACACGTTTCCACTTTGAAACAGTCCATTTTAAATTAGCCTTGGCCCACAGGGCACGACGGCGCTTCTGGACCATGTTCACATATGGCTTCCTTTTTGCATGATAGAGTTTAGTTGGCATCTGCAGATGGCATGATGGATTGTGTTTACCAGCAGTGGTTTCTGGAAGTATTCCTGGGCCCATTTAGTAATGTCAATGACAGAATCATGCAGATGAGTGATGCAGTGTCGTCTGAGAGCCCGAAGACCACAGGCATCCAGCAAAGGTCTTCGGCCTTGTCCCTTACGCACAGAGATTTCTGCAGTTTCTCTGAATCTTTTGATGATGTTATGCACTGTAGATGATGAGATTTGCAAAGCTTTTGCAATTTGTTATTGAGGAATGTTGTTTTTAAAGTATTACACAATCTTTTTACGCACTCTTTCACAGATTGGTGAGCCTCTGCCCATCTTTACTTCTGAGAGACTCTGCCTCTCTAAGAAATCCCTTATATAGCTAATCATGTTACAGACCTGATGTCAGTTAACTTAATTAGTTGCTAGATGTTCTCCCAGCTGAATCTTTTCAAAATTTCTTGCTTTTTCAGCCCTTTGTTGCCCCCATGCCAACTTTTTTGAGACCTGTAGCAGGCATCAAATTTGAAGTGAGCTAAAAGTGGAGAAGATAAAAGTGTAAAATTTCACAGTTTAAACATTTGTTATGTTTTCTATGTTCTACTGTGAATTTGATTTTATTTAAAAATGTCCCAACATTTCCGGAGTTTGGGTTGTATATATTATAATAATTAATATTACAGCAGCCATATCACCCTGTAGCTCAAGACTGGTTGCCCACTGAAGCTAAGCAGGGTTGAGCCTGGTCAGTACCTGGATGGGAGACCTCCTGGGAAAGCAAGGTTGCTGCTGGAAGAGGTGTTAGTGAGGCCAGTAGGGGGTGCTCACCCTGTGGTCTGTGTGGGTCCTAACACCCCAGTATAGTGATGGGGACACTATAGTGTAAAACAGTCCTTTGGATGAGGCGTTAAACCAAGGTCCTGACTCTCTGTGGTCATTAAAAATCCCAGGAATCCCAAGAGTAGGGTGTTACCCCGGCATCCTGGCCAAATTTGCCCATTGGCCTCTGACTATCATGGCCTCCTAATCATCCCCATACACTGATTGGCTTCATCACTCTGTCTCCTCTCCTCCAATAAGCTGGTGTGTGGTGAGCGTTCTGGCGCAATATGGCTGCCGTCGCATCATCCAGGTTTGCACATTGGTGGTGGTTGAGGAGATTCCCCCTTTCTATGTAAAGCGCTTTGAGTACCCAGAAAAGCGCTATATAAATGTAACAAATTATTATTAATATTATTATTAGAAATCTGGTAGAGTGATTTAAGCAGTCCTAACATCGACATGTTTTTGTGACAATGATGACTAAATAAAATTCAACATCACTTGTGTTGTCTTCTCACTGGACAGTTTGTTTCTCTGTGCTATTTTAATGACTGAGATTTAGTGTTTGTTTTAGCCCTTAACTGTGTGCAGAGCACTCATTATTCAGTTGGAAAAAAACAAATGAGTCTCTGCGTTGTGCATTGATCCAAAAATTAATTTAATAGCGGCCATAGTTCAGTTACAAATACAACCTGCTTCGTGACTTCTTGTTCTTATCTCTATCTACTTTTAGTGCTGTAAGGCAGTAGAAGGCTTAGATGTTTGGCCAAGTTTGAGTGGGCTGGAGTACTCCAAATATATTACATATACCACCCACCACCAAAATCACCTGAAGGAAACCCAGCATGAAAATACCATTTAATGGATCATTCATAATGACAAAAGATCACAAAATTCTAGACGCTGTAAATTAATTCTTGTTATCTTCAAGGTTATATTGACATCCTGACATAATGTTAATCATCTTTTAAATCCAGCATACTAGTGTTTTGGTCCTGTTTTAATTTTTAATTTCTTAAACTGCATTAGATTGTACTGAGTCATGCTGATATTTTCCACATTTTTCTTTTTATTATTAATTTGGTCTACATAACATTTTCATTTTCTAAGAAAAAAAAGTGTTTTGTGCAGTCGCATCCTTTTCTGGAAGTTTTTGATTTACCAGCAAAACTAAGAGAAACACCATGTGTTTTCATTTCACTTCGAGGTGAAACATGTAAACTGTAAGTGTTAATCATTCATGATTTTCAGTCATTCAAAATTGCATTTTTTATTCACCCTCATGTCATTCCATACCATTTTTTTCTGTGGAACACAAAAGCTTTTATTCACATTCATCAAAGTTGTTATTTACTGTTAATCCAACAGTGAACTGTTAACCTCAGAACTTCTGCAGCCTGATTAGTGAGTCAGTGAGTTGAACTTGTTCTTTTGGTGGAACCAGTTGATCTTATTCATATATCGGGCTGATTTGTTCACAATTCAGTGACTCATCTTTTCACATGGCAGTCCTTATGGTAACAACTCACTGAAGAGGGAGGTTGTCTATAAATAACAAATTTTGATCTGTTCTTCACAAATTTTAATTTTGTGTGAAATTGGACTTACCCAATGTTTAGCCCTAGATATATAACACTAGAGCTAAACGTTTTATTCAACAAGGATGCATTAAATTGATCAAAAGTACTGTTCATTTGAACTTTCTATTCATCAAATAATCCTGAAGCCAATTTATCTAAAAAGATATTAATCAGAGATTATGATAATAATAATAATAACAAATGTTTCTTGAGCACCAAATCACATATTAGAAGGATTTTTGAAGGAACATGTGAAGACTGGAGTAATGATGATGAATATTCAGCTTTGCCATAACAGGAATAAATGACATTTTAAGATATATTAAATTTCAAATTTTTTACTGTTTTTTGGTTTATTTTTTTTTTAAATGCCTTGGTACTTTTTATATAGGCCTATGTGTTTTGTTGGATTGTTTGTTAACATGTCTCAGCTGATGTTGCCTCATTTTATAGTACAGAAAAACTACCCAGATTAATTTTGTTGTCTCATTTAGTTCACATAATGAGAAGTACAGCATGTCATTGCTATTAAATTATACAGGGCCTCTGGTTTTTGTTTTCGACATTATACAGCAGAACCATGTTACCATTCAGATAATCTCATGGCTAATAGAACATCAACTGTTTCCCTTTCAGTAAAGCAGCAAGCCAAACCTTTTTTTTGGTACGGCATAGCTTCTTGACAATTTTTAGAGGTTTAGTTTTAAGACTTGTCTTGTTAGTATGTTCTGGTAATGAAACAAAAAACTTTTTCACTTTCATTAAGGAGAATAGCATCCCTATGTGCTCAATATAGCATAGCAAGTACAACTTCGCAGTGTGAATACACACTTTCTACCGTCGTCCAGATCTGTCTTTCGATCCTGTGCTGTATCTGAATCCAATTTCATCCGGTTACACAGTGCACAGTCTACAGCAACCCCTCGACAGCCGGTTAATTGACTTCAGGCTGGTGAGATGCTTAGAGCAGGGAAAAAGCAACAAATAGATTTACATTTCAGGGTTCAGCTACGGATAGTTGTGACAGCCTTTTACCTCTTCCTGACACAAAGTTTGGCTTAAGCTCACAAACTATATATCTCTAACAAAGAGGTATCTGTCGCTGCTCCCTCTCTGAGCGTGAGAGGATGAAGAGAAGATGATCTCGTCACACGCGAGCCGCTGAAATGCTTATTATGTAACTGTGGAGGGTCCACAGCTGCAATGAATCTGTGTGCTCTGTAAACCTGAATGTCCCTCTTCACATCTCATCAATTGATCTGTTATGAAACTTTGAAAAAAAGAGCCTTTCTGCAGTGCCAAAGTGTGGTGTTTTTCTTATTTAACACCTTTTGCATTAATTCATACAACAAATAAATGGAAGCGAATGGCAGTTTAAAATGTCATTTTATTATTTCTGTTATTTTTTTCATCTTCCAGTTCATGATACTCACTCTGTTGTTGAATTGAAACATGATTAAGTTTTTGAGCAGAGTAAGATTGACATATTAGGAGTCAATTAGCTGAATTATTACATTTCGCACAGATGATCCAGTTGGAAATGTATCTGGAAAACCTCTGCTCCTATTATTTGTTTAAAGCTCAAATTACAGGAGCAGCTTTCCTCCATAGTCTTTAGATCTTGCCAGATAACGGAAATCGTTCTTAGGAGTATGATCCGTACAGATGACTGCATTTTCTGTAAGCCGCAGAGTCTTCGAAGGCGCTCTTGGTCTTAAGGGGCTTAACTCCGGTTCCTGCTGAACTGAGCCAGTGCTAAATACATCAACTGTTATCAGCTCAGTAGGCACAGGAGGTTGAACCCAGTGCTGTACCTCACACCGGCTTCTGCCAACTACAAGGTTCTCTACAAAGCTTCATGTTTCTCTTCTGCTTGATCATAAGTCCATATCATGATCAGAGCTGGATAGCAGATTTATTAAGGATATAAAACATAGAAAGTATTGCATCAGCGTCAAGTATTGGCTCAATACATAATTTAAAAAAGATGTACTTGGGCATGAAACTGGTCAGTATGTAAACGTCAAATATAACTTGAATTTCTACCCATCTGCAGCTGTTTGAATACAGATAGGTATATATTTTATTTTTATAAATTCAGAAATCATTTGAAAATGATCATCATTATTTGAAAATGATCATCATCATCATTAAAAAAACAAACAAACTCAAACACACACACACATTAAATAAAAGCCCAAAAGAACAGTTGGGTCCGAAAGTCTGAGCACACTAGTTAAAATGTTTCTATTTTCTTAATAGTTTTTTTTATAATTTTTTGAATTCTAGTTCATTGATCGAATTCAAGATATATCGTACAAAATAAATCATAGTTGCATTTGCAAGTTTATTTATCATAATATTTATAATTTTACTTATTTCTATTGTTTATTATTGAAAAAATATATAATAATGTATTATTTTAAATTTATTTAAATATTGGCCAAGTTCCTGTTTATCATAAGCTTTTTAAATCCTAGATTTTAGTGTTGTCTCAGACTTTTGGAGTTTGTTTATACACTGTAAAAAATCCGTAAAAATAGGGCACAATGTACTGTATTAAAATTAATGAATTATATGCTTCCATATAGATTTTTTGCAGGTGTTTTACCTATATTTTGAATTTTGCACTTCATTACTCGGTGTTTTAGGGTTAACGGAAATATTCATAAAATGAATGTCTAATATTCTGGCATAAAATTACCAGTACATTTTTTTACAGCATATATTATATACAGTACATTGACTGACAGAAACATAAAGGGGCTTCAGGGAAGTTCAGCACTGTCTTTGCTCCATTCATTTATGTTGAATAGTGCTCTGGCTTATCGCCAGCTTGACCAGACCACCCTGTCTGACCGGGCGGGTGGGACTGAGGATTACACTGTGACTTCTTTCCCTGGAGGGTCATTTCCCGTAGTTTCTCTGGATCAGGTTTTCCGGTCTTCTATAGCATGGCCAGCCGTCATGTTTGTGTTCTCACCTCTTGGCTGATTTTGAGTGTGGGCCTCAGAGGAGCGGAACTTAGCCACTGTGAACATAGGATATCCGAGATCTGTTCACAGAGTGAGCTAAGTCCTGCACCTCACGAAACTTCATCAGACATAAAATCCAGATGTTCACCAAAATTATCATTAAATTCGACAACATAAATCATAAACATTAAGACTTTAAAAAAAATAAGTTCTTGTTTTTATATTTATCTTTAATATGTACTGATATGTATTGTATTTTCAGAATACCTCAACATACATTGGTGTTTCTTAAGCTTTGGGCACTTTTATATCCATGTGGTTGATTATTAATTTTTTTTTTTACTTGTTTTACTTGTCTTGACAACTTTTTGTCATTCCTTCATCGGTTATTTTTGCTGCTTTTTAAATGTTATGTATAGATTTTACACTTCCCAGATCAAGACTTTCATGCGATATGAAATGTAGTTATGAAAAATTTACTTTTACATGCTTAAAATTAATAAAATTAGCCTTAAAAAGGGTTTGTAACAATATTTTAAAAAGTTATTTTTCCCTAATTATGCTATTAAACATTTAAATAAAAGTATCTGCAGAATTGTATGTAAATATAAAAACAAAATATAATTTGTGATGTTGTGAATATGACACTGTGAAATATTTTGTGATCTTCTGCAAAAAAAATTAAAAAAGGACAACTCAAAATAACAGCATTTTTCAATAGAGTATTTAAATACAATTTGAAAAGAAGCAAAAAAAATTGATGAAGGCATGATTAATGTGAGTGTAAAAAGTGTCTATTTTCCAAAAGCAATCAAAAGTGCCCATAGATAAAGAAACGCCTTTAAAAATGTTCTTTTAAAAATAACATAACTAAATGTTAAAAAACAGAATACATTTGGTTACCTTAAATGGTTAAATTTACAATTAAAGTGGTTGTAGTAGTGAAGTAAATTGTTCAGTAAGACATTCAAAATTCTCAATGTTTTCTTAAATCAGTTTCTTTTCATTTCAGATAAACGCATAAATAAAAAACGCTACATCCTTTACTTAATGAATCCATTATCACATTTTTCCTCATACATCCAGTTATTTAACAAAGTGGTGTGGCACCATTTCCAGATCCTACCACTTGCACCACCCATGTCTGAGATGGCCTCAGCTGTCGAAGCCACAGCTTTTTATATTAACATCACGTTGGGCCACATATGTCTGTATGGCACGATATCCTAGTATCACATTTCCAGTTTCCCAAAACCACAGTCATAAGACGAGAGCCAGTGTTTATGTAATGAACAAAAAGTGGCAAACAAAACATATGTGGGGCCTACAGATATGAGCATTCTATTTCAGTCCTCAGTTATGGTTCATTCTGAGGGTAGATTAATCAGTCCGCGGGCCATGGCGGGAAAAAAGGTTTGGTCCATTCTCTTCGATTCGGATTTGACGGCTTTATTCATCAGGATGTAAGCAGGGTCGACTCAACGGAGACTTTCCTGGAGTAAACAGTTCACAGCTGGTTGGAAATCCCTGGCAATGTGATTTTATGATATAATCCCAAATCACTCTGCCAGGAATCCCTCCAGCTGGCCCATTGATGAGATGACCTGGACAAAGTGAGGAAGAAAACCAGCAGCTAATGTAATATGCTGCCAGTAAGCGCTGGTGACACACGCGGTTCCTCACCGCTGTGGTATCTCACGTCTCTTGTTTCACACTCCGCTCACGGGGATAATTTGCCCAGGCTCACGCACACTCTTGAGAAAATAGACTTTGAATGGAGCCATAGTGTCTTCTGTTTACACAACCCTGGGTCTTCTGTGTGTGTGTGTGTGTGTGTGTGCGCGCACCTTGCCGTTAGATCCTGTTGACAAGATTTGTCCGCTCGCTAGCAAATTGTTACCATCTTTCGCCAAGTATGATCCACACATCAAAGGGTTTACCCTGTTAAATAGTGCTCATCATGTGGAATGAGTGTATCATATCAAGTGACTGACATAATGAGAAACAGAAAATTGTCAGGGTCATGGCAACGGCTACATAATAGAGTTAATTTTCCGCATGAATCATCGGGATGTTGTTTTGTGCGGTGGCTCACGACATGGGGCTGTGATTGCGATCGTCCTCTGCTCCTTCTCTCATGTCCGTGGAGATGTTGCGATTTTTCATCACTGTGACTGTAGCCAGAAACTAATTGCATTAGAGGCCACATTAAAAGCCAGAAGCTGGTTGTCTGAGCTAAATGCAAATTGATGTTTTTACAAAGAGCTGTTTTCTCTTGTAGTGCTTAGTTGGAGGCTTTATTACTGGGTTATGGGTTTCTATTATGAGGGTACGTGTCATATTGGTGACTGCGTGTGAAATTCACTGGGTGACTTAAAATGAAAGAGAACGTGTTGCTCTGTCCCTAGACAATTGCCTTTTGATATTTCTTTTAATGGACATGTCTGTGAATCTCTGCTTTGTGAGCATGTCGTTTTCTTATGATGGTAAACTCACCCAAGTCTGCTTATTTGAGATTACCTCCAGACAGGCATTATGGAAAGGGTCTGAGGAAAAAAAAGGGGGAGAGAGACTTTTTGTTCAGTTCGAAAGCTGTTTGAATGTCTTTCATTATCTCTGAATGATACAAAGATGTTATGAAACAGGCTGTGAAAAATGTCTCTTGTGCTACGTGCACTGAACTCTTTCCAACTGGTCGTTTTATAGACTAAGCTTAGTGCCTTTCACCAGAATATTAGACTTTAAGCAGTTACATTATCTGTATTGTTTGAGTTTATTTATAAAGCACATTTCTGATACAACTAGTACACCCAAAAGTGTCGTACATAACAATTACGATGGCCAAACATGACAAAAAATGAAACTAAGGTGTTGAATATATCATCTTCATTACCCTTGCTTCAAGTATCCTATTAAGTGCAGAATAGGATATTTGAGGCACCTTCAGAATGTATTGTATTATAATATATTAAAAGTATTAATTTAATCTTTTTTTTAAAAAAGTGAAATGTCTCAATGATTTAAAGCTGGCTTCAGATCTGCTTAATTCCAAGCTTGGATGGCCATTCATATTTAAACATGTGATTTTTAATAAAGCATGCTGAATTAATTACTCTACTTATTTATGGCCAAGCATATTAAATAAAGAAATGTGCATGTATTTTATTTAAAATTTATATAAAATACAAATTGACATACAAACATTTAGACTTTTGTGTTCGTCTGTCATTTTATTCTTTACTCTTTATTAAAAAAGAAATATTGCAAAATGCTAATTTGTTTTCTACATGAATTACAATCATCCTTAGTGGTCCATTCCTTTGATGAAACACTTAGTGTCAATAGATGACATCTGCAGGTCTTGTAATTATCTTATTTGTCAATCAAGTGCAAGCTATTAGTCAGACTAAGTTTAGTTGAGCCCTGTTACTGAGCATTCACTGAGAAAGCTCAATGGTTTCAAGTGGGGAATCGGTGTTTTCCATTTCTCCCTGACAGCTTAATATGTGTTACTTAGTTCAGTTCCATGAAGAAAGCTCACTGAAACCAAATCATTTTCACGTCGCTTGTGAAATGACTAAAGCACCTTTCAGAAGCCTTGTCAGTTCGAGACAATTAAGGACTTGTTCAATTCAAGTCTAAAAGAGTAAATGCTATTAAATGAAAGCATGTGAATAAAACTGTTAAGCAATAAAGCGTAAATATTTCAAAATTATAAATGTATGTAAAAGCATTAATCTTGTTCAAGACTATTTTAATATAAAGGGACTGAACGTAGGCTTGTTTGATACAATGACTCATAACATAATGTAGTTTCATCAATGGCCATGTGAACAAAAAGTCACATTGCAGAGAGTTTGGAAAAATCAAGAAACCTTTGGCATGCTTTTTGCTCTTTCAATTTATTCTTCTCTTATTGCAAGATTAATGCACATATAATTTCCTCTGCCTTGCCTAGTGTCCCAAAAAAAAAAAAAAAAAATGTTTTTGCCATATTTTCTCTATCTTTTCCCCATCACCCCTCAGGAGCATGAATTAAGATATCAATTTCTAACAATGTTGTTGCAAAACATGCTTTTGGCTTTTAGTGACAGGTTCGCTCGCTATCATAATGTCTATCATCTACTCGCCTTGAGCTGCTGCAGCATGCCTCTGAAATTACGGCAATTGAGACCAGCTCTGGCACCTTGTATTTTCTGCCTGCATCTAGTATTTGACACTCTGTTATGCCCCTGGCAGACAATCACAGGACTTGTGCTGCATGTCTGAAATAACGCCAGCACCCCTCTCCCCATGATTACACATGATTTTCACAGTCTCAGCTGTTATGGCTAGACGGCCTCAGGGGCAGCCCAGGACACACGTGATTGGTTTGGCTGCTCTGACGCCATTGCCTTGTCCTGGTGGGGAGGAAACACTTATGGGGACAAAGGGAGGTATTGCATGCTGGGAAGTGGGTGGGCGGGCTTCCCAAGCTGATGCTGCAGATAAAGTTGACTGTGTGCCCGGTGTGTATGGAAAAGGCCCTTTGGCAGGGGGCTGGGGCTTAGAGAAGGGAACCATGATGCAGATCGAGACTGAGAGGCCAAAGACAAAGGTGCAGGACTCGTGATAACTACAGCCTATTGCACGATAATCAATAAGCACACAAGCACACGCATAGGAAACTAGCAGAAAAAGCGTTCAGTAAGAGATTAAATGTCCCCTGAAGCTTTGGACATCAAATCTGTTGTAGAATTCTTTGGTAAGTGTGGCTCTAGGTTCAGTTGATGAACACATTCTGGAAATAATCAGGGATATCAGTGATTACGCATCCAAAATGAGATTTGCTGGTTTCTAGAGGGTCACCTCCCTTCCAGGATTTTGTTACCACAGAGATTGCACATGGCAATTACTCTAAGTGTACATGAAGTACTTGTTTGTGACTTCAAGCAAACTGTATCATTAACCATCATTTTAATATGAAACAGAAAAGGTCAAGGTTTTAATTTACTGTCTATAAAACCATGTGATGATTTTGTTTTGCAGTTTTTTTAAATCACGTATTTTAGCAATAATATTGTTACGCATAATTGAATTACTAATGAGAACAGTATTTTTCCTTAAATGTTTTGAATGTTATTGCAAATCTTGAATAATACTTCTCCAATTTATTTCCTGTTTAATTACATTGAATCAAAAGGTCAAGGTTTTGATTTACAAATATTATTAAAAAGTTAAAGTATATTAAAAAGGATAAAAAAATTCAGTTTTTTAAAATCAAGCATTTGGTTAATAAAAATATTATTGCGCACGATTGAATTAGTAATGAGAACAATATTATTCCTCCAAATTTTTTATATAATCGTAAATCTTGAAAATACTTATACAGTTTATTTCCTGTTTAATCACATTGAACCAAAAGGTCAAGGTTTTGATCTATAATAAATAAAACCACATGGTGTTTTTATTTTTCAGTTTTTAAAAAAAACTTTTTTTGTTTAATAAAAAAGAATACATCACGCATAATTGAAAAATTAATGAGAACAATATTTTTTGGGGTAATTGTAAATCTTAAAAAATACTTATCCATTTTATTTAATCATATTGAATCAAAATGTAATCTTAGAAACATGGAATAACACACTCAGAGGAATTTATCACAGTCTGTCATGGATGGTTTACATTTTCCTCCAGAGGGACCACATCAAAAAAAATAATCACACCGAGGTTGAACCACATTTGCCAAAATACTTTCAAAGACACTCTTCATTAACTAAATATCTAAGAGGCCTTCAGTTGAAGGAGCTGTCTGGAGGCATAATAACTTTGACAATTATTTACTATACACAGCAGAGAGTGTATGCTGCATAACTTCAAAAACCGCTCTCTGTGGACACAAGAGGATGAGCTTAATCAGACTCAGACTAAATGAAAGCTTGGTTGCATGAGCTAAGTACAGCCCTTAAATAAATGTACAATGTCATATGAAAGGACAGCAAAACACTGAAGGTTTCAATAGACTGGCTCAGCACTACAAGAGACTTCGAGATTCTGCTTTGAGCCTAATGCGTTCCATGATATGGCTCTGAAATTGTTTATAATTTTCCAGAATACGGTGTCCTGTTTTTTTCTTCTGTCTTGCCTCAAAAGAACACTGGGATACAGATGATTAAAATAATAGATAATCGCTGATTTAGGCTAATTAAGCAAGGTTACTCTTTCCAACTGCATTCGCTGAATAGCAGCGCTGAGACAAGTAGCTTCTGCACTGTTTTCCCACGCATAAATGAAGGTAGGGAAAATTTGTGGACTTTATTGGACTTGGAAAAATGCAATAAAATCTCTCTCTCTGAATGCACCCATCTGTGGAACCTTAGAAGACTTCCTGTAAACAAGTCGTAGAGAACAAAACCTCTCACACCAGGTCTTTGCTCATAATTACCCTTTCATCTTTATTTTCCTCTTTTCTTTTTTGCCTGCTGCCAGCCTGCTATATCTTCTGCTCTTACTCACATTATCACTGTGACACTTAACAGTGCTCTTGACATGCTGAACATTTATTATGATGATGATGATGATAATGATGTTTCATTTCATGGATTTATCTCGAACACTGATATTTTACTTGTCAAATTTTTAAATCTAAGCAATTAGCCACATCATATCTCGGACGGGTCTGAAACGACGGAGTTTATGTTATAAAATATGACTACTTAAGAATTTCTTTATTGTGTTTGTTTCCCGCTTGAACAATGAAATTATTGTGATGCATTTTTATGTGAGTAACGGCTGTGTTCCTTGTGTTTTTTTTTTTGTCTTACATTTTGCTACTAATTAACATTGTTACTTTCTTAGGCTGCCATTGTAGAGGAAATTAGTAATGAATCCTAACCTGATTTGTTCAGATATGGGCCGTTATGATGTAATTTCCCTTCCCCCTCCTCATAGTTTGTTTGCGTGCATCATGTGCCATTTCCTTTCCCCTGCTCTCGTCTAGTAGTCTTTCAGCTGCCAGGAAGGGACATTTTCATACAGTTACCCATTTACTGGTAGCAACGCCACACAGACAGTTTTGTGTAACTTGAATTCTTCCAGATTACCCCCGTTGCTTGTAATTCACCTCAGAGAAATGTAGCAGCAGGATTACAGGGTTTACATCCTAATTTGATTTGACTTTCTGTTAGGCTTAATTATTCAGAAATTAAGAATATGACACAGTTGTTGAAGTGCATGACTGTTTTGCTAGGCATGCTCAGATTGTTTAGTCGCTCGGAAACAAGAACATCTCATTAGATAGAACAAATATGTTTGAATGTGGCTGTTTTAATTTAATTTAAGGTCACAAAGCTTTAGAAATTTGTTTACTGGAGTCATTACTTTCCCTTTCATTCTTTTTTAGATTGATTTCAAGTTTGCAATCATTACTTCGAAAGGCTTATTTATCATTATTTAGAAAAATATATATTTAAATACATTTATACATTTGAGTATATATTTGTATTTAATAGGTATAATATCTATTGAGAAATAGAAAATGCACTAAATTGGAAATGTATAGTAAAATATCTTTGTAAACACATTGGCGTTGTAAACACATTTAGTGTTTATTTAGTGTCTGAAATTTATTTCTAATTTGAAAAACAAACAAACAAAAAAAAAATTTTCTTAGATCAACAATTTGTTAAAAAGAAAGAAAAAGGAAAACTCTGAAGCCCATATAATCTTAAACTCATATCTGTTGGTGTACATGCAAATTTATATATAACAGAATAATGGGTAACACTTTATTTTAAGGTGTTCTTGTTACACGTTACATGTACTTACTATTATAATAACAATAAAATATGCATAATTACATGCAAATTACCCTCAACCAAACCCTAATCCTAACCGTAACCATATAGTAAGTACATAGGCTACAGTTAATGAATATTACTCAGTACTTAAATGTATAATTACACTGTAACAAGGACACCTTAAAATAAAGTAACCGAATAATGTTCTGTACATTTAAAATCTTTAAATATATAGCACGTCTCATCTTTTTAAAATCTTAATCAACAAATGCACAGAAATACTGTGGTCTTGTTTGTTCGTTTTTCTTTTAAGATTAGACACATATAGTATTTATGGATTTGATGCTGGCTGTACATAGAGGCTCATTGATGTATGTGAGTGCAGCTAAAGTCCCAGCACACAGCACCTCGGCCACGCTGTTGTTCTAATCACGTCAGTGATGTCAGTTGGAAAAGATGGCTTACTTCCTCTCTCTCTGCCAGAGCCCAATTGAGAGAGGCAAAGTAGCAAGACAAAGCACATGCTCAGGATCTCCTAATCATGAAAGCTCCAGAAATAAATTACGTATACATTTCTTCCGCTGTCTTTATTTGTCTGTAAACACAATGGCATTTTTTTTTGTTTATCGGCTGTTATGTATGTACCGTTTGTTTATTTATTTATTCCTTGATTAATTGTTCACTTCAAAGCACTGTTTTTAGATATAGTCTCACTAATAATACGTTTGGTAGTGGACCTCCTTTTTTAGGGAAAAAAAATGAAACAGCTGCTTTATGTTTTATTAAACCATGAAGCCTCAACAAATTGTTCGGAGTATCAACAGAATCTGGCGGCTATTAAACGCAATATACATCCAGTTTCCCATGCATTGCGAGTCTAAATGGAGACAAATAAATGCATTGGTAAACTAAGAAGTGTTTTACTGCATATTCAATTTTTGTTCTTATTTTATGTCTAAAGCTTGTTTGATGTCTGTTTACAGTGAAACTTTATGTCGGAACTGTGGTTTCTAGCAATATATGGGGTTAAATACAGGTTCCAGCATTAAAATCTCATTCCAAGCTCGATAAAAACAGGCCCATAAAATCTCCAGCCACATTATAATGAGCGGCAATTTCTGATATTTAAACAGCCATTTATGAGGGGGAAAAAGGCCAAATTTACACTTATTCTCTTTGGATATGAAAACATTTAAAAGCGATAATGTAAATTTAAATATTTGCTATGAATAATAATCTGTAATTTTTTAACATTTGGAATAAAACTTATTTTATATTTCTTCCTCTTTTTATTGGATCTCGGTTCACAAATATATACTAGAGATTTCGGTCAGCATTTTTCATGTCCGACAATGAATGCCATTGTTTATGATTTTTCAACAATACTGATCTGCTATTACAAAATTGGCGACCTATAACACTGGATTATTCTTTCTTTATTATTCCTTTATTTCAATTTTATATATCCCAAGAGTTCACGCCAAAAACTCGAACAGGTGAATAATCACAGAAATAATACCATATGCAGACAAAGGGAATAAACCTCAAGGTTCAAGCCTAATCCAAAAGTTCGGGTCAAGCAAATCCAGAGACAGTTGAATATGTTAATTTGGCAAAATATTCATGCAGCGGTTTTGTTGAAAGCTACCACATTGCTGCATCCCAAAATGAAAGAAAAACAAAACCAACTTTTTTTTTTTTTTTTTTACTCACAATTAAGTCCGGGTGACTTGCACTCTCCGAGTTGAAATAAACCAAGGCTGGCACTGTTGTGGCCATGGCCGTGGTGATCCTCACAGCCAAGCGTTCACCAGGGCCATACAGAGCGTCCATACATGCGGAGACTGATCTCCACTGTAAGAGTCCTGAGCAAAGCTCTGCTCTACACTCCTCCTCTAGTCAGACTCAGAAACTGAAACGGAGGCGTACACATCATTCAGAAGTTTGTCTTTGAAAACCACACCCATCCCACAGCAGAGAGAGGAGGGAGAGGCTGCCTTTTCCTTAAATAACACCAGAGAGGGGAGGAAACCTATGTGTTTGGAAAATAAAAAGGAAACAGAAAGTTTGTGATATCTGAGGTCACGCAGGAAGTTTCTTTTCATGAGAGGAAGACCCCTCTAAAATGAGGCTGTGTTTGACGATTTACTCATTTGACTTAATCACAAAGGTTTTTTATTGACTCTACGTGCCATAGGTTTTACGTGCAAATCTCCCAGGCTTGACAACGTATTATGATTATCTCTAATTATTCTGTCTTAAATCATACCTTGTTATCATCCAAAACGAGAGCACGGTTTTAAACACGCATGAGCAGTGTTCTTTACGTTTGATAACCGACTTGTGTTTACAGCATAACTGTTTGTGTTGCTAGGTAACTGGCTTCTACGTTATCATCTTAATCCAATCAGTCTCAATCAGAGCCCACTTGCACTGAAACTGGATACCACGTATCCACATTCATCAATACTTGTTGTTTAGCTGTGTAAATGATGGCTCATCTATAGCAGCGCTTCACAACTGGACCCAGATTTTTACATCGGACATCATGTGGTGACCCAACAATTTACCAAAATTACATTTTAAGTGTTTTACGCTCTTGGCAGACATTTATTCACTGCATAAAGCTCGTTGTTGTTGGCACAAAACCATGCTGTCGTTGCAAATAAACCCATGTTTTATGCATTCTGGGTTATATTTTCTTTCTTTTTTTATGTTCACTGTTCAAGGATAAGGATGTCACGCAACCTGTCCATGTTGACATCTGCCTAATTTGCCTAGTGAAAGATGAATTTGCAGAAAAAACACAGTAGTTTAATGGGATACACAACAAAAAGGGAAACCTTTTCTCCTCTGTTAAAAGCTGATAAGCTTATTTTATTATTTGCATCTATCTTTGCTTTTCCCAGGAAAGACCTGAGACTGCAGTGAACCTCTCATAATGTATGTATTAAAACAATATTTGCTTTCTAGCGCATATCGACCATCAGTTGGCTATAGTGGATATAGTTTAGAGCATGGCTAAAATTAAACATGTAGCAGCTTCAATATAGAGCCAATAATGCTGTTATTGTATTGTATCTGTTATTGAGCCTGATAGTGTTTCTGCCATATACTCAACCTGTTTCGTAAGAATATTTCTGCCTGTTTGGAAAAGCTCAGATATTGTGTTGATTTAGTTTTCTACGTGTCACCAACAATTTTTACAAAGAAAGTTTGCAGTCCATTGCACCTCACATATCTAAACAGCAAACAATATGTTTGGTAACACTTTATTTTAAGGTCCAATTCTCGCTATTAACAAACCATTAACTATGGCTTAATCTCCTTATTTGCTGCTTATTAATAGTTAGTTGTTAAGTTTAGGTATTGGGTAGGGATGTAGAATATGGTCATTCAGAATATAAGCTTTATATGTACTAATAAACAACCAATATGTTAATAATAGGCATGTTAAGCAACTAGTTAATAGTGAGAATTGGTCCCTATACTGGTCCCTTAAGTGTTACCATATGATTTTTTTGTGAAATATCCAAAAAAAAAAAAAACCTCACGGTTCATTAAGGGAGTCATTTGCAAACTCAGTAATGACTCTGAACATACTCTAATTTCGACTGACTGAGTCTTATTCAAACTTCTAACTAACGAACAAGTTTATGACTGATTCATAAATCTTTTGGACTGACATATTAAAAAGAGCTCATTCATAAAAGTAACTTGTGGCTCATTCTGTTATTTGTTGTTGCACTGGTGCCTATTCTCGCCTTTTTTACAAGATGTCAAAGTTATCGCAACTTGATTGTTGTCAATGTTTTTTTGTTGCATTTTTGACCATTGCAATCAATGTCTGGTCTCTTGTTTATAGTTACCAGGGGCTTCTTGAGGCTGCCTTCAGAGACGTTCTTGCAGGTTATGGCTTTGACTAATCAGAGCACTATACTGTGGAAGAGGAAATGACACAATTAACAGCCCTGTGTGGACCTGCTTACAAAGGAGAGGTCTAGAAACAAAGTATAAAAGTCTTATTTGGTCTGGCCGGTTGCCCGGACAGCAAGTGAAAACAAAGTTTGCTCACACTCCCTATCGGGGACTTCAGACAGCCAGACAGCCAGACCTTCATGAACACTTTCACCTGTAACTCCCAGAAAAGGAAATCTACTGTAGGGGGAAACTGCATGTCTGTGTGTGTGTGTGTGTGTGTGTGTGTGCATCTATTAAGTTTGTATGAGTCATACTGTATGGGAGACTCCACCCTGCGTAGGAGGGCAATTGAGCCTGTCACTTACTCTGTCCTGGGAAGAACTGCCCAGACAACAGCTCTCTTTGTTCAAATGTCAGTTAAACTTGGGTAATGATGAGATCTTTCCAGCTGTCCAATCCCAAAGCTATTTAGCTTGCTTTATACAAATTGACCAATGCCGTAAAAGTATAACACATTCAAAAAATTGAATGTGTATCCCGTATGTTTGTTTTTTTTCTCTCTCTTTTTTCTTCTTCTCCTTTTTTTAAAATTAGACTTACAGAAACTAATTTAACTAAAAAAAAAGTTATCAAGAGATATTTTGAAACTGCTCTTTAAAATGTCACTTTAATTCTTACCTGTAGCTTCTCAGTTTTAGCACATTTATAGCTTCCCTTTGCAGTCACGTAACCTTAAATTACACTTGTAAGAAATGTAATTATTTTGGTTTGTGAATGTGTGTTTATGTGTGTTGCCTAATTTTGGAGTAGAAGGGAATCCAGGACATGGAAAGTTTCTGGGATCACCATCCTGTCTGATTGGGTCAATGAGTTTAGCAGAGCACTACTTCTCTAACCAAATGTAAGCAAATGTGTGACATTGTACATGTTAATTCCTCTGCACAAAAGGACGGATGTTCTTGCTTCCATTGAAGCTCCAAAGGTTCTTGAGATCAAATCAGTAACATGATCGTGATCTTTAATGAATTTTTAAATTAATTTATAAACAATTAAATATAAAAATATTTAGATTAAATTCAGTTTCATTTCTTTTTATAGTTCCAAAATGAAAGCCTGTTTTTGCCCCAGAATATATATTTTTTTAAATCTCGCAATTCAGACTTTGTTTTTCACAATTCAGAGTTTTTGTCTTACATTTCAGACTTTTTTCTTGCTATTATGAAAGTTTATATTTCACATTAATTACTTTTTGTTTCTTAATTCTGAGTTTGCATCTTGAAATTCTGACTTTTTTCTCTGAATTATGAGTTTACATTTTACAATTATGACTTTTTGTGAATTCTGGGTTTGTATCTTGCAATTCTGAGTTTATATCTCACAATAATTTGGTTTATATCAGTCAAAAAGTCAGTCATTGTGATATATAAACTTTGTTTTTTAATTACTTTTTTAATTTTTTTTTTCATTCTGTGGCAGAAAAGACAAATCATTTGTTTAATATTATTTGGCAATATTTATAATTTTTTTTTCTTTTGGAAAACCCCCCCAAAATGTGTCATTTTCAATCCTACTACTTTCAAAATGGTGCCTTGGTCACTAAATTACCCCTGTTCCTCTCAGTCTCTGTAGATCTGTTGACTGCACAAATCAAAATTGATCCTGTTCTCAATTTAAAATGAATCTGAGGGAAATAATATTCTGATATTTGCTTTGAAGTCTCTGAACACCAGGTAACTTTAGGCCTGAGCTGCAGCGAAAGAAAATAAGGCCCATGTGGTCATGTGTACCACTTAATAAGGGACATTGGGTTTTGCTCTGAAGTAATCTGCCAGCTGGCTAGAAAGCCAAAATCAAATATTTTGTTTGGTTGCTGCTCGGTCCAAATAAAGCATGTCTTCGCCTTGCCGTCTGTATCGGCTTCCCACAGCGACGGGTTTGTTTGCACCAATTAAGAATCATTCATGTTGAAATCTGCTCGCCATTTCATCCAATGTGGCTCTTGGGTTTTTTGTTCCTGTTACGATACGCAACATTTTGAAACATATAATTCATGCAACATGCATATAACATGCAAACAAACTATTTATAAATTACCTTTCATTAATTACTGATTGACATTTCAGCTCATTGATGTATTACAGTTGGGTGTTGGAACAAGGGGGTTTTGTTTTGAAGGGAACTGTAAAGTAGGAATGGCGTCTGGAAGCACTTATCCAGGGGCCTGACTGATTATGCCAGAGAGAGACCGCATGTGCGCTCTGTAGTTTTATTTAGCAGACTGCACGGCAATTAACTAATCACTCTGGCCTAGAAGCAGGTGATTATGCTACATCTCATTCATATGTGCACCCGCCATTTATACACTCCGAACATTGTATTGCAACCGTAGTCTTATTTAACTGTGCAGTGCAATATATTTTTGAAATGGTGATTGTGTTGCGTTATGAGTCCTGAAGACCAGTCATCATTGTATAGCTATTGAAGAGTGATTCATTCTTTCTATTGGTCGGTTGGAAATAGGCTAACTATTACCTAAAGCTTGCCTATCACCACACCTGCATTAGTGAACAAATCGACCCACTTTGTAGAGCAGTTTTGCCTTCGTACATGCAAAACTGGCACCTAGAGGCATCCATTAAGGGATTTTATTCATTCATTTAACAAGATCTGACTGTACGACTTCATATAATAGGCATGTACGTTGCTATCTCTGACAAGTTCTGACAGTTTGACAATGTAATGTAAAAGTTCAGATGGATTTGGACACACCCATTGTTAGTCTCTTTATCTGTTCTGTGGCTGGTGTTTCTTTCATTCAGTTGGAGAAGAAAAACTGCTTAGGAAACGTGCAAACAGTACATGTTAAGCTGCTAAAGAAAAAAAGCCAAGTCAAATGAACTCCAGCAAAGGTCAGCAGCAGTGAGCCATTTGGTCTTATCTAGTTGATAAAATGCCCGCATTGTAATTTAATATATATGCTGTAGTAGTTTCAAAGACAATCTCCAGAGGAAGTGACTTACAGAGCAGCAAGACGTGTGCTAGTGTAAGGGTGTTTTCACATCGATGCCATAGAAGAACTATTTTGGATTGCCTAAAGAACCTTTTAGTGAACAGTTCCTAAAGCCCGTTCACACCTAGAACGGTAACTATATTAGCATCCACACTAATGGACGGTAATGTTCTGCTCATTATATGCTCACTGCTTGAGCGCTTAAAAGCAGAATGGATACTGATTGGCTGTCAGTGTTTTTATCAATCATCAGCTGAAAAAAAAAATGCTCTGAAAGTGATTCCAATGATTTCAGGCCAGATTAACTAACAGCTTGTGCCTGCGCAAACCATCTTTTGATGTTAAAATAGTACTGTATAGTACTTTTTTACTGATTTAATAGTACTGATTTACTAAAGACGCGCCGTGAAGAATTAGTATAAAAGGTGTGGATTTACTAACATTTGCGCCCGTCAGATTACTGGTATGTGTGCCATTATTTAACGCCCATAAAAAGCATGTCTTAAAGCAGGCGGTAATTTGCTCTGCTCTTGGTAGATTGCACTGGTCATTATGGAAAAGATATATGGCAGATATATGGCTGTATCTATGTTCTTTAATGTGCACATTGTAAATCACCTGCAGAATTTTCCCCTCTCATCGCTAATTTGCCCTGTTTAGTAAATCCGTCCCCTAGAATGATTTTTAATTCTGTAAAAACATCATTATCATAATAGTTATCATCCTTGGTGTGAACGGGCCTTTAAAATAACCATTTTGTTTTAGAATTCTACAAGGAACCTTTTATGCAATTAAAATGTTCCATGGATGTTAAAGGTTCTTTGTGGACAAATCAATGCTAATAAAGAACGTTCAATCTAGTGTAGCTTCTCTGTCTGGCACTCACTGTAACTCTGTTTGTGTTACTGTGTCATATTGATTGTGATTATATTGATATAATACATGCAACTGCTGAAACGTATTTGGTCCTTTGACCTAAAGGGTTTAGGCACCTTGCACACATGCATGCCTCTGCTCACAGTTACACCCAGAAAAGTGTGCATCATAATTAAAACCATAAGACGTGAAGAATGAGATACTCTGGCATTTTGTTGTGCATATTTGTGGCTGATTGGGAAAGCGGCAGACTTTTCTCAGCACCCTGTGTCTTCAGTCCTCTAATCACTGTGACCTCAGTGACCGAAGACTTGAGGGATAAAACACATGCAGTGGCTTGAACAAAAAACCATTGAAGAGCTATAGAAGTTCTTTTAAATCTAATTCTAATTCTATTTTGTTTTCTTTTCAATGTTAAATTTGTTCATTTGTAAGTATTTCATTTTACTCTTTATTTCATATTTGTATGATGATTTCTCTTTTGAATATGACACTTTGCAGGACATGAATGCTACAGTCTGATATTAGTCAGCCTAATATTGTGACCAGACCTGTTTGTTTTCATTTAGATGAAATCATATTTCAATGCTCATAATCAGTTTAGCTCTGATCTCCAGATGAACTTCTGACAAGATCCACTGGTTCTAATTTCAGGGCAAAAGGCAAAGAAAGTTAGAGCACACTTTATTTGTAATACATCTTCTTTGGTGCCCTGAACACTCCAGAGTGTAAATTAAAACAACCACGTGTGCTACTGATAATATCACAAGAAAAATAAGGTGTGCATGCATGACAAATATTCCTGCTAAACTTAAATTTACAAATGAAATGATTAAATCTATTTGTTAATATAATTAATGTTTATCAGGCGGTCTTCCTGTATGAGCATGTTCAAGTACATGTTATTTATCATATACAAAACCTAAAATCATTGTGTATTTGTACTGATTATATTTAAGAAGCTATATTTATGAATTGTTTTCTTTTCAAATGTGCTTTTACATTAGCAATTAATAATGAAATTAATTAAATCATCAAAAAGAAATAGCATTAAATATACACTTGGTTTATGAATTATAAAGTTTATAAAAATGTAACCATTTTCATGATGACAACTTTAATTTTCCTCAGATTATGACAATGTATATTTAAATATTGAATTTAATGAACTGTGATGAGTGTCATTTGTCACTGGTTATGAGCATTCATTTTGCTGTTTGAGAAAGTTTTAGGCAAAATTGCATTTAGATTGAATTTACTTCAACGCAGCAAAACCTAATTTTGTGCTAAACAATAGAGGACATGCTTAAATAAAATAACAAAAGCATCTCGGTTAACTTTGTCATTGTTGGAGGCAGATGTTTAATGTTTTATTTTGCCTAAATTGTTGAAATTATTATTTGTTTCGCTGGAGAGCCATGCTGCCCTTTTTAATTCTAACACGCGTTCGCTGTGTTTTACCAGTGAGGGCATGTCACATAGCTGTAGTATTAGAGAGCCGCTCGATGAAATATGCCTTTAATCTTCGTACAAGAATACCTTGTGTTCTCAACAGTTTACATAATGACATGATTTTTTTTTTTTTTTCACACGATGACATATTTTTCATGACCTATTTTTAAAGTTAATGCATTTTCTTGCTTGTTTCTGTCACATATGTCTGAATTATAAAGAAAAAAAGAATATGAATATACAATGGTGTTCAAAAGTCTAGTTTAAATAGTGAAATGTTTATTTTTAGCATTTTTCTAATTTAAAACTATTTATTTTTGATGCTTATTTTATCAGCATGATTTATTTTTAATTTTTACTGAATTAAAAATCAATATAAATTTCAAAATGCCTTACTACAGTATTTTGTTTTCCCTCTTTAGCCTTGGCAACAGCAGCATTCAAGCTGACCTAAACTCCAGAGGTTTGAGTAAAACCTAATTATCATGCAATCCAACATGATTTGAGATAATCTTGTGCATCAATGGAAAAAACCCGACCTTTTATACAAAGAAATTCATGGTCACAACATTTTGTTTATTTGCTTAGTAAACAAGAAATAGTGCAGAATATCTTTTATTCATATTTTTATTGACGTATCTAAAAATCCAAAAATGTTCTGGTTATTTCCAGGTTTAAATTAGATCATTGTGAACTTCTGAACCCCACTGAACGTGGTTGTTGCATTGAATAGGTTGGTATTTAAGTAACATGCTGATTGGTTTTCCAAGTACAAAGATATAGATTGCTTTTCTTGTTCTCATAGTTCTTTTTCCAGCAACTGTAAAAGGAGTTAATTATTTGCATATTTATTTCAGTGTTTTTTTGATTTGTTGATGTTCAAGGAGGTTTTTCAGGACTCCTTAAGCTAGTCAAGTAATCTCAGGTTGACACTTCGAAATTCAATACAAATGGATTTGTCTGGGTCAGACCCTGATGGGGGAACAGTCAACATGAGTGCCATCAAATCATGTGTTTCTGGCTATCTTGCAGCATCTGGATCCAATTTCCGTCTTTCGTTCTGTCGCAAAAGCGAAGGAAAACTTATGCCATGAGTCACTGCCCTGAGGCACTTTGTTCGGTGGCTAGCCGTGTACACGGGAACCAGTTCATTGTAATCTCCTCTCCTCTGAACACAAACCCAAGAACTGGCCTGAGGTTGGGGCCGTGTCTCTTTCCCACACTTGCACCACCATGAGTCTCCTCAGTCTGGCTTGGGTGAGACAGCTGGAGCTTACTGTTAACAGGCCTCTCTCTCTCTCTCTCTCTCTCTCTCTCTTTCACTCTTGTGCACTGATAATCACCAGATGGTCGATAGTGAGTCTAGGATCCACTCTTGGTCTTTACCTCATTTGTCCTCTCCAGATGTGCTCTGATGTATTTTAAGGAGCACTGAGAACACTTTTCAGATGCCAGTTACATAAAGTGGAAAGCATTTATTGAGCTGCCTGCCTTTATGTGAGGCTATCATTTATATGTTATAAGGAAGGTCATTGCTTCAAAAAAAATAATACAAATTATGTAGATTGCTATTCGAAATTGTGACTCATACTGAGCATATCGTTTTATGTTCCATAGGTTTGGGGTGGGGGGATTATTTAAAATAACTTGTCTTATAAATTAAATGGTAACTTGCAAATTAACTTATAAATTAAATGGTTCTAATTGAAGACGTTATTTAATGTAAACTAAACATGAATAAATAGGCAGTTAATTTACTTTTAAGACCTTTTCCACAAAAAAAAAGAATTATTAATTAATATCAATGTCTACACAGATGTTTCATGCCCATTTAAATTAATGTGGAATCTGTCTTTGATAACTGAGTTTTGCAATTACTGCACATTAAAACTGTTTGTCTATAATGCTGTTGCAGAAATTTCCACCTGTTTCACACCTGTTCACATGTCTAAGTCCTTCTGCAGCTCATTTGCTTCAAACTGACAATTCTGTCAACATTTACCCTCCCTTATATTGAGTGAAACTTGTATTTTCTCATGGCACACAAAGGGAGTCAACATGCTCATATTTTCCATATAATGACAAAAAAACACGTTCAGTGCCAATTTCATTTGTTTATTTTTGTATTAACTTATTTTTTTAATTATGAGGATTTAAAGAATTGAAACTACTCATTTCTTTTGCTCACGTCTTATCCAATCCATGTCTTTACCCAAATCAATTATCAATTTCACAATTACAGATTGTGAAATCGTGATACGAAATGCCGTGACATGACTTGTAATATCCAAAAAACAAAGACAAAATAATGCTATTTTGGTAGAAATCCTACAATTGTATGAATGCATTAAAATTGTAATGTAATATGTAGCAAAATATTGTGGTTAATGTTTTAACTGTGCTTTTATTAAAGTTATTAAATTAGAGAGACTTCATCAGCAGAGTTTAGGCAGTGCGTGTGGTCTGATGTGTGTGTGTGTGTGTGTGTGTGTGTAGATGATTCGAGTTCAAATCCCGCTGGCTCATTTTCATTGCATAACTAAATGCATTTAGGTTAGAACACCAATTAGAACAAATCTGTTCAAAGTAATTATTTTTGTTGAAAAGGCTTAATTTAATCTCTCTTTTTGTCTTTGATTAAAAAGAAAGTATGTCATGCAGGTTTGGAACACCATCAAGGTGCAAATGGTGCCACTTTTTATTTCTGGGTGAACTATCCCAGTTAGGTAACAAGTGTTCACTACAATTTTTTAAATCACTCCCTTCCCCCTGCTTTACATAATGCCTTCCACATTTAAAAATGCATTTGAAAAGCATTTGTTAGATTGAACTAAACCAATAACATTTAATACTAAAATTTGTTTCGACGGGACCCTGGTGCCCTTGCTGTTATATTTCAGTTGTGTTTGACCCCAGTAGCGATGTGCTGAGGGACTAAATGTAGCTGTAGGACCTAAGTGTGAAAACAGCTCCATTTTCAGTGCCTGTCTGTTTTCCTCTCTTTCTTTTGTGATAATGGCTGCCTCACTGGTGTTGAAAACTTCTGGTGTGTTGTGTTCAGGCCTTAGACTGGCTCTCCGCACCTCTGTCCACAGCTCTGGAAATGACCTCATTAGTTTCACATCCTATGCATTGTGAGTGATGGAGAGGGTAGTGATTGAGACTATGGCTTTAGCTCACATGGAGGGTGATGTGGTTCCTCCATTTCCTGTTTGGATGTTTAGCAATGTGGGGTTTTGATAGTTGCTAATAACAATGAGTCATTTCAAAATAAACCTAAACACTGTCATTCACAAAAAATCTGCCATGCCCATTGTACCACAGTGGGGCCTGTTAGTCAGAGGACTGCAAAACCTGCATATCTTTTAATCTGATGTTATATTTTATATGATTTTAAATGGTATACACTGCCCTCCAAAAGTTTGGAAACGCCCTAGAAAAGTGGGGTTTTGGACAATATTGGCATGAATCCTTTTTAATTTGTGATTAATTTTGCACCGATAAGGGATAACACAAACTACGAAAACATATTTTATTACATAAACAGTTTATACATAGAAAAAACTTCATCAAAATATCCACCATTAGCAGCTATTACAGCTCTGCATAATCTGAGCATCCGAGCTGTCAGTTATTCAAACATTGACTTGATATATTACTTTAAGCCTCCTGAAGGATTGCCCAAAGATGATTCACACTGGTTGGACACTTTTTACGGACATTACGGTCCAGTTCCTCCCATAGTAGCTCAGTTGGGTTGAGGTCGGGTGATTGGGGAGGCCATTCCATGACAGACATGATGCCAGCTGACTGTTTCCTCTCCAAATAGGATTTGTACAGCTTGGAAGTGTGCTTGGGGTCATTGTCTTGTTGGAAGGTTTAGGAAGGTTGGGGTGTTTCCAAACTTTTGGAGGACAGTGTATATTTATTAAATAGTATGGTTCTGATCATTTTACACAAAGTGATATCCGTATTTTTAACTATTTTGAAAAAGGTCAATTAAATGTATTAATTAAAAGCAAATTTGGTCAATTAGAATACATTTTTTAATTAAAAGTAAATTTGTTGTAATACATGGTGATTTATTAATTATTTTGGTACTGCTTTGGATTTTATCCACTAAATTTACAAACATTTCCATACCCTAAAACAAAATGCAGTGAAGTTTATAATTCAATATACAGGTGAAACACCTGTAAAATAAATAAATAAATACAGAAAATTCCTTGATATTAAATAGTACATTGTGCCCTTTTTACATTTGTGTGTGTGTGTGTGTGTGTGTGTATATATATATATATATATATACTATATATTATATGTAATATGTAATATTACTATATTATTAGAACTATAGTATTTGTTATATATAATAAATATTTATTTTATTTTGTATGACAGTCTTTATGTAAGACTAAACCTTTACTTAGGTTTGTTAGTAGCAACTAAATCCCACATCACTATACCAAACAGAAGAGACAGACAGAAAGAAAGAAAGAAAGAAAGAAAGAAAATATTTGGAACAAAATGAGAGTGAGTTAATGATGTCAGAATTATATTATTATTATTATATTAGTTATTATTATTATTATTATAAAAAAAATATTTTTAAATCAACTGAAAATGTTTTTGGAAGAAAATCCTCTCTTTTCAATATAAAAAATAAATGAGGTCTGGTGACGTTAAGCTTAAAAAAGGCACAAAAGCACCACAAAAATGATCTATATATGAGCAGTTTTCCACTTTTTCACTCAAATTATCATATGTTTGAAATACACACAAGTAAAATGTACTACTTTAATGTAATTTTAATAATGATTTAGTGTGCACTTTTGAAGCTTGACAGCGTCTATTCAGATTCACTTTCATTATGTTGAAAAGAGTGGCAAGGATATTCTTCACAAATGTACCTTTTGTGTTCCACAAAAGAGGAAATGTTGGCCCAAAAGAGGCTTTGGGCCAACATGAGTAAGTGAGTAAATACTGACAGGATTAGAATTTCTGGGTGAACTATTTCTTTAAGCAATGGGAAAAAACAACATTAAAAAGACAAGTTCAGTCAGACCACCATGCACATTTGACAACGGTGCATGGTTTATTATTTTAGGCTGCTTAAGTCTTTCTGATTCCCTGCTCCCTTCACTTCATTTGGGTTAATGTACTCCTCTGATTTCCATATGAGTCATTTTGTGGTTTGGAAACAGGTCAGTATCTGACTGTAGCTCCCACTAGAGAGTGGAAATAGAGTTAGAGTAGAGACTGGAGGGTTATGGGTGGGCAGAGGGGAGTGCACACAGTAGCCTTGATGCATCTGCGCTCAGGGGTGGTTCCCGCGTGTTCCCGGTTGGGGTGCTGGGGGTGGATGTGATGATAGATAGCAAAAAAACAAGAGAGCCTGCTTCAGGTGAATGATAGCCTCATTTGCCCTTTTGCTGAGAGCTGGATTTATTGAGCTCGGCTTTTCCAGCCACTGCTCTCCTCTAAGAACATTTTGTTGTTCTAGAACATGATCATTAATCTTTGATCATCTAAGAAAACAATTCTAAGAAAAAGATCCATTGCAGATGGACATCAGGTATTCGTTTTCTTTCTTCACAAACCATTAAATAATTTAAGGAGACATTTCAGTTTCGAGATTAAAGTAGCAAAGAGACATTCATATAAAAAATAATATATAATAAATAAAAAATATTAACATTCAAATCTATAAATAAACAAAATATAATCAAAATATATTATTATAATAAATGTGAACTAAAGATTTTTCTTGGGCATTGTTTCTTTTTTGGTTTTCAAAAGTGCCTTTTTTTTCTTATTACCCTCAGGCTGAGTGGTATACGGTGGTCTAGTAAGTTGCTTTATCTGGGATGGATCACTGTCATTATTACCATGCAATCCTGGCAGCCACTGCACTGCGGCGGCTCATTCATTTACTCCTAATTGGGGATCCAAGGTGGGTGCCAGCTGTGGAGTTGCAGGGTACTGTTTTTTTTGTTTTTTCTTTTTTGATGTGCATCAATAAACACTCCCTCATACAATATTGCGAGCTAACAGAAACCAGAACGTGATGCTATTTTCTATGCCAGCGATCATTATGGCAAGTTCACTAGAGCCTCTCCAGACTCCCCTTGCAATTGCATTCTTGTTTTATGCAGAGACACATAGCATGATGAATTTTTTTTTTTGTGATGGTAGAAATCATATATACCATACTCTTTATATCGCAGATTCTTTAGAATAGGATAATGTCTGAGGTTTTTTTTTATCTGTACTGGCAGCATTTTCTTTTCTTTTCTTTCTTTCTTTATTTATTACATTTTATTTTCTAAAAAAATATATATATATTTATAAAATATAATTGTATTAATTAATTTCATTTAATATTTAAAATTGTATAATTGCAATTTTTTTCTTGTTCTTTTATTATATTTTATTAATTTGAATAATAATAATGAAATATTAAAATATTAATAATTTAAAGTCACATGTTTTGTTTTGTTTTGTTTTGTTTTGTTTTGTTTTGTTTTGTTTTGTTTTGTTTTGTTTTGTTTTGTTTTGTTTTGTTTTGTTTTGTTTTGGCCCAGTACTGCTGTATGGTTGTGGTAACCACTTCAAACAGGTGTCACTGACGCATATGGGACATTCTGTCCCCATTTAAACCTCGGAAACGGTAATTGTTCCCAGAACATTAGGGAATAACTGTGTGTCAGTGCGTGCAAGGACGAGAGGAAAGTTGGAATCAGCCCTCAATATTAGGCTTTGGCAACACTCATGTCTCTCTCTCTCTCTCTCTATTGCTTTTTCTCTTCCTGCACTTCTCTCTGGCCTATGTGGAATAAATTATGTTCAGCTTTGGTATGGGTTACCCAGTCCTGATGAATCATAAGCTTGTGATTTCAAAATGTAAAAATATCACAAAGAGCTACATTGTTTCAACAGGCATCCCCCACTTCATGGACAGCAAGTTTTTTTTGTCTTTATTTTGTCTATTATTTCCCTCTCCATGTAGTAAATCAATGCTAATGAATGTAAATCAGTTTAGTTTAGAATGTAATTCAGTTCAAGTCACATGTTATTAAACCTATGAAAATGCCATATTGTTCCTCTCAGATTTATGACGGCTGTAAATCCTGTTGTATGAATACTCGTGAACGTTAAATAATCAGTTGCCCAGTGTACAGATTTCTGAACTCTTTACGATTTTGCTATGTAATCAGAAGTGCGATTAACAAAATGAAATCAACGCATTTGACAGGCGCCGTCCGCACCCATAGTTTTTTCATCGCTTGGCCATTTCCCCTCACAACTCTCTAGATGGCAATGAGACTGGGATGCCAGGCTGGGCTGGAAAAGCCATCAGACTGCATGTTTGATCCAGACTGGCGTAAGTTTAGTTGTTTAATGTCCAACTGAACGGAAAATGAGGTGAACAACCCGCTGTACCTTTTAGAGTTTACAGACACAACCAAGTTTAGCATTCCCATTCCCAGCCCTTTCAGCCATTATGGGATATTTGAAGGCAGGGGATGATCAAGGCGACGCTGCATCATGTTGCAGGCATGGCTTCCCGCTCTGAGAACCTTTGATATTAGTCACTGACCGGATGAATGTGTCTCTGGAGAAAAATCGTTTTAGTTTCCCAGATTTTATGGGTGTTTATTGACAAAAGTTTGTATTTGTTTAAAAATGACTTTGTTTAGAGCATGAAATGTAATGCTTTGGGAATAGATTTTTTATCAACGTGATTGTAAAGTAATGTTGAATCACATGTTTAGATGCACTGTTCATTCCGATCTAGATTTAGATATGTATTCTGTTTGTGGAAAGTTTAAATTAGAACAAGGATGAAAACCATGTGATATTTATTTTTTACCCTTTGTTGTTCATTTTTTTTTTCATTGTTACAGGTTTCTGAGAATCATTACAATCAAGTGCAGTTTGCATTACTTTACTAAACAGGGAAAGTAAAACTGTATACATAGCATTATAAATAAACAAATGTAGTAAAAATTCTTTCGAGTGTTTGATCCTTCAAAAAAAGATTATATATATACGTATTTCACCACTGTGAAAACCACTGTGACCCTTCCCTCTAAATATCCATCTATTCCTACAAAGCCATGTAACTCAGCACCTGCAAAGTCTTCACAGACATGTAATCGCAAACAATTAACTGATTATTTATATCATCAGGTCTTATGAAACTTAATTTATCCATCGGTGATTGCATTGAAAGGCATCATCTTTCTTTTAATGACTCCTCTTTTAGAGCACAGAAAAATTAGGCTTGACATCAAATACATAATGTATGCCTGGGCAAGTGCATTTACTACACCCGGACTAAAAGCATTATCAGTGGGATCAGCGCCCTGTCTAAGGGAAGCGGAGAGGGTGTTTTCAGATGCATGTTTCTGGTGATTCATATCACTGAATCTCTCACTAAGGTACAAGGATGATGAGTGCTATGTTCTCTCACGTCCATTTCCCCCTCAAAATCTAGCTGTTTTCTGCAAAATAGCCCTTCATCTTAGAGCATCAAGAAGATGTATTGTATTAGATGATGTTCGTTCTTGAAAAAGTGTGCTTGTGTGCAACCGCAGCCAGTGAGTTGAAACTACTTTTAGCTTGAACCAGTTTTCTTTGTGTACAGAACTAACAGGGTTTGGCGTTTCATTTTCTAAATATTGTTTTATTCCCTGAGAAAATAGGTTCTAGAGAAAAAGATAGTTTGGGTGTGGAAATCATAGTGACAGCAGCATCAAACTGCTGCAGAGAAACTGGTTGAGTTACTGTTGCCGAGGGTGCAATCTTGATGACTTGTCAAGGGGTGTAACCTCAGTGACTCAGATGTGAAGTATGTTCCCATTCAAGGTGAATGAGTCACTGGGTAACAAGAATACTCTTCCTTAAGTGAGCACGGCTCTATTCTCCCATGCTTTTTTATTCTAACATGAAGTTTCAAAGGAGAACTAATTATTTATGAAGGAGCTTTGGGCCAAAATATTCCAGTATGGATTTCTTATTTATAAATAGGTTTTCATCTGCAGGCGCACTCTGCCTAAACAACTATGTAGAATGTGTTTAAGAATATAGTGTGCAGCTGTGAAGCTGAAATGATTATATATTGAACAATGTGTACAGCTGCGTGAGTGATGAAACTATCAGAGCAGTAAATAGAAAGCAAGGCATTCAGGTGGTTTTTTTGTTTTGTTTATTTTTTGTTTTTTTTTGTGAAGCACAGCACTACTTTTTAAAAGGTACTTCATATTTTATGCATTTCATACATTGAAAAAGGTTTAGGACAGAAATTGCACAAATAATTACAACAAAACATAACTTAATGTGAAATTTTGAAGTAGAAAGACTGAAATACACTGAAGCAATGGTTCAGAAATTTTTTTAACTCAGAAATTGCAAGCAAATTTCACATTAATTACAAAAGCAGTAAGTAACATTGAATTAAACATGAAAATTTGAATTTAAATGTCTGAAATAGTTTTTTTTTTATTTATAGTTTGATTTATAACTTTGAAAAAGCATTTTTACAGTGTAGTGTTTTCTTGAATATACTCTAATAATCTTTGTTTTATTTACAACTTCAAAAAACAGTGTATTTCTCTTCTTTTAACTATAAACTACAAAAGACTGAATATTAAAAAAGGTCCCAGGAGGCTCCAGTCACTCTATCTATCTATCTATCTATTTATCTATATATATATATATATATATATATATATATATATATATATATATATATATATATATATATGTATATAATTATTTTTATTTTTTTATTAGATGAAGTGGTTCACCTCACCTCATGAAGGCCGGCATAACAGAATGCAATAAATGAATCATAATGACTGTGAATAGGGCATTTCTACAATGCCTTTGTATATGAAAACCTTTGCTTGTGCATGATGCCTAAAGTGCAATTCAGTCAGTTCCATACAAATAAAAATTGAATGCTTGGTGGGAAACTAAATAATGCATCGACTGGGCAAAAATCATTGTGATTCACTTAATCCAGAGGGCACAAGTCACGCAGCTCATAATGAGACTCCATAGCGAAGTACAATAATTCTGAACAATGACTCACACAGGAAGGAACAAACAATGATCCATGAAGTATGAATCCCCTCCATTCCAAAGCATGAATTCAACCAGCAAATGCATAAAAGCAACAATCTGTAGATTATCATGCAAAAGCAAGAAGCAGCAGTAGCTCTGATTTCACCAAGCTGGGCTCAGGAGGCCATGCAAAAAATGAATCCTTATATGAAGTTATACATGAATTTGATCTCCACTGCCATAAGAAACTCGATTACATGAAAATGTGTCTGTGCGTGTGCGAGAGCTCAGGCAGCACTCGTTATTGATGTGAAGAGGAGTGTCGTTTTCAGCGATATGAGACTTGCCTTTCTTAAGTCTGCCTGACAAACATTATTAATCATTCCCCGCGTTTAAAACCTATTGTCCTTAGCATGTGAAACAGTTGGAGGCTGTTAAATGTCAGCCGCTGTGGCACCTTTAAATAGTCTGCTTAAGACTTACTAGAATAAATAGCAGGATGTGCACTGGTTGAATAAATAGGTTTTATGTGCATGTCAGGCAGCTGTCTCTGTTCTGCAGTTTAGACTGACTTCCTCCCCCTCACTCTGGCTACTGGGTGCTCGGCATGTACAAAAATATAAAAAAACATTTAATGAACGAGCGCTAATATCCATATGCATACTGTAGGAGCTAATAATATCCACTTTAGAGCCATATGGAATGAATTAAAGTGTGTAAACAAATCAAAAGGTATTTAAATATAAATTGGCTTTATATAATAAGATGTAAAAAGCTTTTGGAGGCAAATAAATAGAAAATTTATATATATATATATTAATTGGCTATATTGTCTGAAATTCTAAATCAGCAGTTTGTGTTTAGATTATTAATGTTTTTTCATTAATTCATTTTTTTTTATTCAGTCAGTTCTTTAGAAATCTTTATATTCTGCAAAACTGTAGATCTTACACTTATCAAAATCTATAGTCAACAGCAATTTTAGAAGGTACTTTCATCGAGCAAACAGGTAACATTTCTGTTTGCTGGCTTAACCTCAGTTTGAGTTTACTGAATTTATTGCTTTTCTGTGTTAAATGACTCATAACCGTACAAAAATTGCTTTTATTCCATCCTGCTCCTGCAAGAGAAGCTGTTTTGAAAATATATTTGGCCTGTTTTTGAAATGTAAATTATATTAAATTGATTTCTTGGAAGAGGATATAGAAACGGGACCCTCAAAGCATCTGTTTATTATTGAAAAATAAAGACGACCAATCTGCAGTGCTCCTTCCCTTTTCTCATTTTCAGGTAAATTCAGGCCATAACTAAAACCTAATTTAAGAAAATGCTGTTTTTCAAATATAATTATTTGATATAATCACAAAACAACAAACAAAAAAACAGCTGAATGCTTTTCCGCCTCTTGGTTTCATACAATAAAAATAACAGATGAAAATGATTAAACTTTATGAAAATTAATATATATATATTTTATGTTTGCTTTTGTTTCAGTCAAGAAGCCTTTAGTCTTTATTAGTTTGAAGCTTTCTCAGTTTACAGTATGTAGACTTTTTCGATATAAAATGTCCAAAATTAATTAAAAAATTAATTCATTTTTTTCTCTGAGATTAACATAAATTTAAGTCCACAAAAACAGGTGTGCGCCTTTGTTCTTAGTACACCCAGATAGAATAATCAAAAATAATGTCTGAAGTGCTGCAGTGCTATTTGTCATCTCAACAAGTAATCAAACATGGTAATTTAGCTGTATTATTTATTTGCCACCTTCTCTTGTGATTATGCCTTTGTTCTTTTATAAATGGTCTCTGGTGTCCTCTTAGAGACTTTGAGCACAGAATAAAGCTTCACGAAATTTCGCTACCTGGGCTGTACCCATAGCAGAGTATTTGTTTCCACGCACTACCCGTATTCCAAAGCCATGTTTGTTTTTACTGGAGATGGTGGTGGTGGTGTTCTGAAAAGGCAGTCATGCACAGTTTAAGCTGAATGGAAGGGGTCACTGGAGAACATCTCTCCAGCTTTGAGAGGAAATCCACTGCCATAGTAAATCTGTTCACCATTGACTGTTAAATCTGGCCTCGGTACGAATCCAGCTGCTTTGTCACATCTTTTAGAGCCCTGTTTAATTTCACAACTCAAAAAACTTCTGTAGAGAAAATTCTGCTGGCAAGGAAATGTGAAATTTGCAGCAGACTACTATAATTACTCTACTCCTACAGATGCTTGGCAATGAGTGTGAGATTTGCTTTTGTGAATTAGCATCCAAGGTTAACTTCTGTCGATTGTGATAGAAAGACATTTTTTTGAAAGGGAGTGTCGTAAAGGATGATAACCAGAAAATCCAACACCCATTCAACAGCCTCATCCATCCCCCATTCTTTTCTGTGGCAGGCAGTTGTCCGTGTCTGACAAGCGCCTGGACGAGCGTGTTTGTGCTAGACTGAACGACTGCACTTTAAGTGTCTCTTGGCAGACACACAGCAAATACCTACTCCAGGTGGATCGGCAACCCCAACACACGCACGCGCAGCTCAGGTGCCACTGTAAGCCCTAGAATTCCTAAAACAGTCAGTATGGAAAGGGAATAATAGCCTAGGGTTAGAATAGGGTTGCAACTAATGATTGTTTTGCACTGAAGCACTAAATATTTTAGACGGGATGTTCGTGCTCTCTTTATTCCATGCTTGAAGATTCCAAAAGGGTTTTCCCTTAATGTGAAGAACATTTTAGTATTCTAAAGTAACTTTATCCACTATAAATGCTATTTACAGATGTAAGTTTATTGCATTAAACTATATTTAGATGTTTTTCCATAACAAATGTGTTTTTTACTCTAAAGTGACTGATGGACATTTTCCACGTGCACAAACCTAATTTATCGATAATGAAATTTGTCATTATTTATTTAGACGGCCATTGCAAGCACACTAGGAAAATTGTGAGAAGTAGTTTTCCACAGTAGGAAAAAGGCAATACTGCTTCTGGAACTCATTACTAAAACATTACTTGTAATATAGTCAATTGTTATGTTTACTTATTTGATTAAAAATTTAAGGGCAGAGTTCAGTTAGCAACATCCCATGGTTTACTTGGGGAGAAAGAATACTATATTAAAAGCTCACTATAAAAATAGGGCTCAAAGTACTGCGTTAATGTGAAGCAATTTTTCACATTGAATTTTCACAGGTGTTTTAACTGTATTTTGAGTAAGTGATGTGTTTTAAGGTTAAAGTAAATGTCTGTAAACTGCAAGAAGAAAGTACTTAATACAGTAAGTTAGACAGTAGTAATGGAATTGTGCCTTCAGGGGGCGCTCTATTAATTTTACCTCAAATAAACCTGCAGAAAGAAAAACAAACCTCCCTCTCGCCATATGTACATATTGTTGTGTTTGAGACCATATGGGCGAATGTATTTTTAGTTGGGTGCACTATTGGGTTTCATTAAGGCTGCTGTGAGGGTCCCAGACGGCCCGCCTCAGTAAAGACCACGCAGTGCCAGAGGCCAAGAGCGGTTTCCTGCCCGTGTTGTGACGCAGAGTGCTGAAGCACACATGCTTACATACACACCATCTCTCTCACACACAAAGAGCGTTTAGAATGGCTTCTTTGTGCTGCTGTGGTGCCATGTCTCTGTGCTGACAACATTTTTCCCCTTCAAAGACCAAATCCAACACGACTCCAGCTGCCCCAGCTCACTCCGTCTGTCTGTTCGAGCAGGCGAAAAAAGGGTCAGGAGTGAGGGAGAACCGCACCGTTCTTAAACACTTTACTTCAAATTGTCTACTCTGCCAAAATGGTAGCTGTGATTAGACACCGCAGGGTGTTCTAATACACACGAGTCCCTACGGGTGTCAGGTACGGGTTAGAGGTTTTCCAGACCAGCCACGTCCTGCGTCTCTGATTGCTGCTAAAAGCTTGGAAAATTAGACATCATAAACGTTCTTGCCACTCACGTACCACCATTTTAAAAATATTCCCTACTGGGTGAAAGCAATTATAAGTAAATAAAGATGGAAAAGCTCCTCCATGTAGACGTTTGTTCTCGCTTATCTCCCTCAGTATTGCTTGTGTCTTATTTTTAGGTGTCTCTGACTCTCTGCTTCCCTCTTAGGGAACAGAATGGAATTGCAGAGTTGGTTCTTCAGTCTATTCGCAATTCATTGCTGCTGACAGATCTCTGCCAGTGAACAGCTGTCGTAATGCTTGAGAATAGAGCAAATAGTTAAACAGATTGAAATAGAATGTGGACGCTCACAGAATTTGAAGTGTGGTAGATTATAGACATATTCATTATGTATAAATATATTCATAAAATGCTAAATCTAGGAATGCTTTACTACTGCTTGAGTGGTTTTGCATCAGAAGGAGTTTTATTGGTCAACTGTGCTCATATATAGAGGTTATTTCTCTTTTTTTCAGGTTAGATTTATGATATTTGTAAAAAAAAAAAAATGTTAATAATGATTATTATAGAAATGTGCACTGACATTTTTTAAACCGTATTGATCAATATGAATACAATGACTACATTTAGATTAAAAATTGTTGCTCATTTTAAAGGATTTTTTATTCATCTTTATGATGGACATCTAAATTATTGTACAAAATCAAAATTTAAACTCCTACTAACTTAATCCTGGAGTTTATTTTAATGTAACTGATTACTGCAATAACCCATTTTCAGAATAATACAAATTCAATTATATGATTATGTTTAGTATTTGTACAGAGAGTTGTGCGCTAAGAAGAATAAGTATGCATAATGGTACAATAGAAGTAAAACGGAAATTTCAGAATCAGATAAGATATAAAAAATTGTGGATATCACACAGATAGTTAGTAAACGTCTAAAATGAATTTACATATTTCACAGGAAATGAATGTGTTATACTGTCAAGAAACCTTAGTGGGAACTGTAAATGTGCGTAAAAGAGACTGCCTGAGCAAAAACGGTCAATGGGAAGGAGATGATTTTGCCTGCCGTTTTCTCACTCTGGATGTGAACAAGGACTGGCAGGGGAGCATTAATGATCTTTTTTCTCGGTCGTCTTGACTGTCTGTTGTAGCCAATTGTTGTCTGATTTGGTCGCTGAGACAAACGAGACAGTTATAGACACGCACAGACTCAGTGCCTGCTGAGTAGAACTGTATCAGAAGCTCCTTGCCAGGTTCAGCTTCCTCAGCTGCTGAAGGAAGTACATGCAATGTTGAAGCTTTTTACATCAATATAAGTCTCCCACAGGCTCTGGGAGATTGAATCCAGAAACCTGAAGGACACTGCTGACAGTGATGTTGAGTGTGTTGTGGAGTTGGCGTCGGAGTGTTGAAATCCAGTACATCCATTCAGTATTAATAATTTATGATTTAATAATGAAAATGTAATTGCTCTTCATAAATACTGTGGAAGTACAGTGTACAAAACTGAAGAAAAGTTTGCAAGCAATATTTTCTCAGCAGAGCCATATTTTTCTGTGCAAGCAATATGTTTTAATTTGTTCTGCAATGCAAATGAATCAACACCAAATTCCAAACACACTCAAACACACACTTCAGTGACAAGTGAGTGCACTGGAGAGTGATACAGAGGCAGTCTCTCTGTGCCCATTGAGATGTCAAACCTCTGAATTTATGCATTGAAAAAGAAAAATTCAAATAAGTGTTTACCCCCCTGCAAGTGGACAACCTCATCATGTCTGACATAAAAAATATAAGAGAGGGCAGGGATAATTGTGGCATTCAATAAATGTGACATCTGCCTCCTCTCAAGGTAATACATAGTAACGATCAACATCTGATCATCTGAAGAAAATTTTTTTTTATATATGTTATCATATTTTTATTGGTAATAAATAAAATCAATTTAAATAGTTTATTTAATTTAGAATAACAAATTAGCATTTAAATGATACAAATGTTTTGTGTTGTTTTCTTTTTTACTTGCTGTTACATGAAATGTGAATGATAATAATGTAATGTAATATTTGTTCCAATGTTCTTATCCATTTACAAAGTGTTTTTTAAATCTATTAAATAATGTATTTACATCTACATTTACATTTAATCATTTAGCAGACACTTTTATCCAAAGGACAATGGAAGCAATCTAAATTAACAAAATTATGCAAGTGCTATAACATAGTTTAATTGTATTCAACATGATTAAATTATACATTTAATTGACACTGTAAACTGCTGCTGACATTTTAAAGATGTCTGGGGCGAAATTTCAATGGTTTGGGCTAATTATTTTCTGAATAAATTAGCTAGATAGTTTCTTTATCAATGTGTAATATAATGAATAGTGTGACTCATTGCATCTCACAGTTTTAAAGTGAATTAAACTATTGCAGTGCCTCTGCTCTGTTTACTGACCTTAGGCCAAGAAGAGGACAGATGCTAGTTTAGCGCTTTGAAATAGCAGGACTGATTACGCTCTTCCTGCCCCTTTTCCACTGATCAAGATAATAATTGGCTGCCTATGTAGATGGCATCATGGGGTTATTTCCATGCTATTAGTCCATCAGTCCAACTGCCTGATTTTGCCTTGCCATTTCTCAGAGCAATACACTCTGCATGGTAATTAAAGATGCATTATGCAGTGAATATCAAATATCTGTTTGATGTCACTGGAACAAGTTGAAGAATTATGAATAGATTTGGCAAATTTATTTATGTAAATACACATTCACTTGGTAAATACATAAAGTTCAATGATGATCCATTTGAAAACTCTGATCATACATTTCTAGATAAAAACATTTCTAAATGCAGACAGTATATGCACTGGAATTGATTATAAGATTCTTCAATAGGCAGGACATTTTAGACAGAAACCTGTTTAGTCTAGTTGTATGTATTCTACAGAACCATAAATAAATAAATCCTTCCAAAACAAGACAAAGAAATTTGGAAATAAAAAAGGCAAAAAAAAGGAAGAAGACAACCAAAGCTACTCAAGTCCAGTCAGATTTGAATTCTTTAAGGCATTTATAAAGCCATGCTTTAAGAACACTGAATAATTTATTAATGCCAAGGTTAAACCGACAGCACTTCAAGAAAAGCTTTTAGCTACTTAGCTCTGCTTGTCAAAACATTTCACAAATGCTAATGATAAGACATCTGCTTAGGACAAAAGTAAAGCAAGCTTTGCAGTAGCACACGCTAGCGAAACAAAATCACACCTAATTCCCCTTTGAATTCCTCTCACTTAGCATGGTAAATAAATCTACCCTGTAGATGCGTTATATTGCCATTTGTGCATGAAAGAGCCGTTTTACCTCAATTATTATATCAAAATGATGGACACATTTGGAAAGCCTCGGCGAATGCTATTCATTTAAATTCAGAACACTGAATATGTTAGGGCCAGTTCACACAGATGAACATCTTTGACCATTGCTTTTGTCAGTGTCTTGTTTTTTAAGATGTCCTCAAGGGGGCTAGGTAGAGACTACTTGGGGCCATTCTAAGGGAATGTTTTTTTTTTGTTTTTTTTTGCATTCCACTGTGCTACTTTTCTATTGCTTTTTGTAAACATGTACTAGATAGATGTGTTTAACCATTGTGTTCACATCTGGCATCTTTTGCACTGTCTAGCACATAACAGCATTTTAAAAGAACTTAAAAAAAAATGAATCTGTAGTGACCGTGTGTGTGTGTGTGTGTGTGTTTTCAGTGGTTTTAAGACACTGTGTCAAAATACAGACAACTTAAGGGCTGTTCACACAGAAAGTGTTTTTTGCTTTCCTTTTTCATTTTTTATCACTTTAAAACTGTTTAAATGAACTCCCAGACATCTTTGACCATTGCGTCACACCATTGCGTTTACATGAGTGTTGCTTTTTTACAACACTGTGTGAAGATACAGATAACTTAGGGGCTGTTCACACAGAAAACGGTATTGCATTCCAATGCACTTCTTTTCCATTGTTTTCCTGAGTGAACATGCACTTGATGGACGTGTTTGACCATTGCGCTCACATCAAGCATTTTTAGAAGCATCTTGCGCATGCCACAGTATACCATAAATGTGCTTCTCAGGTTAAAAGAACTAACATGTTTTGTTTTGTTTTTTTCTAAGAAAAACATTTTTCTAGTCCTTGCATGTTTTTCCCATTCCATTGCTCTAGTTCTTGCATTATTAAATGCAAAAACACATTCTGTGTGAACTGCTCGTTGAAAACTGTTATTTGAGATGTATTATGCTGCATCCAGTTCTTTTTTTAATAAAATAAATCCAAATTTTGAATTTATTATAACATTAATAATATTGTCTCTGTCATCTTCAATTCTATTCACACTTGTTTGTTAACCCTCAGTGTCTATCTTATAATAATCTCAGTTGCCTTGATGGCAGGTGCAGCATAATATGTTATTCTGTGTTTTGTGCAACATTCGTTCAGTCTTGAGAAGTGGTGTGCTTTGAGAGAGTCTATACATTGTGAGTACACCTCTTCAGGTTGAGCCATGTACTAGAATGTTCAGAATATATAAATACAACCGATGAAGAGTAGTTTGGAGTGGTGTTTCATGAGGAAGTGTGCAAAGGGAGGTGTCGTGTATATGTCAAACACAATAGATGAGTCAACAGTTGCCATGTTTGATTTAGTCAACATCCTCTCAGGCAAGCTCCTACACATCTCCGTTGGCAGAACATCCGTTTGGTTCCCCATCCGCGAACTTACGCCCTGTAAAATGAGCTTTCCATACAACTTTTAAAAGCGCTAGCTCTTTTAACAGAGCAGGGCCAATCATAAGAGTTGTTGGATGTCAACATCAAATAATACTACTTAACTCCAGCTGTAATTATAATTGTAATTATTTATGTGCACTTCTGCAGTTCTTTGCCTTCTAAATGGCCTTTTGCACCACATTAGAATTTTTTCACAACTCAGTGAACTGAATATAACCCCTATTTATGGGGAAAGACTGCGCTTCGGCGACTAGACAGTTGGCATGAATTCATGGCTGAGGTGTCATCTGCTCTCATTTCCTCTCAGTGTTGCTCTCCTCCGTTGCTACGAACTTTATTTCTGCATTGGCCGTGCGGGAGGCGACACTGCTGTCTCTCACTTTGTGTCTGAAGAGGAAAGGAAAGGTCTTCCTGAAGGACTTGCGGAAGCTGGCGCCCATAAAACCGTAGACAATAGGGTTGATAGAGGAGTTGGCATAGGACATGCAGTTGGCCCATGTCTTGATCTTATATGTTGCGTAGTTGGCTTTGAAGTTGGGATAGAAAGACTGAAACAGGACAAAGATCTGAATGGGACCCCAGCAGATGGTGAAGAGAACAACAATGACCACCACCATTTTGGAAATCTTACTCCTAATGGAGATAGTTCTCTCTGAGAGCAGGTGGACCTGAAATAAACAAGGTTTTGATAAGATTATAGCAGGCAAATGGGTCTGTTTTGTGATTTTACAAAAAAAAAGAAAAAAAAGATCAATGACAGTTTAAAGAAACGTCCACATGTTTTTATACATTTAGTGATAGCACTCTGCAAAAGTATACAGAATTTCAGTCATTATAATGAAGTTATACACTGAAATGCAGTTCTTTGTCATTTTAGTGTACTGAAATCTGAAAAGATAAGAAAAAAAAAATTCTGTCTGGATGTTATTAAGAATATACTCTTATAGACAATGAATTGAATACACCTTTTCTTGATGAAAATATTTTCAGTTTCTAAATTAAAATTAACTAATATTTTTCATGGGGTTTAAAGTAAAAATAAAATGTCTAGGTATACTGCAGTTAAAAGTCTCAAAAAAAGTATTGTTGCCATAAGTAGGCTAGTTTGCATAATCTTTCATTCATATTTACATATTTAAAATATAAACAGTTTTGTTTGATAACATCAGTAGTTTTTTTTTTTTTTTTATGAAAAATGAAGGCAAGTTAAGTTAAGTAATGCTAAGAAAACTTGAAATTTCATATACCTCGATAGTCCTAATATGCTTTTTCACTTTTTGAATTTTAGTCAGTGCGTAGTGTGTATGTTTGGCCATAAAACGATCTACAAATTTACAAATCTCAAAGTCCACTCCAAAGGGAGATATTTCGTTTTTAAAAAAACACTTTTCAAGAACTACAGCGAACTGTTCGTTTGGACTACAAAGTTATTTTCCTGTATTTGTGACATCACAAATTGTAAATCCCGCCTACAGAAATTCGACTGAAAATCGAAACCCCTGCTGGTGTTTTTATATCGCTGTATTTCTGATGGAAACCAACTGTTTTCAGAAAATTTTGGATGTCATTTTCATTTAATCTTGCATATAATGTCTGATAAAGCAGCGTTTGTGAGCAGAGCTCTGTTTTGTGTTCAGCGTTACCGTGGAAACCTCGCTCTCTTCCGCTCCAACAGCGCCCCCTGCTGGTAGGGAATTTATTTGCATATATATGCGGCCACAAATAGTGTATGTCTGTGGGACTATGGTATAAATAAATTCAACTGTATAACAGTTTCAGTGCAATTCAAGTTATAATGTTAGAATTAAAGAACAATAAACAATACATATTAACGTTGCACTTATCTGTACATAGTCAATGCAGTTATTTTTAAGCTGTTGTTGACATCCCATCTAAAACGTGATTTAGCCAAAAAAACAACAACAACAATAACATTACCACTTTAGTATGTCTTGCGATATCCGTGCATGCAAAGGTTCTGCGTGATCCTCTTGTTCAGTATTCTCGAGGTCTGAATTGATATAACAATATTGACGAACTTGCTCTTCTGGCAAGGGGCGGGGCAATACTGAAACGCCGTCTAAGCTGTTCGCCAATCACAACGCACTGGGACAGCTAACCAATCACAACACATTCCGTTTTTCTGAAGGCGGGCCTTCATCAAACCCGGAACTAATTGAGCCGTTTGTGTCAGGCTGGGGAGAAAGGTATTGTAATAATGTAAATTATGTGAAAAATTTATTAGATTTTATAATAATGATTAAGATGTGTATATAAGAATGCTCAAGGTATACAGAAAAGTATTTAGTTTTTTTAACCTGATGGTTACACTATTTATCTAGTGTTACTTTGTTTTAAAAAGATATGAAAGCAACATGAATATAATTGTTATATTTCATCATTTTAGATCTCGTTATTTATCACTGACCCTTAATATATTCCTACAATACAAAACCACGCTGTTGTAACTATACCCAGATCAATATAACACTCACAATTTCTGTTGTAAAAACAGTTGAGTTTGATCTCTGAAATACTAAATCATCATATTTTCTGGATTAAGATCCCACAGCTCCATCATTATTATGTTGTGAATTTGTTGGCTTTAAAAATGAACAGCACAGACCATTCCAAAGAATTTACAGTGAAGATAAAGTAGCAAAGAACATAATATAGAACAAAAGCATTAATTGGGAAAAGGGTACAAAACAAAATCCAAATGTGATTCTGTAGCAGGCACTGCTGCTTCAGTTATATCTAACCTGGCAGGAACAGAGTTTCAGTCCTCAAAACTTACTACAAGGAAAAAAGAAGACTGTGTAAACATCTGCTGGCCAAAAGCAGTATGGTGACTCAGGAGTGAGTGAGAGGTCACTCAGCTGTAATGTTGGAGATCTTTTTCTCTCAGATAAGATAGAGCTTTTAGCAGCTTTTAGTCTGGAATTCACAGTGAATGTGTGGCAAAGCTACTGTATACTGCCCATGTATCAAAAAGTCACTATATTTACAGAGAAGTGTGGTGGTGGCAGTATAAATCTGTGACGTGGCTTTTCATTATCAGGGACTGGTTTTTTTGTCAAAGAGAAAATACTGCTAATCTCAGTCTAATAAAGATAATAATTTGTGCCACTGCTTTAAAATTGTGAAGCATAGGTGTGAACCTAAACCTTGTCACAAATCTGTCTGAAAAAAAAAAATGAAAAAAAAAAAACTGGGTCCAAATCAGATGTGAATGTTTCAGATACAGACCTCCCAGTCTCTCTCTTGAAACCAACACGGAAGTGAGTTAAACTGCAATTCGTTGACTGGCCGCTTGAGGCTGGTGTCAGAAGTGAGTCAAATCTGTATCTCCTCCATGTTAAAATGCCAACTTTTACAGCAGAAAAAAAACGTGTTTACAGCCTGGTGTCTGAATGTGTTTTGGTCTATACAGCTAATTTTGCCCTTCATGACAACTGTGAGGGGGGTGAATTTTTCTCATCCGTTTAGTTGATTAATCCTTAAAGTTCTGCATAATTAAGGGTGTGTCCACGTTTGAGTGACAGGTGGATTCCCGCTGCTGTGGTCATTAGCCGTGTGCCTGCTGTTTGTTAGCCGTCACGTTACCTCAGCTAATTTATCGTAAAAATAAATAAATTCCAGCCACTAATCTTAGCATTTCTGCCGTGTTTGCCGTGTCGGGATTATTTCACTGTCATAATGACTTGCTGTGGGGTTAATTGTATTAACAGATCGTCCCAGAAGAAGCCTGGACTACATTTTTTCCGGTGAGTGAAATTCTAATATAATTTTATTTATTCATTTTATTTCGAATAATTTATTTATTATTTATAATTGCATTTAAAACTTTATTACACTCCAAGATCCAACAGACTGTGATTAGCTGTAACGTTAGGCTGAATCCATGGACTGTAACGTATAAAACGTCTGAAACGTTGTCATATAATGTTACGCCTTCATTTAATAATTTAGCGTAACATTTAATTCAATTCAAAATCAACCGCCGGCGCCAATATCTTGTAGTATCCAAGACAATGTGATTCGCGTCGAGGTAGGTGGGCGTGGTTTCAGCACCAGGCACCTCAGCTCCACCCAGGTACCGCTTCTTTGCCCATTTTCGTTTATCCGGGAGTGACGCGCTGCCAAGATGGCGACGGTCGGCTACGCCCACTTTAGGCTTCAAAAACGGTCTTCAGAACTCTACGGGTGACGTCACGGACACTACGTCCATATTTTTTTACAGTCTATGGTCTGAACCCAATGTATGCGTAACATCAACTAATCTGTTCAGCTTAGTTTGGTTTTTGTTGGTCTCAGCCTCAGACGTCACGCCCACGGACCGTTGGCTAAACGTCTGATGCATATGGCACACTTTTCTGGAAACACTTCAGGAATGTCGAAGTCGTCATCTGACTGGTTGAATTAAACTGGATTTCCGGGAGACGCGAATGTCGGTTCGCCGGGAAACAAAGATGCCGTGGCGCCAAACCCCCTCACGAAAGAAGAAAGCCGTTGTGTTTAAAATGTGACAACGAATGCTTATCAGAGTCAACTAAATGCTGGATTTTCAAAAGTATGTGAAATATTTAAAGTTCGCAGCATAGAATCTTTAAAATACATCCGAGTTTCACACCGGTGTGTGAAACTCGGATGTATTTTAAAGATTCTATGCCTGCTGCCACCACCACACTTCTCTGTAAATATAGTGACTTTTTGATACATGGGCAGTATACAGTAGCTTTGCCACACATTCACTTTGAATTCCAGACTAAAAGCTGCTAAAAGCTGTTATTGTGGCGACATTTCCACGCCCTGAAACGTGACGCTAAACGAAACGAACTATGATTGGTTGTTTGACATGTCGGTCAAACGGCCTCATGGGCGGGCCTTGGCCAATGAAAGCGGCTAACTATTCCAGACCTTCAGCCGTCAGTCTGAAGGTCTGGCTATGCGAGACTAGGTTTTTGTAGGCAGCATATGATCAGTTCAGCAGTTGGTGAAAAAAATAAAGCAGTGTCTGAAGGAGTGAAAGTATATATAGAGTAAATATATTCAAGTGGTTATGTTTGTTTCAACATAGGATTCCATTTCTATCAAAAAAAAAAAGTCATTAAATATATGCTTGTTTATCATCAAAGCTTATACCCTGTTTTGTTGCGATATTTTTGTCCCAGAGAGGATTGTCTTTTTCCCAAAATGTTAACATTATTGCATTGAACTAAAACTTACTGACTTTGCTCATTCAGAATATAACAACTCGAAATAAATAAATTAATTAAAATAAAAAAATTAAATAAATAAATAAAAATAACTTTTTGTGGTGCTCCCTATAAAAATGGCTATTCTGTATACACAAAACGCTGCCTGTAAAGTCATGACTTTAGGTTTGGACCACACCTACACCAGGTGACTTAATGCTGCTTTTGCTGTGAAAATTATCTTTGCAAAATATTAAAAGTCAGGTATAAACACTCAATTTTTTTATTTAAAATATTTCATATTAACATAGTTAATTTTATTAATATTTAAGTGTAGCATGTACAAAATCAAGTTCACAGTACATATATTATTTTGTCCTTAAATTATTTTTTATTTTACCTTGTTAAATAAAGGTTACTACTACAATGTCTTTACTTTTGAAGAGAAGAAAAGAAACTAAGATGTTTCACAACCTTTCGGGAGGATATACACCTGAATAATAGATTAAAGCACATATAGCCTTTCATATCTGAGGAGTGTCATCACCGATGGTTGTTATACCTACGATCATACCTGATGATTGTTATCCACTGGTTCCACAGAGGCTTGCCCCACTCTCTTCAGCATGAAGGAATAACAGAAGGAGATGGTAATGACAGGCAGTAGATATACGGCTATGAACTGATAGAGGATGAAAGCTTTCTCGTGGGTCTTTGATGGAAACCTCTCCATGCAGTATTTTCTTGGTCCATACCAATAGCCGTCCTCAAGCCTCTGGTACAGGAAGATTGGTATGGAAAGGATGAAGGAGCCTTGTTGCATAAGAAAAGGGATGATGAGAATTTTAATGCTTTTTCATTTTTAAACTTTCATTTTCAAGTTTATAGGAGTATTCTGGGTTAAATGCAGTTAGGTACTGTCATGCAATTACATGGATGTGGACATGTTTAAAAGAATAAATGTAATGCATTAATTTCTGCTAAAGCATTTACATTAATTCTTCAAGGAAAAAAGTTATAATGGGACTACTTTTCTAGTTGGATGGACCTCTGGTAATTGCATGTTTTGGTCTATACAATATTACAATACAAAATAATACATATATAAAGGAAACAGCTTATGTTATAGTAAATATATTGCAGTTCTAAATAAAATACATAAAATTTGTTAAACATGTATGTACACAATAAGTGCATTGTCTCCACTGATTAATTTACATGTAAGTACATAGCAGTGTGTGTGTGTGTGTGTGTGTGTGTGTTTGTGACAAATGAGGACATAAATTTGTATAATGACACAGGTATTACAAGGTGAAGGTGACTTTTCAGGACATTGACCCATGTCCCCACTTTTCAAAATGCTTATAAATCATACAGAGTGAGGTTTTTTGGGGGAAAGTTGAAATGCACAGTCTCTTGTGAGGGCTAAGTTTAGGTGTAGGGCAATAGTACATACAGTTTGTGCAGTATAAAAACCATTACGACCTATGGGATGTCCCCACTTTTCACAAAAACAAACGTGTGTGTGTGTGTGTGTGTATAAATGATGTGTATGAATGAGATCAGGCTGAGATAACAGACAAACAATGTTGGAAAGAATAAAGAGATTCTATAGGCTGATTCACACATAATGCATTTCTGCAGTCTTGTTCCTCTGCTTTTTTATTGTTATTGTAAACAAATACTAGACCGTTGACAGTTGTGCCGTGTCTGGCTGCAACTCGTGCACGAACGCCATGTTTTTTTTAATACACTGTGTCAAAGAATTTTGAAAAACCTGTCTCGAGACACTGCATTCTTTTTCACCGCGTTTATCTCACGTAAAGAACGTGTTCTTTGTGAATGGCCCCATTTGCATCACTGTTGTGCCATTCACACAGAACACATTTTGCATTTAAAAACACAAAACAATGAAATGAAAAAATTGAAATGCATTTTTACGTCATATGCTGCAACGTCAGCGGTCATGAACATGAAGCTATAGAGATTACTGTTTAAAAAGTTTTAAATATAGATATTTTTCTTCACTTCAGAAGGCCTTTGTTAACCCCCTGGGGTTGCATGGAGTACTTTTATGATGGATGGATGCACCTTTTTGGGCTTCAAAATCTCGACCCCCATTCACTGTCATTATAAAGCTTGCAAGAGCCAGGACATTTTTTAAAGGGATAGTTCACCCAAAACTGAAAATTATCCCATAATTTACTCACCCTCAAGCCATCCTAGGTGTAAATGACTTTCTTCTTTCAGATAAATCCAATCTCAGTTATCTTTAAAAACGTCCTGGCTCTTCCAAGCTTTATAATGGCAGTGGGTGGGTGTTATTTTTAAATGGTCTAAAAAGTCCAATAAAGCACATCCATCTATTATAAAAAGTGTCACACACGGCCTCCTAAAGTGAATAGATGCGTTTTTGAAAGAAAAATATCCATATTTAAAATTTATATACAGCAATCTCTGGCTTCCGCTAACTGTCGTACGCGCTTTCATAATACAATGCCTTTCCCACGGATGACGTAGGACGGCAGCGTAGTGTAATACAACTCTGATTGTATTCGTCTGAAAGAAGAATATACACATAGGATACATCTAGGATGCCTTAAGGGTGAGTAAATCATGGGGAATTTTTCATTTTAGGGTGAACTATCCATTAGTGACATTATAACAAATTAATCTTTCTTTATGTTTTGTGTATGTGATATATAATTGTACTAAATGACTTACCAATCCAGATACAGATGCTAACAATCATTGCGACACGAGGGGTTCTATGGTGCAGGGATTTCAGAGGATACACAGTCACATAGCAACGGTCTCCACTCATCGCTGTAAGAGTGATGCATGTCGCCTGTACAGTCACCTACACATTGCCAAACCCTTTGTTATCATGTGTTCATATCATTATCAGAACATGCAAGACAGACATGCTCCAGAGCACTAGAGTAAACATGAAAATTGGATTTAACTAATCTAAAATCTAACACATCAAAGACACATCCGCATAATGCATTCAGTACAGGCCAGTCTTTAGCTCATCGCCTTTTGAATTCATTCTAGGCACAGAAGAAAATAGCCCCATTCACTTGTGGTTTTGTCTGGTGAATTAATTGAACTGAAGTGCCTGATTGCTCATCTTAAATTAAAAGAATCAGGTGTAGGAGGAGAGGCTTTAGAAATAAAGTCAATCATTGTGCCGAGTGTTTTTATGCAAGCTTAACTATCCCTTAGCTCTTTGATGCAACAGGTGTGAACAAAGAGCTGTTCCATCCCATCGTCTTTTGTTCAAGGTATCTAATGATTAAACAAAAAATGTGTGCTTGGCCTCAATCTAAGGAGGCCTGTGTGTCCGACAAGATAAGCTTCACAGTGCTTTTGGACCAAACCTGTATGAAGAATACATGATTAGGAAAGAGCAAAAGCACAGCTGAATTTATGCAGTTATTCCTCCCACAGCAATTGTTTGGTGTTTGTGTAAACTGTTCATTTGTGCAGTAATTAAATACAACTAAGAAGGAAGACTTGTATATTAACAGCAGACTGGTACTGTACAAGTAAAATTTTATTTAGTTACAATTGCCCTGAAACATTGCTTATTTAATTGAATTTACCTCAGAGGATAGCTGAAACGAATAGTCATATGTTTGACGGGCTGGCATATCACTTTAGTCACATAGGTAGTTTTCTTTTCCTTCTCCTATGTTTTTAATGCTAGCTTTTATGAACATACTGTGTCCTACTTTTTTTGTTTGGCCGATGCAGTCTCTCACAAGGCAGTGAATAAAGATTGACTCACATCTTCTATTATCTACATGAAATGAGGGATGAATCATAATGTTGAAATGCCATACACAAATAAATTCTTCCTTCATTACCCAAATGTAAAAAAAAAATGGTATTCTTCAGAGCATTTCTGTTCAGTGGTGGTTTTCTGTTTTGATGTATATTTTGTATGTTTGTTTTAAATGGAACTGTTTGGGTTCTCAGATGATCACTCTTTTATGTATTGCTGCAGAGAGAACACTGTTGTTGGGAAAGCTTTGAAGCTTGTCAAGCTACAAGTTACAGATTTAAAGTATAGCTATACTATAGTAGCTTGTTATCATTTTGGAAAAAGTAGTTATATTACTGTACTGAAGCTTCTTAACAAGGCAATGTCTATCTGAAATTCAGAACAAATACTGTATATCATGTTAATTATCATTTAATCAGAGCTAAAGTTTTTCCAGCCCAAAACCAAGGACTTTTGAATGAATCTCAATTAGTGTGATTTATACTATTTATAACTAATACTGTACTACACTGTAAAAAATGAGTGTAATTTTAATTGCAATATACTGTAAAAACACAATGGAAAGGTTAACAGTTTGTTCCAGTACTATATACAGGGAAATCTATACTATATACAGATCTAACCAGACATTTCACGTAATTTCCTGTTAATTGTACAGTTTTTAGAAGTAAAAAAGAACAAATCAAAACTGTAAACTGATATTCCCACAGTTCCCTATATGTGACACTCAACAATTGAAAGTTTTTTTTTTGTTGTTGAATAATCATGTTTTTTAATATTATGTATATTAGGGATTTATTTGACGTTTTCTGTTGTTTAATGAAAGTTTATTGCATAATTTAAGTGCCATTTGTCTCTGCCAGGCAGTCAGAACGTGCTTGTCCAGAGAGGAACATTGATTGTGAAATAGGTGTAGAAATCAGAAAACATGCACTGACTACTCTCTAATTAGCAACTACATTGATTTTGAATTTATACTTTATAATTTGTTTCTATATACAAATTCAATCTAATAATCATTTTAATTTTTATTATTACTGTAACTTTTTGGATATTGGATAAACTTATGCAGGGCCATACAACCCAAGTAGGCTACTTGATCCAGGACAAGTCAAACATTTGGTCTTGAATATTAATTAGGTAGCATAACTTGAGCAAATTAATTTCATAGCCATATAGCAATGTTACAATGTGCCCATCTTGAGCTGCCCTCGACTCATTCTCATTCTGTCCGCAGTGCCAAAACTGATTTTCTAGTAAAAAAAATAATATATATATATATATATATAGGGACTATATAGTAGTTCTTAATTAGTGTACAAATCCATGTATTGCTACTGGGTGACACTGCTGGGTACTGTACTGCAGTCCAGAACCCTATCAGCATTGATCTTTACACATTTATTCCTCTTACTTTTCTTGACTTTGTCAGTATGCCATTGTCCTCAAAACATTCTGAGATGACACATTTACACTTCACAAAAGAAAAAAAAAAACAATGCATCTTGTGCAGTGTTGTTCCCTGAGGTGCTCAGCTTACCTGTTGGAGAAAAGCAACAAATTTGCACATGAAGTCCCCAAATATCCAGCCAGGGAGAGGGTAGAGGGTTGCAGTGAACGGCACGCAGCACAGCAGGAAAATGATGTCAGTGGCAGCCAAGTTAGCTGAGGAATTAAATATATGTGAAATGAGCGATCTGTTTCTTTTCGTTAGAAGGAATGGGAAAAGTGATTGTGTGATGTGAGGTGACACTGTTCGTATTACTGTTATCTCCAAGGGCTACAGGGATTCTGTCAGTGCTTGAAATATTGTGAAGTAAAAAATAATTGGAGACAGAAATGGTGGATATCTGAGGTGAAAATGCAGTGAATTAAATGCAAGCTCTGACAGCGACACTAAAAAAATCAATTTGAGACACTGTGGACAAACTGACTTTATTCTCTTCCATGCACAGACTGAGTCACTAAAAGTACAAATAAGGTAAAATTACAAATACTAAAATGCCAACATGTAGTCATATAGTGACTATGACTTTTTTGATTGAGTACTTCATTCAAGTTCCATCAATTTTACGGCATTTCCTAACCTCACAATCTTGCTCTGGTCCTTGTGCAGCATTCCTTGAGGGAATGCAATAATTCTTACAGTTACATGACAGTACATCATTCTGTGACTAATGAATCATTCACCACAAATATACCGACACAGTGAATAAGAGAACTCCAGTTTGCCTCCTGTTGCTGCAATTCCTGTGCAAAATTAGATTTATCTGACTTATGACAATGTACATTGACAAAAGAGACTAAAATATATATTATTCAAATGCTAAGAAATGTTTTAAAAGCTTTTTAAAAGAGCTTGTCTAATGTGGTGAAAGGTTCCAAAGCGTTTGTGCAGAAAAAAAGGGTATTGGCTGCAACTCACCAATGTAAAAGTTAGTGGCGGTCCTCATCTGTCTGTGTTTGGATATGACATAGATCACCAGTGAGTTTCCGATCAGCCCCACTAGCATGATGAGAGAGAAGAAAAGGGGCACCAGCCAAGCATCTGTCAAGAAGGGGTGCTCCTCGTCCTCCGTATCCTCCATCGAAGAGTTTCCAATGGAGCTGTTAAGCGGCTCACTTGAGTTCCAGTCTTCGCTTGAAAACATAATTTTAGTATTGGCAAAGACCTTGAAACAAGTAAAAAGTAAAGTTTCTTCTTTTTGGCAGTGACAAAATCCTCATGCCCACCAATCCATTTAATTTTCAGAAAAAGCCGTTAGAATCTGGTGTCTTTTCAGAAACTTCAAGCTAGTCACTGAAGCAGTTTTTCAGATAGACGGGTGTTTGAGGGAGACGATTTCTATTCAGCTCTTTGAAAAAGGAGCCCTACGAGCAGTATCCACTCAAAGGCAGAGTGGATTCACTGCCATTGGCTTTATACGCAGCCTGCACACACGTGGGCAACAGAATGATTGTAGAATGAAGAACTGATGTCAGGTCGCCTAGCAACAATTTTAGGGCTCTCTCGCTCTCTCATTCCACCGCTCTGTGTGTGCATAGAGAGCAAAATATAAATGTGGTATTTACCCTGCAATATTCACATAGCCTAAAGATATGCAAACATGCGCAATCAAAGAGATCAATGTGATTCAATTTGTTATTCTACAACACCTCATATTTCTAACCTAGAAATTACCGGCCACTGCATGGAACAATACAATTACCGTTTCTCAGGACTGCACTTCTCATCCTGCCAAATTGCCATATGGGATCTCCTTTGTTGAGTCCAGGTTACTTTTTTCTTACAGAAGGCTCTATATGCACTCTTGGAGCAAATCGAACCAAATTCAGACTATGAATGAGCAATTCAATCAGACCTAAGGTCTAGGAGAATGAGCTCACAATCATGGTTGAATCACATACTAACTGCTCTGATAAGAGCACAGTGGTCTCACTGAACACTGATGAAGACATAGAGACCGAACACTCCTACAATTTCTATTCAATAAAATTCAACACTTCAGTTTACCTGCTCGTCATTGCATTCTTTGGCCCCTACACAATGAAGGCTTTAATTGCACACATTTAATGCACAAAAAATGGTTGTTATAATCTGCATTTTCTTTGTTTGGAAAAGTTTATCATTAACTTTCCTCATTTAATGTATATATTAATAGTGCATTCATTATCGGAAAGGTTGTATTTATGAATTGAATGTACATGAACGGCACCATAAGTCGTTATCACAAGAAGAAAACTCTGAGATTTCTGAGAAAAGCCCAGAGTTTCTGAGTTGGTGAGAAAACATCTCAGACACAATGGATGCAGCATTTGTAAATTTGTTGAAATAAGTCTAAGCTACCATGCACAAAATATGATGATGTATTTTAGGATTATACAGTAGAAAATATATAACAATTTATAGCACCTTCATAAATTGGATAAAAATATAAAAAAAGCAAAAACACTCTGATGCACATTCATTTATCATTTTCTACAACCCGAATTCCAGAAATGTTGGAATGTTTTTTAAATTTGAACAAAATGAAAACTAAAAGAGTTTCAAATCACATGAGCCAATATTTTATTCACAATAGAACATAGAGAACATAACAAATGTTTAAACGGAGAAATTTTACACTTTTATCCACTAAATGAGCCCATTTCAAATTTGATACCTGCTACAGGTCTCGAAAAAGTGGCTGAAAAAGCCAGAAATTTTGAAAGTATTCAGCTGGGAGAACATCTAGCAACTAATTAAGTTAATTGACATCAGGTCTGTAACATGATTAGCCAAAAAAAGCATGTCTTATGGCGCTTTTCCACTGCATGGAACGGCACGGTACGGTTCAGTACGGCTCACTTTTGGGGGGTTTTCCACTGGGTACAGTACCTGATCCCTGCTACCACCTCGGCCGAGGTTCCAAGCGAGCCGTACATTACCAAAACGTGACATGTAAACTCTGCTGATCACTGATTGGCAGGAGAAAATAGTCACTGCCTGCATAATTGAACTTGCGCCACGAGACACAACAGACCCGCTAGATTTAAATCGGCACAGCCAGGAAAGGCTCGAACGCAACTGTTTTGAATGAGCGCACCTTTCTTTTAACAACCAAAAAATGGCTGTTTCGTTGTCTGTTGAGGAAGTACAGACGTTCCTCTTGTTGATAGCCGAGGAGCAGATCCAGCGAGAGCTTGATGAAGCGACGCAGAAATAAAACGTTTTTCAGGAGTCACGGCAGTAGAGGCGGTGTAAATATAATGACACGTGAATAATCCCGCCCACTCTAAAGCGGTACTAAACTGCAGTGGAAACGTAAACCGAGCCAAACTAAGCCATGCCGAGCTGAGTCATATCACCTAATGGAAAAGCGCCATTAAAGAGGCAGAGTCTCTTAGAAGTAAAGATGGGCAGAGGCTCTCCAATCTGTGAAAGAGTGCGTAAAGAGATTGTGGAATACTTTAAAAACAACATTCCTCAAAGTCAAATTTCAAAGGCTTTGTAAATCTCATCATATACAGTGCATAACATCTTCAAAAGATTTAGAGAAACTGGAGAAATTTCTGTGTGTAAAGGACAAGGCTGAAGACGTTTGTTGGATGCCCTTGTCTTCAGGCCCTCATCGGCATGATTCTGTTATTGACCTTAATAAATGGGCCCAGGAATACTTCCAGAAAGCACTGTCGGTAAACACAATCCGCCATGCTATCTGTAGATGCCAACTAAAGCTCTATCATGCAAAAAGGAAGCCATATGTGAACATGGTCCAGAAGCGCCATCGTGTCCTGTGGGTCAAGGCTCATTTAAAATGTTTCAAAGTGGAAAAGTGTTCTATGGTCAGACGAGTCCAAATTTTACATTCTTGTTGGAAATCACGAACGCCGTGTCCTCCGGGCTAAAGAGGAGGGAGACCTTCCAGCATGTTCAAAAGCCAGTGTTCAATTCAAAAGCCAGCATCTCTGATGGTATGGGGGTGCATAAATGCATACGGTATGGGCAGATTGCATTTTTTGGAATGCTGAAAGGTGTATAAAGGTCTATCGGCATCATGAAGTGACATACTGCCAAGTATGGGGACCCATACTCGGAATTCGTGCTCTGCATTTAACCCATCCAACGTGCACACACACAGCAGTGAACACACACACACCGTGAACACACACCCGGAGCAGTGCGCAGCCATTTATGCTGCGGCGCCCGGGGAGCAGTTGGGGGTTCGGTGCCTTGTTAGTGATAATGACCATCTGTTTGCAGTATCTTGCACACTTTAAAGTCACACTTTTTTTAAGTTGTAAATAAAACAAATAATACTTTTCTACATTTTACAAGAAAATACTATTTGAGTTTTTCTCATTGAAAATTTCAATGTGTTTAATTCAGTGTATTACTGCTTTTTGGTTTGTTTGGTAATTTGAGAAATTTACTGGCAGCTTCAGTGTACATTTTCACCTTTTTTAAGTCTGTGTACAATGGTTTAATAATAAATTTATTAAGCAGTTGAACCTGCTTAGGAAGTATCCACATTGGGCATTTGATATTACAATATTTCACAAATTCAAATATGAAAAAAATTACTTTTTGCAATATTTTTATAGTTTTGCTATATTCTCACACTAAGTCAAATAATGAGAAAGAACCAAATTGCCTATCACTGCTTTGCTGATGATACCCAGATTTACCTAGCCTTATTTACTCATTTATAAATCACTCAATGGCCTAGGACCTAAATACATTGCAGATATGCTCACTGAATATAAACCTAATAGACCACTCAGATCATTAGGATCGAGTCAGTTAGAAACACCAAGGGTTCACACAAAACAAGGGGAGTCCGCTTTTAGCTATTATGCCGCCCACAGTTGGAACCAGCTTCCAGAAGAGATCAGATGTGCTAAAACATTAGCCACATTTAAATCCAGACTCAAAACTCATCTGTTTAGCTGTGCATTTGTTGAATGAGCACTGTGCTACGTCCGAACTGACTGCACTATATTTTATGTATAATCATTTTTATTTCTAACTGTTCTAAATTTATTTTAAATCAATTTTTAAATCATTTTAAATGTTTTTAAATTTCTAGTTTTATTGTTGTGATTATTATATATATATATATATATATATATATATATATATATATATATAATTTTTTTTTTACTTCCTTTTATTACCATTGTGTATGAAATGTGCTGTATAAATAAACTTGACTTGTCTTGCCTTATTTTCGTCATTTCATCACATTTCATTATGGACGGTATGCATAGTATTTAACAAAAACAATTATTTTGCATAAAGCAAACCGTGAAATGTGAGTGATTAACTTTACATAAGCTGCTTTATACATAGAGCCTTATATTACTGAAATAGGGAACTGAAAATTTAAACAACTTTGCAAAATCATTCATACCTCTTGCAACAAACTTGTTCATCCCCATGCTTCCCATTATCATGACTCACCCAGAATCACATTTTGGCATCTACAGAATCCGACATTTTTTTTTAAAAAAACAGTTCAGTCAGATTAGAAGTTGCTCATAGTGTTTTGCAGCACATATTTTTCTGAAACCTTTACCACACACACTCGCAATGAAAATCAAATGAATCATTCATGTAATCAGTCAATTAATACTTTAATCGCTCGGCAGAATGGTACACCTTACAGCACAAGAGGTTTAGTTGAACATTCAATCTTTAAAACTTAGTATGCCTGTCTGGTGGTTTTGAAGGTCGTAGGAAACCATAAATTTGTATTCTGCCGCTGGCATTCTCCAAGTCCCTGGAGACCGAGGCCTACTTCAGCTCAGCATTCAGAAGTACCGGACAGCTTAGATTCAAATGTGTCATGTTGACGGGCCGTGTTCACAAAGGAGGCCAACCTCCTGGGAGGCCAACCTTCAACACGGCACGGTGGACATCATATCTGTTTCTCCACAGCGATGGAGTGTATTATTTGTAAGTACTTGAGCATAGAAATAATTGGCAAAGGCTTGGCTGCATCGATACAGGTTTTAGCTATCCAGTCATGAAATATGTATGCCCTGCAGCAAACAATACAATCACAAAATATCAAAGATGGCATATAGAGCACATACAGAGCAGAGCCTAAGGCTGGAAATGAGCCCAAAGCACACTTTAAAATCTAATTATCTTGCACATGGGTATTATATTTTAGAATTTTTTTTTTGCTTTTATTTTTAACCTTTATAGGAAGGAGCATTGCTCTGACCTTTTCTCGGTCAATAGTCGCAACCTGGCAGTGGAATCTAATCTCAAATGTGCTAGGGGATATAACAGCTGTGGAAATACGGAAATGCTCCGTTCTGCTTAGTGCCATTGCATAAACACTATATTTCATTTCTCCATCCTGCAGATCGCCTGGCATGGCACAGATGTTGGAAAGAAGTCACTTAGTTTAGACTTTGCATGGGATTGGTTTGCTTTCGATTTGTCATTCAGAGAAGTCTGTGGTCATGGTTCATGGGATAAAACAATTAAGAAAACTGAGGGGGAGAGTAATTGATGCTCCACAACTTTTTCATTTTATAACAACCTTATGTGTTGGCACTGATAGGATGACAAATATTTGCATAGTGGTAACTGAAGCGAACAAACCAAATTCCTAAAGGCTATTTAAAATGTTAATTTTAAAAGTGTATATCTGCTTAAAGTGATTTTCTCAATATTTTGTAGTATGCTATATACGCAGATGGCCTCAAAGGTAATACACACGAACTAAAAGACAGAAAACTATCATTTTGATAAAGCAATTTCTTGAAATTAAGAAATATACATACTTGAATAAAAAGAAAAAGAAAGAAATAAGCCCATGGAATGAACACAACGTTGCTAATAAATGTGCACTGGTGTGTGTGTGTGTGTGTGTGTGTGTGTGTGTGTCTGTCTGTGTGTCTGTGTGCAAGTTTGAGTAATGTAATATTTATAAAAAAATGTCTAATGCTCACCAAGGATGCATTTATTTGATCAACAATTAAATAAATAAAAACAGAGGGCAAAAATAAAATCTGTTGCTTAATATAGGTGTATAAATTATGGCCACTATGGTCACTTAGCAACCACTCCCACCAAGTATATACGATCTGGGTCAATCTTTATTAACACAACTCTGCAAAAGTACACAAACCCCTTTATAATATTTTATCCCTCTGTTATGTTTTTCCTCTCTGTAGGTGAGATGGCAGCTGCCAGAGTGCTCCAATTTACAGAACCATACCTATGTCTCTTTTAAAAATGTGTCACCCTATGGAGTTTCCTTTGTAACGATTGTTTGGAGAAGACAAAAACGTCAGTACCCCAGGAAACAGCAATACCGCCAACTACTATTCCTTAGTGAGTCTCGCTTCAATTTCAAAGCCAATGCCAAAAGAAAATCTATCCACCCCATTAAGGCTAAACCCTTGCTTCCAGCCTTTCCTAAACTTATTCATCAGCATCTCCACATGCACCCCACTGAATTCAATCATGCTGTTCATGATGAGCCGAGCAGACTGTTGGAATATCTGTGGGACTCGTGCAGCCAACACCATGAGTGCAATGTGCTGATGGATGAGGTGATTCAGTGCTTTTTACATTCTTCTGACTGTTGTGGCATAATGATTGGTGAGAAAATATGCAAGGAGGAAAGGTGATGTCACCCGAACGACACATCACCAACATATGTGCATAATTCACACAGAAAACTTTTGTCCTAAAAGATTACACATATATTCCAGGATTAATGTTGTACACATTCTTAGAGTATCAAAGAAAATATTTCAAATGAATGATTGCTTTCATATCCAGTGTGTAACAAATACATCAGAAGGCATTTTTGATGTAAGCCGAATAATTCTAATCAACACCTTTTTGAAGTTGTCTTTAGATGCCAGCTTTTGAAAAAAAAAAAAAAAAACGGTTTGAATGGTATAGACAGCATCGTATGGCAAACACCTGCACAGAAACTTGTTAATACATATAATATAAGTACTGTCTGATGTTTATGAAATATTTAACAGACCTGTCATGGGTTTCTCTAATAACCAGTGTCAATGTGGCTCTTTCAGGTGAATGTAGCTGTGATAGTTACAAATAGCGGTGAAAAGAGCACTTCACTGTAATTATTACTGAGAATTCTTTCAAATTGAAAGGCTTTGATGATCTCACCGATGCACTTACCTGTGTGAATCAAACCTTCGGAAAAGGTGTGTGGTAGATTTGGAATGGACTGGGATTGTTGATGATTAAAGAGCTTGCTAATTGGCGATGAAGTGGCTCCAAATTAAAATTCACAAAATGATCTTTTCTGTCCGTATGAATTAAGCTAAGTTTGAAATGACGTTGCTCAAAATGTCTTATGGTCTCCTGAGAGTAGATGGGGCTTGAAGAGGCCATGAAACGTGGTGTGTAAGTACTGAAAATATCCTGTGATCACAGTGTCTCTGTGGTGGTTTGTTTGAGTTGAAGAGATGCTGATTATAGAAACTAGAGAGACTATTAGACCTTGAAGTGGAAAAAATGGCTTGTTTAAAAGCTAAACCAAGATTATTTTTTACGTCTTTTCACACTGTTGGTAACCAAGGGAGATGGTGTTCACCTACATGGCAAGCTAAATTAGGCTTCTTTCAGATTTGTCAAGAGTTAGATAATTAGTGTTGATTTTCTTAAATGGTCAATGGTAACGTGATAAAAGCATTGGTGAAATATAGGGTGAAGAAAGTGGAATGTTGTATGTGAAGTCACAAAGTACAATCTGCCCTGAGTTCTTTTTTCTCTCTGAAATTACAGGCTTTGGTCCTCTCAATCAATGTTCCAGTGGAAAATCAGTGATGAGCTTGTAAAATGGGGGAAAAGAGTGGAAGTTAGGATAACTGACGTAAAAAAAATCTGTGACGTTGTTTGTCACATTCAAACCCTTCACTAACTTTCTTCTGTGGGACACATAATAATTTATTTTGAATATTGTGGGCTAGGTAAGTTTTTCCCATATAATAAAAAGATCAACGGGGTCCAGAAAATGATTATTGAAATTGGGATTAAATAAAATATAAAGTCATGCAGGTCAGCTTTGTGGTATCTGTGATATTACGGACCTTAGATATGACTTGGGATTTTTGCTTTGCTTGTTTTATCATCCACCAACTGAAAATCACAAATTTAGAAAAGTAATCAAATCCCTAACTCAAATTACGAGCTATAGTAATAGTGATGCTTGCTGTTGTACCCACCATTAATAATACATCAGAGTTTAGAGCCTATTTTTCCCCATTAAACACAGGCTGTGAATATCATTATTCATAACAGCAATGTGCATATTTAATGAATTTCCTAATGAAATTACTTTTTTGTAATATCTGCAATACAGTGACACTCTGTAAGGAATGTTCCTTGTCCATATTTAAAAAGAGACAAGGACAGAATGACCTTTAACTTAACCATTGTGCTTCTGAGTCAAAATTAAAGCATGTGGCTGACTGCTATTTTACCAGTTTTGCACATCTAAGTAAGGAATCTTCTTAAAATCTTCCTGTCATTTGACTACAGTCCACTGAGCTCATAACGGACAGTGCGGTTGAGAAAGCAAGGACCTGAGGCTGGTAACCATGCCAACATTTTCTTTTTCATTAAACCACCCAAACTCATTTGAAAATAATATAATAAAGAATTAAGCACACCGTGTCTGCTTCAGCATGTTCTCTCTCAACTATACAGAACATGTAGGGAGTAACATAATGTGTCCTTTGGGAGTTCGCTTTTGAAACAAAACATTTTAAGGACAAATATAACCAGCTCAGCTAGAGTTTGCCAAAAAAAAACAACCTTTCAGTGCATACAAGCCACGGATGGTTTAGTAGGTATTATTATATGAATACTCTGTGTATAAAACCTGCTCTCTTGGATACTTGATTTTGATTGATCAATCATGTTACCATGTCCACATATTTATTTAGTGAGTAGCTTTCAATAAGTGCTTTGCATTGGGATCTTGGTTTTATTTTACAATAATAACCCCTCATTACATTATTCAAGCATAAATAGCAAATAAGTGATCAATACAGTCTGGTGCTCCATCATAATTGGATATATGTTGTGTACTTCATGATTTGGTGCACAGATACTGAGGTCACCAGAGACATAATTTGTGTTGTATCTGCCAGTTCAACTATAAACCATTCAACATTCATTCTGCAGTTGCAAACAAAATTACCTCTTAATCATCGCTAATGACTAGTATTCAGTTGTTAGACAAAAAGCACTCTTGTAGTTATGTAAATGGTTCAACCTGTGAACTTCCATTCATCTGCATACTCAGACATCACTTTTGTTGAGGTATGTTGATGTGGATTTTGTAAACACAACACAATAGCAAAGTATTTTTCATTGCCAGATCTTTCTTTTGTCCAAAAGGCACATGATTAGATTCTGAGCTATTATTCATTCCCACTTTCAGTTTCTGTTCAATAGAGGCAGGACTGACAGTTGTTTGGATGTTATTTGAATTGGGGATTTCTATATCATGCATATGCACAATAGCACTTATGCATGCTACTATATTTCAGCATACCATGTAAATGTATGCAGGTTATAGCCATCCGTTTCCAGTAGTAATGAACCCTTGTAATTGTTTCTCAGGCTCTCTGTCCACAGAAAAGCTGATTTATTTCAGGCATCACTTCTGTTTGCTTGTTAAGAATTTTTCCCTTTCCATTCACTGCTGGAGTGTTTCTTTAAATTTAACATAAAAGGACAGCGCAGAATCTGAGAATGGAAGTAAAGTACTTTATACAAGCAAGGAAAAGATCCGCATCTATGGGAGTGTACATGGAAATTCAGACGTCTTTGATGTTGTTCTTTTCTGTACAAATCTAGCAGATCTTGAAATTCAGTGATTCATTTCCATCAGTGATCTAAAATCGAATAATGGTGGCGACATTTGCATTTCTCTTTTCAACAAACTAATCTATAAAAAAATCTATTTGCTTTTTACATTAGGTCTTTAGCAGCAGGAGATGTTCTCTCTAATGCGAGACACATGATCTGCTTTGGAAAAGCAATCAGTGGACCTGTGACAAATAGTGCAGTTGAGATGTTCAATCTACACTCTCTCATTATAGGTTTTTGCTCAGCTGTTGCAAATACTATGCTGTGAAGCAGTTTTCTGTCTGATTCCCCCCCACACACACCCTAAAGCGACAGTGAAATAATTGCAAGGAGCTTCTTGCAGCAGCTCAGACTGTAATCTTTGTGACTCTTTGCTCCAGATGGGTCACTCACATACATGGGACTGAATCCACAGCCTTTCAGTTAGCAGCCCAGATCCTTAATCACCATGAACACCGCGCCCCGTTTAAAAACACGAGGCAGCTGCACTGGCTCCGTTTACCTGTAACGCTGCAAGAAAAATGTCTGTATGGTGTGATGAGGTGGTTAAGCTGAATTTGTTTGTCATAAAACTATTACTGGAAAGAGCTGGCCGGCCATTAAAGGCTCATTCAAGGACATGTCAAAATGCAAATCACATTCCTGCTTGAAATTCTTTTCTCCTTACAGCATGGGTAAAAAAGGTTCACAGTTTGTTATAAAAAAGGCAATTTTCACGTGTCCTTCATTTTATTGTGTAATCAAAATCTCATTCTCCTCCAACATCATGATGAATATTGTTTCTTCTATGGGATTAAAAAAAGGTAATTGCACAAATTTTTATCTTTTTATTCCTTAATATTAAGGAATTGTGAGATGTTTTTTGAGATTCCGAGAAGTCTGAATATAAACACCCAGTTGTGAGAAAAAAAGTCAGAATCGTGAGATAAAAAGTCACAACTACCTTTATGTAACGCTGGGTTTGTGTTTTATGTTTATTGCTCTCATGTCTTTTATTTTGTCATAGTCCTGTGTAGTCATGTGTTTCCCTTGATCCTCATGTAACTCTAGGGCTGCATCCGAAAACCTTATGTGGCAATGACTTTGCAGGCAGCATTTCTGCACGAAGGCACCTCACGATAATGATTTCAGACAGGCTTCTTAGGCAGCATAACGGTTTAATGATCTACAACAAAATAGAACGAGTTTTGGTGATAACTAAACAAATATTTAATTACTATAATACTAATTTCTCGCTAGAAGTAACATCAAGGCCCGGTTTCACAGACAGGGCTTAGACTAAACCAGGATTAAGCCATAGTTCAATTAGGACATTTAAGTAATTTTTATAAAAATGCTTGGAAAAAAACATTACTGGGATGCATCTTGAAACAAAACAAAGGCACTGATATATTTTAAGATCAGTCAGTGCAAGTTTATTTCAGCTGAAACAGCGCAGACTTACATTTTAGTCTAGGACTAGGTTTAAGCCTTGTCTGTGAAACCGGGGGCAAAAGTGCAAAAAGTTAATCATAAATATATATTTACACAAACTAACCACCAACAGCAACTATCAGACGCCGTCTTAATTTTTTTAGCTCAACCTTCAAGAATGGAACACGCAGGATTGTGGGATATCAAAGGCCGCGAAGGATACATCTATACGATCAGAAGACGGTATCTCATGAGACAGGAAGTGAAGCTAACTTTGGTTTCGGACGTGCCTTGATGCCTTCCTGCCTTGGAATGCGTCCTCCAAAGGCAGCATGTTATGATTGGTTATTGTCTTGTCATGTGATGATTAGTTCTGTCTTCTCATTGGTTATCTTAGTCATGTGTCTTGTTTCTCATTGGTTGGTTCTTGTTGGTTAAGCGCTTTGAGTGCCTAGAAAAGCACTATATAAATGTAGCAAATTATTATTTTCATGTGACCCTCATTGTTTGATATAAAAAGCCCTCTTGTTGCCTTTGTTCTTTGTCTAGCTTTGAATTGTATAACATGCTGCCATTAAGTTGTTTTTCTGTTTATGCTAAGTCTGTTCCATGTCAAGTCTTCTATTGTTTGTATTTTGAATTACACTCTGCTCAATAAACTGCGCTTGGGTTCTTAACAACTTGAATTCAGTGGACTAGAAGGCAGAATTGCGAGATGTAGGATAAGAATTCAGAGAAAATTCAGAATTGGGATATTTAGGGAAGTCGTGGCCTAATGGTTAGAGAGTCGGACTTGTAATCCAAAGGTTACGGGTTCGAGTCTCCGGCCGGCAGGGATTGTAGGTGGGGGGAGTGAATGTCCAGCGCTCTCTCCACCCTCAATACCACGACTGAGGTCCCCTTGAGCAAGGCACCGAACCCTCAACTGCTCCCCGGGCGCTGCAGCATAAAATGGCTGCCCACTGTGTTCACGGTGTGTGTGTGTTCACTGCTGTGTGTGTGCACGTTGGATGGGTTAAATGCAGAGCACGAATTCCGAGTATGGGTAACCATACTTGGCTGAATGTCACTTCACTTTTTTCACTTTTAAACTCAGAATTGTGAGAAAAATGTTGAATTCAGAGTTTATCTCGCAAATTGTCCCAGAGTTGTGAGTTTATGTCTCGCAAATCTGATTCAATTCTAAATTACAAGGAAAAAAGTAAGAAATGTGAGATATAAACTCAGAATTGTGAGAATAAAAGTCACAATTGTGAGTAAAAAATTCCTAATTACCTTATTTTTGATCTTGTTGCAGAAACTGGCTTCCATAATGAGGTCTTATCTGCATTCATTTTTCTCAAAGAAACTATCCAATACATGTCAGAAGCTTTTAAAGTACTGGGATTTAAGATTAATGCTGGACTTTACGTACAGTTCACTATAGCAAGACATTTTCTTAATTAATCTAGCGCATAAAGCCGAAGAATTGCGTCTCTTGATAGCTTTGTGCCCTGACACTGAGAACACATGGGGCCGTATACACCATCCGCTCAGCTCAGAACACAGAGATATGACACATGACAGCACTTCCGGATGAGCTGGAATAAAACGTCAGGTTTGCATCATTCAGCCTTTTAATAATCTGCCGCTCTGGGCCTGCTGATATCGGACATATGTTCCTTTCAGGCGAGCGATGTTAAAATTATCATACATCATGTGCTCTCAGATGCACTCTTGTTTTGTGACTTTGCTCACATATGCTTCACTGACACTCATTAAGTCCTATTTACTAAAGCTGAAAAGCTTTTTGCTCTCTGGGTTTTAGCTGTGGAGATGTGCCTAGAATGAATAAAACACAGTTAGGACATTGATTTGGTTACACTGTTGTTTGCACTCCAATTTCCCTCACTTAACAGGGAGATATTTCATTTAAATTGTCTCTCATCCCCCATCCAGCTATGTAATGTTTTAAACTGATTATATAGGAGATGACTCAGTGACTGTCTCTAGGACAAATTCAAACTTTTGGTTGGATGGAATTCAGTGCGAACTTACATAATCGCGCAGCTTGCATTCAGTTGTATGAGAAAGGAACACAATAATATAGCAATAATAGAATATGAATCATACATCTTCTATCATGCCTTGAAGGTTTGGAAAATTACCATGCATTCAATAACAGGAGAATAACCTTATTTGCTGTCTATTCTATCTTTATTCTAGAAGTCCTTATATGTGCACAATGGTTTTTCATAGTTCATAATTAAAGGTTCTGCATGCCTTGTACTAATGCTTTTTTGGAATTCCAGGCATAAAATGGCCCTATTAGTTGACTGATGTCACAGAAAAATGTGTCCTGTTATTTTAATATTATTTATATAGCATTTATTGACATTTTTAAGTAACTTTAATTTTATTATTTAATTAAATTAATTTTTTTTTAATTTTAATTTAATGTAATTTTGTCGTGGTTTTGTCATTTTTATTAGTTTTTTTATATTCATATTTAGCTTTATTTTTATTACAGTTATAGTAACTTTAGCACATTTCTAATTTCTAATTATTTCATGTTTTATTTCAGCTGTATTTCAGTACATCTTTCTCTGAGACAGCCAGTTTTGCACAAAAAAAAGGCCATGATTTTTTTAGCCCAAAACAAAACACTCTCTGCTTCGCTGCCTTTGACGTGTTCAGGTTTGCTGATCTGTCTTTGGAGGGCTGGATTTCATAGAGACAACGTCTGATTAGCAAAGTAGCTGTAATCTCTTACAGCACCATTAATAGCTCATTAATAGCTCTAATTAAAAAACAAACACACTTAATTAGAAACCGAGGGGCTGTGGCTCAATGATATGTAACATTTCCATTGCAAAATTGTGAACTGCATAAATAGGACTGGCCTTAAACGACTTCAAAAGTCTGTTATTAAAATTCAGTGTGAAATAGGAGTCATATTTCAGCATATGAAATGTTTATTACAATATTGAGTTTTTTGGCCCCCCTATGTAGACTGATGGATTGATTTCAGGCAGCCCAACATGAATCTGGGACACTATCAATTAAATGTAAATGAAAAAGCCTGACATTGCCACAAGGAAAGAAAGCTAATGAAAGCCTGGCCATAGATTCGACTGTTTGCTAAAGTGATGAATTTCTCAGGGACAGACAGGGAAGAGAGGAAATTGGTGTGAATTTCCTCTCTTCCATCTTCTACTAGCTCTGATAGTAAGACTCCTGTGGTGCCTATGTATTGACCATTTGTGGAACTGATAAGCTTAAATCAACGTGTGGCTGATAAATTGTCTGCATACAAAACTATCTTACACATATTTTACCTTCACCCACCATCTCACAAGAATTCACAGTTCAGAGGGTGCACATATTAATGTCTGATGTCTGTTTGAAAAACACTCTGTCCTTTCTGTCAGAAATGACATTTGCACCCCCAGTTAAGCATCATTAAACAGACTAAGTGGTGTTTCAACTTAAATTTTCCCTGAGGTTTAGAATGATGATCATCAATGGATTTTCTCCTAACATAAGCCTGAATATAGATTTTTCTCATTAATGAGAATTTACTGCCATCATCTGGATGAGACATGAACTATAATAAATAATAAATCTACATTATTTAATACTTTTTTTCTCTCCAGACAGTTATAAAAATATTGTTTATTATATTTTTCTTCTTCTCTCTATTTATCTATTTACAATATTTTTTTAGTTTACAATGGATGGATGGATGGATGGATGGATGGATGGATGGATAGATAGATAGATAGATAGATAGATAGATAGATAGATAGATAGATAGATAGATAGATAGATAGATAGATAGATAGATAGATAGATAGATAGATAGATAGATAGATAGATAGATAGATAGATAGATAGACTACATTTAGGCATCTTTTATGAATATGTATTTTGTCTTATTCTAGCTGTTTACAATCAGTTTTTAGATTAAGTTAAAAAAAAAAGTCCTATGGGCAAAACCTACCAAAACAAATGAACATCTTGGCTACATTTTGTTTGTAGCTTAAAATTTCGCTTCGCAGAGCAGCTAAATTCTATAGGCATATAGAATGTTTAAATTATACCATCTCGGATTTTTAATTATATATCGACCAAAAGGTTTTCCAAACTCTGTAATCTCCATCAGAGTTGATTAAAACCAAGCGGCAACCTCCCGCTCCCTCTAGTGAAACCAACACGGAAGTGATTAAAACTGCAATTCATCGACTAGCCGCTGGAGGCTGGCTCCAAAAGGGAGTCAGTCACATTGACTCTCCATGTTAAAATGCCCAACTTTACAGTAGAAAAAAACATGTTTACAGCCTGGTACAAAAATTTATTTTGGTCTATATAGCTAATTTTGCCCTTCGTGACAACTGTGAGGGGGGTGAATGTTTTTATAACTCATCCATTTAAATTATATTAAGCCTTAAACTTCTGCATAATTAAGGGCGTGGCCACTTGAGTGACAGGTTGATTGACGTTGCTGTCTCTATCTGCTGTCTGTTAGCCGTCACGTTACCTCAGCCGCTGAACTTGTTTCTGCTTTTGTTTTATACAGTCTATGGCTTTTTTCGTTATTATTTCTTAAAATTATCTAATAAAATGGCTTGTTGTGCGGTTAATTGTACTAACAGACCGTCCAAGTCTAGGCTCCATTTTTTCCGGTGAGTGATATTGTAATGTAATTTTATTTATTAATTTATTTATTCTTTATAATTTTATTTAAAACTCAACTACACCCCAGAATCCGACAGACTGTGATTGGCTGTAACGTTAGGCCTGTAATTAACGTTACTGGTTAAGCGTTTTCCTCCAATAGAAAACTGTTAGGCTATAATACAAACTCTGTGGCTTAAAGAATTAAAACCGATTAAAACTGTTTTTAAAAGACGAAACTCAGTGAGAACATGATTAATAAAGCATACTATATACAGACAACCAGGCACCTCAGTTCCGCCCACGTCCCGCCTCATTGCCCATTTTGGATCATCCGGGAGTGACGCGCGGTGACGCGTTGCCAAGATGGCGGCGGTCGGCTCCGCCCACTTTAGGCTTCAAAAACGATCTATGTTCAGAAACCTACGAGTGACGTCACGGACACTACGTCCATTTTTTTTACAGTCTATTAAAACCAAAGAGAAACTAATACATGACCCGATCGGAGATCAGCGCTTTAGATCGCTGAAGGAAGTCACGTGCACAGCTCGAGCGCGTCACATGATCAGCTGATGACTCCTTCCCCTCTGATGGATGCAGGGTTTCCTCCATTTCCCTTCAAAATACAATCATCTAACAGAAAATAACACCACAGTAGCTTTAGGTTTATTCGCGGGAAAACCTTTAGATAGCAAACCTGGCGCTGTTGGTGGAGTGGATGATGAACGGGCACGCGATTTTATACACCGGGGTCACTTTGGCCTTCTGGACGACCATCCTGATCGTCGGTGAGTGCTAATGAGACCAGCTGACATTAATAACACAAGCATCTTAATACAGCCATGTTTACTTGATTCCTACATAGTTATGTTTTTAATTCTTTACTGTTCCTCGTGTCTCTTTGGCCGAATAGCCATTTTTAGCTGACGTTAGCTGTCATGTAACGTTACTAGCACGACTAACGTAAAACATTCATTTAAATGTCGTTTTAATTGCATTGAACGCTGTTATCGTAAAACATTGGTGTAAACAGTTTAGAGTCGTACTATGGAGTTAGTAAACTTCTTTTTAAAGGCTGTCTGTGTGAATTAGATACACCTGCTCTGACGGGAACGTTTTTATTATGTTAGCTGTATTTTTTATAATCGCACAGGAGAGCAGCAAAGTTGAATTCAATATGTAGGCAGTGTGCATTTTCTTTTTAATAGCAGTTATAGGGTAGTTGAACATGGTTTTATGACCAAATGAGGAAGATGGCTCTCACATGACTGTGAGCTTTCACAAATACCCTCTATGATTATGCAGAAAAAGTCTACCATTTATTCAAATTATGCCACTTTACAAGACATTTCCCTGCTTTTATTTTTCCTCGAATGTCAACTTTTTTTAATTATTTTTATTTTTTAGGAAAATTGAAAATTCTGTCACTTTTAAACTTTTTGTTTTCTGGTTAACCTTAAACACTTAAGTACTAATCTAGTCATTTTTTTTCTTTCTTCACAGGTATTTGCTATACAATTTTTGACCTTGGATTTCGATTTGATGTAGCATGGTATGTGTTTAGTAAGACCAGTTTTTGAAACGAAGTATGGCTTGTCTTGTTTACTACAGTAACATTCCTGATATACACAAGACCTAATTTAAGATTTGAAATGAATGAAATTCTCCTAATGAAGTCTAAATAACCTAACTTTTCTGCTGCAGGTTTTTAACAGAGACTTCTCCATTTATGTGGGCTAATCTTGGAATTGGCCTGGCCATCTCTCTGTCTGTTGTTGGAGCTGCATGGTAAGGCTGTCTATTTCCTCTTTTTTTGTCTTACAGAAGTTGACCGCTCAGAAAAAAAAAAAACATATTGGAAATTTTGACATGTTGTAGTGCAGTTTTCCATATGCTCTTCCGCATCGTTTAAAAAAAAAAAGCTCCATAAGTAAATGCATTCAACTCTGTATTTCTATCAATAGCTCAGACCCCAAAATTAATATTGCATGCTTTTTTCATTATTTTTACTTGGATATTTGAAATGTAATAAACTAAACAGTAAATTACAAGTATGTGACTCTGCAGGGGGATTTATATCACTGGATCCAGCATCATTGGTGGTGGAGTCAAAGCCCCTAGAATCAAGACCAAAAATCTTGTCAGGTATATGCAGTTGTTTTTGTATATGATTCCATCTGTTTGGTAACTGTCTGATTTTATGTGCTTGCGTAAGGTTTTTTTTTAGCTCACAGTTCTTGGTGACAGTTCATTGAATTTTCTTTTTTTTCTAGCATTATCTTTTGTGAAGCTGTTGCTATTTATGGGATCATCATGGCAATTGTCATTAGCAATTTGGCAGAGGTAAGTTAAAATTTATTGAGCCATTCCTTTGAAGGCTTTGGTTTTTAGAGTGAGTCTTATGTTAAAGAGATTTTGGTGTATTTGTTGTCAAGAGCAGATGTCTTTTCTTTTGCTCAGATGTTTTTGTACATTTTTTTTCACAACATTTAAATTCTGCATTACATAAACAATAGTAGTAGTTGTAAAACGTGTTTTTTGTTTTTTGTTTCCCCCCCCCCCCCATTTCTTGTCATTAAGAACTTCTCTGGTACGACTCCAGAGACTATTGGGTCAAAGAACTACCAAGCAGGTACATTTTTCTTCTAAATCACTTGTCATCTAACTTCATCTAATATTTTCCTCTGCTAAGTGACTGGATGACACATTGTGCTGTTTTTTCAGGCTACTCCATGTTTGGTGCTGGACTCACTGTTGGCTTTTCAAACCTCTTCTGTGGCATCTGTGTTGGCATTGTGGGCAGTGGAGCTGCCCTCGCTGATGCTCAGAATGCCAGCCTATTTGTCAAGATCCTCATTGTTGAAATTTTCGGCAGTGCCATTGGACTGTTTGGAGTGATCGTAGCCATCTTGCAGGCAAGGCTTTTTCTAAAATTGCTGTATATGTTTCTACTCTTGTAAAATTTTAATATGAGCTGTTGTGTGAAATATATTTTCTAAAAATATTTACTTTGAATATGTAAAAAAAGAATCATGACCTTAGACTTAGTCAGTTGATTTCTAGTGACAGCAGAAAATATAACGTATAAGACATTTCAGGTTTTCGGTTATTTAAAACATTTAGAAATCTATGAGGTGCTTCTGCACTGTAGTAAATGGCTGTTTTTAATTATGAATGTATTTCTTTGAATGTATTTATGAACTCATTTTACTGTGAAAGCATTAGGCGTTCATGAGTGGCCTTTATTAATTACCCAAATGTGAACCTGGACCACAAGACCAGTCATAAGGGTCAATTTTTCACATGTACATATTCTGAAAGATGAATAAATGATATTTCCATTGAATGGTTTGTTAGGATAGGACAATATTTGGCTAAGAAACAACAATTTGAAAATCTGGAATCTGAGGGTGCAAAAAAAAAAAAATCACCTTTAAAGTTGTCCAAATGAAGAGCAATGCATATTACTATTAGTTTTGATATTTATGGTAGGAAATTTACAAAACATTTTCATGGAACATGCGCTTTACTTAATATCCTAATGATTTTTGGCATAAAAGAAAAATGGATAATTTTGACCCATACTTATTGTTAGTTATTGCTACATGTATACCTGTGCGACTTATGACTGGTTTTGCGGTTCAGAGTCACAAATAATAAATAAGAGAACTCAAATGTCATTGTCATCTTAGTCTTAAGGCCTTTCTCATGCCAAGAGTGAATATTTGTTGTGGATATTGTAAACAAGAATCAGTTTGTTTCTGCTGGCCTTGTTTTCCCTTCCAATACATACAAAGTACAGCGGTATTATTGTCATTAAACCCATTATTCGTATATTATGTTGTCACTGTCATCAGATGGCTTGTGTTTCACAGAGTAAAATGTGCATTGTCAGATGGATTGTATCTTGCATTTAAGCATATGAATGGCCAGAATGCTTTTGTTATTTTGCTCTTTGTCTGAATAAGCCTTTTGTTTCACTTCTTCATTTCGTTCTTTGTGTGAACAGGCCTTTAGTTTACCTAACCGTGTTGTCATTAAGCAGCATCTTCCCCATCAGATTTCCAGCAGGGTGATCTTTTGAATGATTTGTCATTAATATCCATATAGCTACTTATGACCACCCTCTGGAAAATGAATATTTTATCACCATTTCCAGTCACACTCTGTAAATTGATCTGACATGCGTGCTTGAATTCAGATTGAGATTATTCAGCCACACAAGAGCAGCTCATGTTAAAAAACAGTCGCTTCATGTGGGTTCTATAGTTGCAATAAGATGATTGATATCTTTTTGGTTTATCCATTCAATATCGGTGAATTCAGGATAATATTTTATACATCAGATTGTGTGTTTTTTGGGCACCTGTATAATCATTAACTATGTTTTCTCTCTCTGTCTCTCTCTCTCTCTGTTTAGACATCGAAAGTAAAAATGGGAGATTAGATGACTACACAACCTACAGATCAAAGATGCTGTGTTGCTGGTGCAAACAGGAGGTGTAAATACATAGTAAATTATTTAAATGTATTTTCCTTTGTGTCTGTTTTTAACCATCATTTTCTGAAGATTGAAATATTGTATGTGCACCAATTTGTCTTAAAAGAGTGCATGATGATGTCAAAGGCAGATCTTTGACGACTTTCTCACTTTTGTTTTGCATCTCATAATTCTGAAAATGAAAATATCACTTAATGTTTTTGGCCATACCTCCATGATTTCATAGTATCCCATTTAAATGATACAATTGTTCCTTTCTTCTTAAATCAAAAGGTATTTTATTTATTAAAATAGCCTAATAATATAAACAGTCTGTTCTGTCACCATATGCAGGATCACTGTCTATAGACCCGATGTTGGGGTCTGTTTTGACACACAGGGTGTTATGTTTGTAATCATCTCAAATTCCAATATATAGTTCGCTGTGATTGTTCTGTTCAGTACAAGAAAAGTGATAAATTGCATTAGTGTGGTTGTTTGCATTGGATGGGTGTAAATCGTAAAGTATTCTCTTGATCGCTGTGACACCTGGTGTATCCGGTGTGCTTGACCTGATCTCACTCTCACGTGTTGTGTTCTTTCATGTAGCTACTGAATTCAAGTAAATGCTATCTTTAAGAAAACAGTTATTCCAAAACCATGATGTAAAAAAAAAAATAATAATACCAGTCATCTCCAATCGTATTTCTACCAGTGTAGATCCTCACTTTGTAGGGCTCTCTTCAGTTCGGGTTGGTTAAAAATGAGAGGACATAATAATCTGATGAGCGCACATATTAAAAGCAGTTTGTTTTTTTGTGAAGCATGAGGGTGTTTGCCATTCCGTATTTCCTAGTTGTCTTGTAATTTTTTTTTTTTATTATTTTTAGAAGAAAGAAGTGGTCTTTATCTCCCAGGAAGCTTGTTTCCTCCATGGGTTTAAAAAAAAAAAAAAAGTTTTTTGACATAAATCAGAATTCAACTCAAAATTAATACCTTTTTTCTCAAAACTGTGAGTTTACATCTCACAATTCTTGTTGAAATGAAATTGTGAGTATCTCACAATTTTGACCTTTTCTTCCAATTGCAAGTTTACATCTTGCAATTCTGATTTTATATGTAGCAATTGTGACTTTTGTTCTCAGAATTGCAAGAAAAGTCAGAATTGTGAGAAATAATTGTGAATTTTTTTAAACCCATGGTGGAAGCAAGTTTCCATAGGTTACTGTAAACTCTGAACAATATGTAATAATTTCTTTGCTGTTCACATCAGTTTATTCTGAAAATGAACATCTAAAAGCAAGTTCATAGCAGAACAGCACTGCAGACAGATGTGTGAGGAGGACTTTAATTGGTCACGGATATGAGATGCCATCTTTAAAGAAATAAAAATGAGGCTGTAGATTTGACTGGATATTAAGATCTCATTTTCACAGAGTTTTTGTCCTCTTGAAATGTTTTAGGAAGATGTATTTTCAGTGTTGCATCAGCTGAAATATACAGGTACAGCCCAATTATCCCCCACAGCCTCTTTTTCATTCTTGTATAATTAAATATGGTGTTTTCTAACAATACTCCGTCTGAACCACTGTAATTTGCCACGATCAAACTTGTAAGATCAGTTGCCCTTCTTTCAGCTCAACTGAAATACTATCTATGATGTTTTTGTGAAGTGGAGGTACATACTAAACATGATTTTACTAACTCCTGAATGTCCAAAATCAACTTCTGTTTAATGTCTGTTTATATTAATGATCAATCAAATCACATACTCCAGCCGTAAAGCATTATGGTCTTGTGAATCATTTCCAGTCTAGTGACCAAGATCATCTGTTTTTTTTGCACTGGATCTGTGGAGAGAGCAGTTCTTTTTTTTTCTTTTGTTACATGGATAAGTGTTTATTTTAAAACATTCCAACTTAGATCTGGGTGTAATCAACCCACTCCTGGTGGATCACACTGTGAGGCTGCTTTAGGTCTCTTTATTGTGGAGCTTCCAGGACCTGGATTGGCTGTCTGTGGTTTAGTGGTTCAGAAGTTGTGCAGTAAAGATAACCTCTTAACCATTTCTCCTGTTTCAGTGATTGTTAAATATGTTAATGTGGTGATTCCATTGTTTTGATGTGTACAAGTGCATCCTCTAGACTCCTTGAAGAAATCAATTTCTTTGTCCTTGTAGAAATAAAAAGAAATGTGAAAAATGTTCAGTGCATTAATTTTTGTTTTATAGTTGTCAGTATCATCACAGCATAACAGGTCCATGATCCATCAGCCAATAGGAGTAAATTGACCACCCCCTCATTGCCTTATTGCATGATGAAATGCGCTACCTTTCAAATGTTTTTGAAGTAAGTCTCTTATTGTCACCAAGGCTGCATTTATTTAAAAAGAACTGATGGAAATAAATGTGTAAATGAAAGAGAAGAAACATGCATAATGTAAATGAACAAATTGAAAGAAAATTAAAATAGAATTTCTCAATTTGATTATGTATTTGTTTTCTGCACATTTTATTATTCACATATTCATTCATTTTCGGTTTTGTAGGAAAGTGGGTCAAATCTGTCCTCTTATTCTGGAACATAACAGGACAACAATATTTGTTGTCAAAGTCATGAGGCAAGTTTTCACGTGTTTACACTGACTGACTTTTTAAATAAATTTTGTGCAAAAAATAATGGGTTCTTTTTGCTGTTTAAAGCAAATCAAAATAAAATTGAAAAAAATATATATATCATACAAGGAAAATTGCCAATGTAGACAACGATGTGCATTATTTTTGCTGAGGGTTATTCTTGATTTATTAAAGTCAGTATTGTACAAGCATCAGTGATCAGGTGACAGCTTTAAACATCCACCAGATGGCGCCAAAGGACGCGAGACTGTTGCATGGCTTTCAAGCATCGCTTGTCACGGCAGCAGTATCGTGCATTTCATTGCTGACTGAACTGCAGTGAGCAAACATTTGGCCAAAGAATGGACCACGATGGATGTTGGTTTCTCTCGCGCTCAATCCTGCTCGTGTGAAACTCAAACTGCACAACATTTGGAAAAGAGCTGCTATTAGGACAAATAAAGTAAATTATATTTAAAACCAGAAATACCACAAAACAGTCCATGTTTGCATGGCAAGACACCTATCGAGGCGATATTAACTGCGCCCTCTTGCGGCGAATAAGCGAACCTCCCTTTGAGCCCTCCGAGTCTCCGTACTAAAGAAAACCTGCCTCCCTATGCCTTTATTCGCACACCCAGCATCATCTCTCCTCGCCAAAAACACAAAACCGACGGATGAAAATACACGGCAAAATATTTAGTATCATCACTGGAGTGTACGCTGCTGTCAAGGGCTCTCAACAACATGGAGATATATAATATTCCTGCAATATGGCATAATCCTTTCATCAGTGTGCATTTCTTTCCGAAAAATGAAATAATCGGCGTTGTCGGCAGAAAGAAATAACGCTATTCGGCAAGTAACTCCCTCGTTTTATATGGATATTATGATTAAACTAACTGTATTTCACACAGATGACACATTTATGGCTGAAACTAGTTCTTCTGAAATAGACAGTCAGCTGAAGTGAATCCACCAAAGATGAATCTCTTATAGAGGAGCTCTCTAGCTTCCAGAGGATCAAGGTAAGAAATGGCATGTTTGTGTTCATGGTTTGCAAATTTGAAACATTTTTTGTTTTAAATCTCTGCACGCCTTCATTTGAACGATGCTCTTCGTTTTCCTTTTATATCGCATGCTATCTGCCATCTTGATCAAGGCGTAGAGATGCTTCCTATACAATCTAAACTCTCGACTAGATCGCAATATCACAAAATCGGCTTTATTTTCATCGACATGCACATTTCAGCTCCTCCCAGCAGAGTCGAGTATGGGGATGATGCTGTGTAATGGTACCCACAGCAACCACGGGCAGCATCTTGCCCAGTGTCTCCAGATAGGAAGCTGGCAGGACATGTGTGACTTTGTGGCCGAAGATCTATGAACAAGAATTCAGAGTAACACTTTTTATAAAGTCTGTATTTATATTGCTGCTTTACAATGGTATTTTGAATGCAGTCTTAAAATGCATCTTTTAATCACATAATCTTATTAATAACTAACAATATAATAATACCTATGCATGGTCATTTATTGAAAGAGTGACTTAAAACACGATTAAAGCCATATTTCACGTCTATACTCTTTCTTAAGCACGAATAGGAACATTGTAAAATCTTTTATCATTGGTTACCATTTTTATGAACATTTTTGAATCCATTATGTTTACAGACTAAATGGCAAGTGTTATTGAGTATTGTGTGGTAAGCTTTCTAGAGGTGGTTTAAGAATCAAGGCTGGAGTAACTAGAAATGTGTTGGATATTTACAAAAGTTTGGCACATATTAAACAATTTCCTGTTAACCTTTTGATTAGTAAATTATTGACGAGAGCACATCATGGCACGTTCGTCTCATGGCAGCTGCTGTTTATGGGGTCCAATTAACATGCAGCTGTTCTCCCTATTTATTCAATCGCTGATTGCAGTATATCTTGGTAATTGCACATATTGTAATACAGTCTATTCTCAAATAAATATCAGATTTGTTTATCGCCAGCTCATACAGTACATGGCATTAAGGCACTTCCCCAAAACCTCATAGTTTTTTTTTCTTTTTTGATGTTTTAAGGGGGTTTAGGATTGTTTGTTTCACTTTGTAATCAAACTATTTTTCTTTCTTAAACCTTTCAGAATCCTTCATCGGTTCTGTTTCTGCTGAATATTTTCCATCTTGGATGTTTCAGTCACAAGCCCTAACAATAACACACACTTGTCAATAAGGATTGAATCTTTTGAGTCTGTTTTTCTCATTTTTTAAATAAATAAAATGTCATTTACATGTTTTTTCTTTAAGGAGACTAGCATTATTTCCAATTATTCTGCTTCAGTTTAAAGGCTATTCCGGTTGTTTTAAACTGCTTAAACACGGTTATGATGGTGAACATAAATATACACATACTGTATCACTGACAGGATGGAAAGTTTAGGTGGTAATTTGTTGTTTCAGCTTGACTCATTTACAATCAATCACTTTTGCTGTCTGATTTGTGCTCCATTAGTTCTCAGTGGATCCTCTAAATGACTTTCTCGCAGCGTCTGTATCTGTTCCTCTCATTCACCCACACAATCTGCTTTTTAAGCTCTCTTTCTACAGAGTGATACCTGAGAGCCCAAGGGTGGATTGTCCATTGGTCCATTTTACAGTTTGTTTTAAACAGGAGCTGCTCTGTTTGGCTAATCTACCTCCATCCACCAGAGATAAATGACATTGTGAGTCTGCTGCGAATCCTTTTCTTGCTTGATGGGAATGGTTTTTGATTAGGGGCAAATCTATATTGTGTTTTATTGAACAGTGCAAATCTAGACACCGGATCGCTGGTCATACAGATGAGAAATCATTGGGTGTTGGGATTTGTTGTCATGGGAACAGTAAGACCCGTGACACAAAGGTGGCATGAAGTGGACTGCTTTGTTTTGAACACCGGCTTTGTCTAATTTTTGTCAAGTTTAAAGTTCATTTTTCTGCACTCATGAGCATGAAAATAACAAATTATTAATGATATCAGATCAAGTCTAGTTGCGCCCAGGAGTAGGCCTACAGAATGTGTTTGTCGTTTGTAGTTTATTTCTTAGGGAATTGCAAGGGTATTTAGGTGAATGGAGATAATCATGTCTAAGTCTATCCAGATGCCAACTTAGAGGTCCGTCCAAACGAAGGCTTCGGCTGTGGCGGTTTAATTTGTCTCTTGGCTCGAAGTAGAGTGAGCAGCTGGACTTGCAGGCAAAAGCTGGGGCCGCGGTCTGTGGAGCTTACAAGCTAACAGAGCTGGAGCGCAGCCACCCAAGACTTCCTCCTGCTTGTTTGTGTGCTGTGATATAGACTGTGTATAGAGACAATGCTGTCTCATAATTAGCCACTTGGATTCACACTTTGGTGCGATGACTTACCTTTGTGATATTACGAATTAGATACATTTCAAACCCTGAAACGTAGTGAAAGGACTCGATTATGTAACTGTTTCATGTTCATGTAAGGCAGCTGAAACTATGTCAAGCTTGAGTTAGCCTTACAGGAATATTCCAGGCTCAATACAAGTTGAGCTCAGTCGACTGCGTTTGTGATATAATGTTGATTACTACAAAAAAATCATTCAAACTCATTTCACATTTTCTTAAGGTTATAGTTTTTGGAGGATTTGTAAGTAGAAATGTGAAGCGGTGTTTATACTGTTAAACTAAAACTAGTGAAATGATTTCTGTTAATTGAAAGCTTATATATATATATATATATATATATATATCAGATGGAAAAACTAAAATGGACTTTTGAAATTTAGCATTTGAAACTGATATAAAAGCTGACACTAAAAGTTGAAGTACAACTAAAAATAAAATAAAACATTAAAAAACAAAACAAAAAATACTAAAACAAACTAAAATTAAATGAACACTAAAATTACGAATAAAATATAATATTAATAAATATTATAAAAGTATATATATATATATATATAATGCAAATAAAAATGATGTGATGCTCTTAGATTAATTCTTGTGTATTATTTCATCTATAAAGTGAGTATTTTTATGTTTACGGATTGGCTCCAGTTACTTCCTTTACAAGTGCCTCACTGTAACCCAATGTTTTAGTTGTTTAGTTGTTTTTTTCAAGAAAAAGGAGGCACATATTGAACTAATTTTTTTGTAGCCATTAACTTTGCTTATTTTGAGCATGGACTATTTCTTTAATTTTGTTAAACTGCAATGTTTAAATATTACAGGATTACTGATATATTAGTATCATATTATTTGCATTTTTACACCTCTGTATTTTTCAGAGCTCTCATTTTCTGGCATAGTCAAGCTAGAGGGTAACACAACACAACACAGCACAGGATCTTGTAAGTGATGTTTACATCACAGGAGTCAGTTGAATGTGTTTCGAAAAGTGTAGGCTACTCTTGTGGTGAGATTGAAAGCACAGCTGAGTGGGTCTTCGAGCAGAGTACCATTCAGTATAATCTGAAATTGATGTCACGTTTGCATCCCACTGAACAGGTGCTAGCCACAGATTTCCAGCCAGAGGAGGATGGAAGCCTGCAGGCAGAAAAGTACACTTTTAATGTGGAAAAATCGTCTTAGGTCAAGGAATTTTAGGCGGATATTTTCAATATGTGGGCTCTTAGCTGCCTCCCACTCAATATGAAGCATCTAATTAAGCTCATTTTAATCTTTAGCGATTAGTGGGTGGGGTTTTCTTCTGGGATGTTTTGCTGAGTCTGACTTTGTAACCCAATTTGAGCTTGACAGCTTTAACTAGAGTATTTCCAAAGCTGCTTGAAGCTTATGCAAAACAACTTATGCCTGTATTATGTTTCTTTTTAAAGAAAATTGATTTAGGGTTCCTCGTTGATTTTAGTTTTTGTGTTTTAGTAGTACCTGTGAACGATGCATTATTCTGTTGTGCATTTTTTCCTCTGGTGTAGTATACTAATAAAGCAGGCAGTGTTTTGTTTTGACAGTGTAGATATATTTTTCCTAAACACTCCCCCCCCCCCCGTCTGCCACTGGTCTGTGAAACAGATAGTCCCGCCCCCAAACTCACACCATTGGTTGAGCCATGTGTTGAGTTTATCGGACGCTCAAACGAATATATCTGTGCAACACCTAGTGTTATACGTCAGATAGAAGCAAACATTTTTACATTAAACAAATAATAAAATATCACAAAATATTGGCAGAATGGAGAACACTTTCGGCTATTAGACAATATTACTTGTCAATACGGTGCAATATTCAACTCATAGGAGTGGCAACATGCCAATAACCTTGATTAATGAAGATCTTTATGTCCTAGATCCATATATTCCTGTAGCAAATATCAATATCTTAGTCTGATTCATTAAGATTTTATTAAGAGTCAAATTAAAAGTCGTAAAAAGCGGCCTCCTCCTTTTTAACATCTCTCCATATTTGAACATGATCAAACGCTCTTTACAGTAATAGAAGTGTAAGTGTTTTATGAAGTGGCATGTAGCGTATGTTGTTTGCAGAGCTCTAGAGCACAGGTTTAGGGATGTGTGCCAGTGTGAGGTGAGTGGTGTCATGTCCACAGGGAGGCTTGGATTGAGAGTAATGAAATGATAGCCAGAGGCCAGTGACTCTCAGCTCCACTTTCTTCACCTGCTGCCATGAGTGTTTATCAACTCTTTAGTCCTGCACGGGTATGACATGTCATGCCACTGACCCCTCTACCTCACATTCATGTGGCAGTGCTGCCTGGGAAGTGAGTGGATGCAATCCCCCTTTTTTTGTTACTAGTTTGTGAAAGTGAACATATTTTTTGACCTTCTGAAAAATGAATGAATGAATAAATAAAAAAATAATAAAAAAATGGTAGTGTATAATGCAGTCTATAATTAAAATAAGACCAAAGTGTGACTAATTGTATTTGTTTATGGTGTGACATCAATATACTGTGTCATATTATACTCCTGGTGTAATGTCACACCATATTATGTTGCATGCTGTTAGAACAGTCTGCAGCGTAATTGAAATCAACTACCATTCTTGTAGCATGTCCAGTTTCATAGAGCAACAATGCTTTGAATGTACCAATATCAATACAGAGAGGGTAGAAACATGTTTTGATGTTTATTTCGAAATTCTCAATAGAAATGTATGAACCCTTAGGGGAATATTAGTATCAGATGAAATCCTAGACCTTTTTGACTGTCCATAGACAGCAACACAACTACCACACGTTCAAGGCTCAGAAAGATTGTAAGGACATTGTTGCAATAGTTTTAGGTCTTGGGTCTAGTCTTAGCTCTACAATAGGTCCTGCAGGTTTGGAACGATATGAGGTGAGTAATTAATGACAGAATTTTTATTTTTGGGTGAACTATCCCTTTAAAATTCAGTTGGAATACTTGTTTGTGGACTGACAAAATTATGTTTATAAAAAAAAAAAAAAAAGGTTTCTGTATTATTCTCAAATATGCATAAAAATATGTAGAACATGCAAATGGTAAATTATATGGATCTTTATCAAACTATCTGGCAGTATCTGGTAGCTATAGGTTTTGGAGCAAAGCAATAGAAATTTTCAGCAGAAAACAACTATAATGTAATTAGTTATATTCACACCTCACTAGTTCATCCATGCCTTCAAGTGTGATAAGTTTCACACTCTTTGGTGTAAGATATTGCTTGTCTTGTTGTTGGCCTCAGAGTAAATTTAAGACTCTAAAAGAGTGCATGCCAGAGCATGCATTAAGAGAAAATGAGTGATTGCCATTCAAATATATATTGTTTGAATATTCACACATTTATGGTGTCAATGTCAATTCATTTGTAGAATTTATAGCTAATTAACAATAGATGTTTAAAGGGGTGCCAGTAAATACTGTTTTCAATGTAGTCACCTTTCTGTCAAAAGTGGTTTAATTTTGCTTGCAGGGAATTTACTCGTGAACTTTGCACGTAGTAGATATGGTATGAAATTAGCTGTTTTTTAGTGACAGTCCATAAATGTTTTCTGTTATTAAGTCACTGGGTTTTGAGCTCAAATTGAAGAAATAACCTGTCTTGAGTCATCTACTCAAGTCTAAATCAATTTACAAATAATGACACTTAAGTTAAATTTAAGCCACAGTTCTCTTGACAGCTCCAATAAATATAATGTTCTGTGGTATCAGTTCTCTTAATGGAAGATAATTTCAAAATGATTGTAAAAGCTCAAATGTGCATGATTGTAGTTCTCTATTTTCAGATACAATATGCTTGAATAACCCTATCCATTACTTTTTTCTTTGGATTTATAATTTGGGTAGTTTTCCAGAAGTACAGTATTGGAGAAAACCCTTTTCAGTCGTTTTGCCCTTTATACGGAGCTGATGATTTGTACTGATCATAGTGCTGCTGACAGTCGCAGTCCCTCACACATGTATGATGAAGTTTCCTGTCTGTTGAGTGGCTCACTTGGTGCTTCCACCCTATTAAACATGCTCTTGCTTTTAAACATCAAAGTCAAGGCCTGATTGGCGTCTCTAGGCCAATTAATTTCTCTTAGGAGGAGCTGGATGGGTTGAATCCTCTCATGTCAAGTCTTAGCATGTTGTTTGAAAATGAGCCTGATAAGAGAGCGTGAGTTTTTCCATCATGAGGATGAGAAGAGCTCCGAGGTGAATTGTGTTTTCATCTACTGTATTTTGAATGAGGGCAGGAGGGTGGCTATAGGGCTTTTTAATCTTGGAGGGAGACCAAAATGGAAAATGATTCCAGTAAAGAAAAGCACAGTGTAGTAATTTTAGAACTATTAATTTAATTTTAGTTTCTGGAAATCGAGTCGTATCGATTTCATATTCGTATGATTAATGGATATTAATCAAAACGTCCAACTTGTACCTTATTAACGATACCTCATTAACGACTTGTCCAGCAAGCATTAAAACCAGTATGTTTTAACCATTCAGATTATTCCCATGGCTACAGTAATACTGAATTAATTAGGTCATTTTTAGCATAGGTAAATTTTAGCATAGGTAACGCGATCTTTGTCAAATAGTTTAAGACTTGAAAATCACATAGCACCAGACACAAGATTTCTTAATAAATCAAAGTTTATTTGCTACTCTACAACACTACTAAGCTAAAATAACACAAAACAGAATACGTACACACACAAACACACAGACACGCTGCAGGCAATGAATTGTTTTGATTTGAAGAGAGTTTAAGGTTCTAATGCTCGTTTTCAAGAATGCTCTAACTTCAACCTGAGGGAGTCACAAGCAAGGAACTTTACTATCTTTACTTTTAAAGATGAATGCAACCAGTTTCCAGCAGAATTATGAAGAATTATTTGATTACTTGCTCTGAGTTGTTTCGTTCCTTTCCTGGTTGAGGTCACCCCGGGTGCGGATTGGCTGCTGAAGTCGTCGTAGAGTGATGTCACTGGGGATGCCCTCTTGCAATTGGTTGGTTTCTCTGTGACGTGATGACGCTCTTAGGAAGTCTGTTTAGAGTTCTTTCGGCCTCAGGTGTTAAAGTTTGATTGGTCAGAGCTTTGAAGGCATGTGTGGATCCTCGCCAGATGGTGTATGGCTGAGAGCGCTTAACAGCGTGATCAGATGAGGAGCCGAAGTTTCAAACAGAGAGCGAGCAAGCAGCAAGCAACAGCACACCAAAGTTGGGTGTCTGTCTTTATTGGGCTGATTTCAGTCTGCCCCTTTTTCTGTTTGATCCAATCACAAGTGTTTCTGTAGCCCCGCCCCGCATGGCTCAGTTTCCGTGCGTAAATCCTTTGCTGAATTATTTCATAAAATGAAGAACATATCCTAGCAGATTCCTATAAGTGTTTTAATCATACATTACGATGAGAAAAGTCAACTTTCATCCACACAAAATTATTGCTGACGCAACTAGCTTTCATTCAAAATCAAACACCAAGTATTTTGCATACGCAAAGTACATATATAAATTTTATCTATTACGCGGTTAAGGCATAGATTAAATGATCCTAAATTCTAAATAATCACACCAAGCATGTGAAACTAAACAATAGTGATTGGGAAAAATTAGACATCAAGAGATTACAACAATAACATAGATTCCAATAACACAGCAAGCTTAATTTAATTTCATAAAATACAACCTGAATATATATTGTAAATATATTGTAAATATTGCTTTTGAGTATATTACTTTAATAGCAGCAGCGATTATTATTTGTCCTTTTGGGAACACTTATAAAGGTCTGATCTTCTTTGTTCTGCCAATAAGAAGAAAAGGCGTGTTTCTCTGCTAGGGAGAAATGGGAGGTCATGGGAATGTCACTCCGGATGGAGATCTGGTGATTTTCTTAGCTCGGACGTCTGTTGTAAAACCATCATCTTTGTTGATACCATCATTGAATTACTGCGTTAAACGATCAGGAGATATCAGGGAGGGTCTGTGCTGGAGCCTTTCCAGATGCCACATGCTTTGCACTGTTGATTATGTGACTTTTATTTATGGTAAACCGGTCAGGAACAACATTGAAGGTTCTGTTCTAAATCCATTTCAGATGTTCCCTCAAATTTATCCTGGGTTTTAGAGGTCTCCTGAGATGAGGACATTTAGGGCAGGAAATCAGCCAGCCAGTCAAATGCAGATGCTGGGAGTAGAAGTCTTAACTCCTGCTAAGGAATGTGCTGTCTTGAAATTATTTTGTGTGTGTGTCCTGGTCTACTAGGCACTACAACAGGTTGTTGGGTTGGGCCCAGTTTATTATTACTATGATTTATTTTATTTTATTTAGCATTTGTTACAAATACTTAAAAATATGTTATTTAAAAGTTTTTGATTGTAATGGGTTAGTTTTCAACTAAGCAAACTTTTATGTCTCTTAGTTTTATTTTAAAAATGGTTTAAAAATATTCTGGCCAGCTTTAAGATGTTTTTGTCTCTTTAATTAGGTAAATTTTGGTAATTTTTTTGTATTCAAAATGTCTACAAGCAATAGTGGAGGAAAACTCTCCAGATTTTTGGGGCTTGTTCCCTACTCATACTTTTTAGCATTCCTACCATAGTTTATTTATAAACGGTATTCAAATTAGGAAACTAGTTTGCAGTTTCCCTAAGAAAAAAATAATTGAATTGTCATCACACCTAGCATTTCAGAGTGCAATTACATTTTTGCAAAAAATATACTTGGTTATGACGAAAATTAGAAGCAAGAGGGGAGCACATGAGAATCAGAAAAGTAATTTTGTAAATTTTTCTCTCATGGTTAGAGAGTAGGCTACTTTTCATTGGTTATCTGTTATTATTTTAGAATTACAGATTCAAAACTGAACTGACTGCTAGCTAACTTGTTCAATGCTTATCTCTCCAAAAATGTCATTACCATCACAAACACAATATCAGTGGCCATGATCATATTTTTATTCCAAGACATGTGACATTTCATTTGTCAAGGTTTCAAAGAGTTCCCAATTGAAGAATCACCCAAATGCATTATGGCACATTAGTGTTTATCAATTATAGCTCTCAATACAATCTGTCGTCTGACCAGAACCAGAATCTGTGGTTCCCGAGCCATTAAATCTCACATTTATGCCTCCATCTAGCTAGGCAGTTTGTAAACAGATGACTGATGAGTCTTTTGTGAACCGCAGCCATTAATGTCATTTTGAATTATGGAGAAACTGGAGAGGCTGCCCACCTAAATCTCCCAGAACTCTGCGGTCTGTCCATTTTAATGTCACAATCACATATGGAAGTTACAACTGTGTGTGAACGAGAGCATGAGAGAGTGATTAATATATTGTTGGAAAGTGCTTTAGGCTGTGGGAGATGGCTGGATCTGTCATTTCCTGGTGCAGATGTGCTTTCTGAAGCACAAGATAACCTCCCACTCCACCAGATGTTTCTTTATTGAGTCACTCATGCTGTGCTTCACCTGTTTCTTTTTCCGTTCTGGCTGTTGCTTTCTTGCTTTGTCTTCAGGAAGGACACGGTACAATTCCCACACAATAATTTTTCTTCAAATCATGAATAATAGCCTTGAATGACTATTCGGTGTTTAATTGGTGGCCTACAAGCTGTCCTTCTGCTCCCATTAAAATGTTTATGAAAACTAGACTATGGTGTAAAATAAATGACCCACTCAAACATTTGAGGTTGGTTCTCTATTTTAATATATTTAAAAATATATTAAATTCTGAAATTTCAACAGACATTACTCCAGTCTACAGCGTCATATGATCATTCAGCAGTCATTCTAATATGCTGCTTTGTTCCTCGAGAAACATTTCTTATTATTTTCTCTGTTTAAAACCATGTTTTACCATGACTTTTTTCAGGATTCTTTGATGAATAGAAAATAAATATATAACTGTATATACATGTAAATATTTTCAATATATATACTGTATGTTTGAGTATTTATATATACATAATAAATATACACAGTACACATGCATATATTATGTAAACAAAAAAAATATTTTGGATGTGATTAATCAAGATTAATCGTGATACAGCACTAATCATATTGTAATAAAAAATAAAAATAGGCTTTGTAATATATTTTTACTGTCATTTAAGCATAAATTATTATAATATAGCTCAGCAAGCTTGCTAAATAACATTATAAGTTCAATTTAAACTAAATTTTGTATAGGAATGTACTTCAAAAACGTCAATCTCTTCTTTTTACAGTTTAGATTACATTTTTTAGTGAATGTTGGGTTGAAGGCCAAAATGAATTATACAAACCAAGAAAGTGCCACTGTTCGGTTTGTTGGTTATAAAAAATGAAGCATATAGAGGCTGTACACATTTTGTTGCCAGTTTATTTGATGGATTCCCTTGTCGATGTAAAACCTTGCTTTCCCCCCCATTAGTTTATGACATAGGTGGGATGTAAAAAATTCATTAGCCTCTATTTCTGGCATATTTTGTTATGGGTCAGCCTGAGCTGCTTCAGTTTGTGCTGTAGTGTCAGTCTTTTAGTTTATTAAGTTAGTCTAATGTGGGAAAGTATGTGATTCAGGGGCTTGGCTTATTATTGATCCTGACGTTATTGAGACCAAATTGCTAACTTCTGGAGTGTTCAAAAATATAACCTCATTAACATTGGCGTTTTCAACAGAGCCTTTGAGAACCAGTGCATGCATAGTAAGTCCCTCTTTGAGAGTATGAATAATATTACAGTTAAGTGGATCTAACTAAATTAATGAGCACAATCCTGTGGAACTTATGCTGGGGCATCTGGAAGTGTCCCATTTCTTGAAGAAATTATTAGATAGCATTTGAAAAGAGTAGCTGCTTTGATATTGCCTTATTAATTAATTTTATTGTCTTTCTATATTGCTTTATTCCCAAAATGACTGTTGAAATTGAGCTATAAAGTGCTTTTATAAAAAGCTTTGTACTGTCTGATGGCTAAGAATTGAAGCTAAGGAAATGATGTGGTAAGAACTTTTTTGGAGAAAGTCTTTTTGCTCAAAATTTTGCCAAGGGGGTCTTCTTCTCCAATCCTTTGGAGCTGTGATGAATATTTTAGGAGCTTTGCTATTGGGACTTCAGCATACAATATATTCTTTGAGACAAACTTCTACTTCATAGAAGAGAGTAAAGTTTGAGAAGGAACTGATGACAGCAAAAGCAAAGACAATTTTCAGAGAATACCATATATCAATGGAGTAGCAACTTAGAGTGACCTCAGTCTTATTGGGTTAGTGTTATACAGTATTGATGTCCTATATTAAGGACCATTACTGTGCTGAAACATCCACCCACAGCTCCAGCTCCAGAGAAGGATACACACTGCAGAATTTGCAGCCTCTGTTGGCTTTCCTTGGCAGTTAACCTGAATGATCACAGTAAATGTGATAATTAGAGGGAACTGTGAGTGAGGCTGAGAGACTGATTTCAGGTCTCTTGTTATTGAAAGCGAACAATAACTGAATGATGAACTACTGTGAGTGTGCAACCACTGGACACTTTCTGTCCCATAAGGCCATGGGAGATGAAAAGACAAAAATGCAGAGAATTATGAGCTAGGTGGCTCTTTTTAAGTGTATGCTCTATATGTACCACAAAAGTTATTTTGTCATTATTAAATTGAGGTGTTACCTGATTAGACATTTGTTTTTATAGTGCAAGACTTCAAGTGGCAAAGGGCAATACCAACATTACACATTAAATTAAAATGTTACAATGATTGCAATGTTACAAAAAAAATCTATTTAAAACAATCTTTCTATTCATCAAATAATGAGCACCAAATCAGCATATCAGAATGATTTCTAAGTGATCATGTGACACTGAAGACTGGAGTAATGATGCTGAAAATTCAGCTTTGCCATGGATGGAATAAATTACAATTTTAAATATATCAAAGTAGCAAACAGTTATTTTAAATTGTAATAATATTTCACAATATTCCTGTTTTTACTGTTTTTGATTAAATAATTGCAGCCTTGGGAAGCATAAGAGACTTTTTTCAAGACCATTACAAAAACCTTGCCTACCCCAAACTTTTGAAAGGTAGTGTATGCCTAGGAATGTATGACTAGAAACTCAACAAGTCCACAGGAAAAATACTGTATATGTAACAATAAATAATTAATAAAGTTAGATGTTTGAATATAGATATATTGGCAACTTGTTGTTTATTGGGCCCTGTCGCCTTTAGAATGGAGAAAAACAAACCTTGGTTACCATATCCATTCATTTACTATGAGGAAAACAAAAAGGAGTGGGTATTTGCAGAAAGACTGAACATGCCTGAAAGTTGTTCAGTAGATCTTTTATATATATATAATGAATAAACAGCATTTTAAAAGTGGATTGTATTAAATAGTGGTGCAACGGATCACAAAACTCACAGTTCGGATTTTGAGTCACGGATCGGATAATTTTTCGGATCAGCAAAAAACAAACAAACAAACAAAGTTTGGTTTTTATTCATTACTGAAAGCTTAGCAAAAACTACTAGCTGAACTAATAAAGTCAGTAATAAAACAAGAACAATTACACAAATGACAAGCGTAGATGAATACAAAATAAAGTTACTAATAAAGTCAGTAATAATAGTATTCAGGTGCAGAAATGTAATAATTAATTGTAAAATAACACAATAGTGCTCTTCACTGCAGGTATTTATAGGCTGCAGTCTCTTTAAGACCAAATGCACATACCTAATACTGACACACATCTGGTTTCTTTCTCAGCTGTTTCGGTTCACTTAAGACATAACTGACTGTGTTTACCAGAATACTGGCCAAAATGGGTATTTAAACGGGTATTTATAACTTTGTGTGTATGTTTCCATTCAAAGAGAAGTGAAAGAGGAATCAATCTGTGTGAATCTCACCTCTCTCTCTCTCTCTCTCTCTCTCTCTCTCTCTCTCTCTCTCTCTCTGCGTGTGCGGCAGCGGTAAAAAAACAGCGCGCGTGTGCTCTTTTGCTTGAATAGTTTCAAATTGTTTGAATGGGTAAATTGGCAAGACAAAACACATGCAAATGATAAACTTTCACTCTGAGATGGTTAAACTTAACAGTTAACCTGCGAATCACATTCGGCCGAACCGTGGGGTCTGGTCCGTATGGATCACGGATCATCTACGATCCGTTGCACCCCTAGTATTAAAGGGGTCGTTCACCCAAAAATTTAAATTCTGTCATTGATTACTCACTCTCATGTTGTTCCAAACCCGTAAGACCTTCCTTCATCTTCAGAACACAAATTCCGATATTGTTGATGAAATCCGAGACCTTTCTGATCCTGCATAGACAGCAACGGATACCACTGTGGAGACTGAGAGAGAAGAGAAAAAAATTGTTGAATAAAATTCTCATAACTTCATAAAATTATGATTGAGCCACTGATTTCACATGTACAATTTTAACAATGCTCTTACTACCTTTCTGGGCCTTGAACGTGTCAGTTTCGATGCTGTCTATGCAGGGACAGAAAGCTCTCAGATTTCATTAACTCTTAACTTGTGTTCTGAAGATGAACGAAGGTCTTACAGGTTTGGAACGACATAAGGGTGAGTAATCAATGACAGAATTTTCATTTTTGGGTGAACTATCCCTTTAAAGATAAAATTACCTTTTGATTCAGTTAAAGCCTCATATGCTCTCTTTTAAATAGCTTAATGCCAATCCCTGACAACCTACAAAAAATACTTCATTAGCAGTCCAGCAGTAGGCTCTTCATGTAATTTGATGAAATACAGGAATTCAGTCTCTCTCTCTCTACTGTTGTTCTCTTCCTTCTGTCTGTTGACTCCTTGCACCTCATTTCGCTTTTTGTGACAGCCACCCCCAGTCATCTTCTATTCTTATTTTGTATCTTACCTCTTCTCCCACCTCTCAGTAACAGTATTTTTGGCTTGTTCCTGTGTCTGTGACTGCTGGTGTGATTCATTATGGGGGTTGGTGAGTGTTGAGCGATTCACTAAAGGAGCTCAAACCAGGCTGAGCCGTGTGAATTGTGTCAGACAGTGTTTTTTTTCTCCCTAGTGCTGATGATGGGTATTGCAGAGGAGTCACACATGCTAGGTGGAGTAGTGGATGAGGGTGCAGGCGAGTTATGTAGTTATGTAGTTATGGTCCCAGTCTCTGCAGGTGTTGAGAAATCCCAGTATCCTATACTTCCTCCCCCACACGGTCAGCCTGTGCGTTAGCGCTTACAAGCTGCTAATGTGAGCCCCCCCATCCGAACTGCCACGGGGGAGCTTTCAACAGCTGGCCATGTGTGAAATCAAGAGGCTTTCCCATCCAGTTTCATCCAGCAATCACACCAGGAGAGAATGAGAGGGAGAAATTAGCCGCAGGTCTCTGACTTCAGGCAGTAGTCTGTTGATTCGTAAACTTCTTTGCCTTTAGCTACTTACACTTAGGGTTGATTGGAAAATCCCGTTAACATTGTAATTGCTCACAGCAAGATTTGGACAGCTATTAAGTGTTTTCTTATCCCAATTAAACCTGGAGTAAGTTGGAGTTTCACTGTTGCTGTGTAAATTACATTGTCTTGAATAGATTTTTCTTACATTTACTCTTGCTTCACATGGTTAATGGGGCTTTGAAAGTGAGTTTGGGCTTTCTTTATCAATATTATGCTTAGAAATAATGATGTGAAAAAGAAATTTCATGTTAAAGATCATTCATCTTCAGGGTTAATTGTATTCGCTTTTTAAATTCATATGAATAATAATAGCCATGGATCTAAGATGCACAAAGCAGTCTTATTCTATAATTAAAGTGTGGCGTACCCCTAGTGACAGTCCAACTTAACGTTGCAGTCTGTAACTTTTTTGGGTTAAAAATGATCCGAAATCTATATTTGAGCAAGTACATAACCAGCCAGTGTTCAAAACTATCACATTACTTTAACCTGATTCACAACGGTTAGCTTATAATACTCTTTCTAATTTGAATGGGACGGGTAGGTTTTGTGGGAAATTCGACCATGGCACTGCGTCATTACGTCACGTCTGTAAACAAAGAAGTTGTCCCAGCTAGTAGCCTATCGCATGTGAGGATCCTGTAGGTGGCGCATCGTTTATAGCCTTTTCTCACAGCAGCTAGAATAATTAAATGTATAATTTTGATGGCGGATTGTGATCCAGAAAGGATTATGTGCTTATGAAACACATGTGAATGAAATTAAATTATATTCCAGTTTTAAATGTGCTACAGATAGCCTGGGATTACACAAGATTTGTATTTTAAAGACAACCAGTTCGAAGGGAGCATAATTAGCTTTTTGGGTTAAAAGAATTTCTTAATATGAAATGCGCATGGTATGACAATTAGAGATTAGACTGTACAGAAATTGAACTCTACATGCTAATACACACTATACTCATAGTCACGGAATGCTTATGTTGTTAATATTAATAATTTGAGAATAAAGTATAATAATTTGCACAGTTAAGATGGGATATGAGCTAACCGATCATTAGATTTAATTACCATTGGTAGTGCGATTTATTGTAATGCTTTTTTCCTCAGTTGGTCAGAACAAACGTGGCAGATTTGTTACTTACTTGTTCAGATGTCAATATACCGTGAAAATTCTTATTTGAGTCATATATTCCAAGACGTAGGCTAGAATCTGCGATTCTTAAGTACAGTATCCAGTGCGGTGACTGACAGCCAAACATACTCCTCAAAACATTAGATTCATCCGTGCTGAAGCGGTGCCGGAGCACAACCCCACGCATGGAAGATAATGCCGCACAGAGCTGCAATTCCAGGTTTTCAAACAGAGATGCAAAACATACAGACTGCAGCTCTAAATAATGTACTCTTAAGATTATAGGTTTCTTACATTCATTTAATAAATGATTAATGATTAAAATCAGTGTTTCACAGCTGGTGGGTCTCTTCCAGCTGTGAACAGCAAGAAAAAAATAGCAAAAAGTGCAATTAATGAAATGCAGCTAACTATATAGCAACATATCGCTAAAATAGCAAAATCAATCTATTTTCCAAAATTTAAATTGACAAAAATGGACAAAGTTGGCTTTGGTCAAACCATGAACTTAATATTAATATTACTGTTAATATCAATGTTTGACCAAGACCTTTTTGTTCAAAAGTTCGAACGTTTAGCATCAGAAAGATTTTGAACTGTTTTCTATTTCTATTGCTAAATAAACAATAAATAAATAAAAATCAATTATTTTTTATTAATAAAAAAATATAATTAATAAAAAAAAATTCAAAAAACTTTACTAGCCCCAAACTTTTGAACACTAGTGTACATTTGAAATATTTTGGTGGCGTGTTACATTGCCACTGCCAATCCATTATAGAATCTGGATGCTAAAGCAAAACCAGTTGAGGACTACTCATTTATGTAAATGCTATAAATGAATTAGGCTATGCAACATTCAAGCACACAAATTATTAGCACATCTACTACTGCAGTATTAGCACAGTTATAGGGAAGCTACTCTGACATCGTATTAACATAATTAGTGTTTGGTAAAACAGTAATTGTCTGCTGCAGTAGAGAGCATTTAAAACTAACAATACACAATGCTTCAGTTTATTTGTATAGTTTGTATTCAGTTTATACAAATGCATTTGTAATTGTGCTTTGTCTTTAGGCCTGATGGGCATCTGACATTTGGTCTCCAACAGTGAAATCACAAATGCACAGGAGTCTAATATAATTCCCCTCGTTTTGTTTTGTAGGTGATATTAGTAAATTGCAGTCCGGGAGGGTTCAGCGGTGCGGAGAGGTGACGTTGACCGGATGCGTGTAGCGGAGTGTGCCGTGTGGCTTTGACCATGAGCCGGCTGATGTTGGGCCGGACCCTGGAGCGGATCTGCAAGGCTGTGCTGTTGCTCTGCCTGGTGCACTTCCTCATCATGATGATCCTCTACTTCGATGTCTACAGCCAGCGCTTCGACATCTTCAGCCGTTTTAACAATGGCCGTGGAGCGAACAGCTCACGAGGACCCCACCACTACTACTATAATTTCTCCAGCGGAAGGCCCAACACTACCTTTGCAAACTACCTGGCCACAGCCGATCATCTTCTGCCCAGCACCAAGCCAGAGGCCAACCACACACCGCCGACCCCTAAGCCATTACCGCCATGTCCGGAAGTACCTCCTGGCCTGGGTAAGTTGGCACATATGAAAAGTATGAGTGTTAGGGTATAACTGAACCACCTGCATATGATGTGTGAAAGTGAAAAAATTATGACAAAATATTATAATAAAAACGTAATAAATATCTGATAGTTAGTGTCATAATAATATTAGTAAGAATAATGAAAAATTATCTTTATACCAATGAAAAAATATTTTCTTAACAATTGAAACTCTGCTGTCTGAGGTTCCTTAGGTCTTATAGCTCTGAGTGGGATTAAATAATAATTACAAAAATAAATATTTAGAGATGCATGATATTCGATTTTTGCAGATATTTTTAAAGGGGTCATATGATGCGATTTCAAGTTTTCCTTTCTCTTTGGAGTGTTAAAAGCTGATTGTGCATAGATAAGATCCCTGAAGTTGCAAAGACTCAAGTCTCAAAACCAAAGAGATATTCTTTATCAAAGTTAAGACTCCGCCATGCCCCCTGCTCATTCGAACACGCCCCCACATGTCTACGTCACGATGTGGAAATATTTGCTTAACACCGCCCAAATGTTCATGCAAAGAAAGAAGGAGTGGTTTCAGTAACCGCAGTAGTGTTGATGCAGCCATGACAGGGAGACACTGTGTGTTTCTATGAGAAAGCAAAAGCAATGTACAGTATTTGAAAAATAATGTGTTTTTTAACATTAAAACATGTCAACATATTCTGTTACACCAAATACACAAAATAATGATCTTTAAAAAAGCATCATATGAACCCTTTAACTAATTTTGACCAATATCTGGTGTCGATAGTGATATATTTCCTTTTGTTTGGAAACAACAAGAAGTCTCCACTATATTATACATTAATGAATAAATCTTTATATAGTGCATAAATTAATTTAATTTTCCAGTATTTAATTTACAAGTGTCATGTTTGTGATTTTTATTCATGCAAGCTATAGCTTCTGACTTTTAACAAAATTTGATGACATTATTCACTGCTTTATTTATGCAGTGTTAATGTTATTTGTGTATTTTATTTAAATATTTATTACAAGTAGGCCTATAGCGCCCCCTAAATAATAAAATGCTTTACCGGATGGGTATTGGGACCCGGGGGAGGCTGTTGCTACTGCATGCGCTAGTGACCGTTGACTTATTGGCAAGGCACATTGTCATAATTTTTCATATCGGGCCAATGCCGATGTTTACATTTTAAGCCTTTGTCGGCCAGTAACGTTCCGATAATATTGTCCATCCCTAATAATAGTTATTATTAGTAGCAGTAGTAGTAGTAGTAGACTAAGACTGAAATATATTACCATTGTAGAACAACTGCACTGTAGACTAAAAAGTATTTCATCGTAAGTATAATATTTTACTTACTGTAGTAAAATTTCTAATTAATATTATTATATAATTAAAGGGTTACTCCACCCCAAAATGAAAATTTTGTCATTAATCACGTACCCCCATGTCGTTCCAAACCCATAAGACTTTCGTTCATCTTCGGAACACAAATTAAGATATTATAAGCCGAACCGCTTTATTACTAGTCTCTTACGCAGTGCGTGACGTGTGCAGAGAAAATGACCTGTGTGCATAACTAACAGGGCTGTACCAATTTACTGTCTCATTACTGTGTCAATCTATCCTTGTTCGCCGTAGAAGAAAATATATGGAGAAAGGGAAAGAACTGCTTTATGGCACATCCTCCTAGGTGTGATTATTATGCAACTGGAAGTCAGAGCCCTGTGCGTAAGGCAAAATACCTCTTCCAGAGTAATATACCCCATCTGCATGAATAAAAAAAAACTCATTAATTACAATGTCATTGCACTGCATTTTCTTCCTCATAATAGGGCAAACCTTCATAATGAATGTGCAGCAGCGCTATTTGATATGCCTGCAAGCAGTGGGCCTTTGCCACCCATATCCTTCTAATGAGTTTAAAGCAGAGCTCTGGAGGGAGTTGAGCTGTGTCATATGACTCGTCTAGCCTGCTCAGGGATCTCGCTTCCTCCGTTTTTATACATTTGTATGCCTACCCTCTGGAGTAATGACAGAAACCCAAGATGGCCATCTCAAAACTTGTTATTTTCACACTCGGGGCCCAAAATGCTGGGAGAATTTGATCGATGTCTTTGGGGGCTCTTCATGAAATCAGATTTTGCCTCATCCGTGAGGCAGAGTAGAATCTGTCATTCACCGAAACTTTGACAGGAAGTGTTCAAAGGAAAATGCTCTACTGTTTCCACAGCTTTTTTTGCGTCCCTTTTCCCGTCTTCTAGCTGCTGGAAATACAAAGCACCCTGTGTCGACCACTGTTTTCAAAGAAATCCAGTGTTTTCAGATGCTTCAGCTGTTAAAGTGTGGAACAGGCTGTTTATGAGAGCATCCCAGTCTCTGGAGTTCAAAGCCACATTTTAGTTTGTCGCTGGCAATGCTGCTTAGTCTTCAATATGCCACTGTAATGCATATTTGATGTTTGCTGTCAAGCCAAGACAAGTGCGTCTGCAGTAAACGCTTGCTCTTTGGCGATTAGAAAACTGTAAACATTTTGAAAAATCGTCTTGATTGTGATGGCATTAAGCTGTTATTAGCCCTAAGAGATTTCGCAAATGAACATTGATTGGATTTGGCGCACCCTTTCCATCATCCCGTTTACAAGAGCTGACCTGCTGATGTTAGTTTAGAGAGACTCTAATGTAATTGAGGCGTGTAAGAAGCAGACGTTTCCAGAAAGATTTTCTGTGCTGGTCCCAGGTGCGTGTAGAACAGGAATCTTATTGCGGCAGGGGCCTGCAGGGAAAACCCAGGGTCTGTGGTAGATTGCATCCCAGCTGGCAGGTGTGGCTTGTGGCTGATGATGACTCACTGGTGCCGTCTTCCTGGAGGGGAGCTGTGTCAGCGTGGCAGCCACCACATAAGCGGCAGGAGGCCTTCCGTGTTATAATCACTCACGAGCAATTAAACCATTAAAAATAGCCAACAACATGGTATCACAAACAGAATGTTTTTATATCGTTGCTAAAAATTTGTACAATGTAAATTCTCTGATCACTTACCTACAGTGGGGTTCAAAAGTGCACACATAGAAAATCTGGGATTCTAAATGAATAAACAAAAAATGTACGACTTTTAAAAAATGTAAAACAATCCTACATTATGACTAGATAAATGTGATGAAGTCACCATGAAACAGAAATTGTTATTTTCTTTTTTCGTTATTGTGATGTGCTGTACATCTGAGTGAACAGTTTCTTGAACAAAAAGGGCTGGGCTTATATAAATATAGAGCTGGAGACTTATTGTAATTTGGACAGAATTTTAATTTCGGGGCATCGCTGAATCAAACGTTAGCAACTTTGTGACTTTGACCATATGAGCTCCTTTGTACAGATGATCAGATATTCTTTCTTTGATTGAACTAGATGCTGTGTAAATCATTCTCAGGAATACTGGATATTGTGATCATCAGATTTTACATTAATTTATGGAGTTCATGATGTTGGAGTGCTGCTATAATTATGCTTTAAAGGGGTCTTATTATGCTTTTTCACTTTTTGAATTTTAGTCAGTGTGTAGTGTGTATGTTTGGGCAAATTACAAATCTCAAAGTCCACTCCAAAGGGAGATATTTCATTATTTTAAAATCCCTTTTCAAGAACTACAATGAATGGCTCATTTGGACTACAAAGTTGGTTTCCTGTATTTGTGATATCACAAAAATAAATCCCGCCTATGGAAATTCGAATGGTTTCAAAATTGCACGTTTCAAAATCGAAACCCGTGCTGGTGTTTTTATATCTCTGTATTTCTGAAAGAAACCGACTGTTTTCGGAAAATTTTGGATGTCATTTTCATTTCATCTTGGATGTAATGTCTGATAAAGCAGCGCTACACACTGGGACAGCTAACCAGTCACAACACATTTCGTTTTTCGGAAGGCGGGGCTTCATAAACCCGGAACTAATCGAGCTGTTTGTGCCAGGCTGGGGAGAAAGATATTGTAATAATGTGAATTATGTGAAAAATAATGCAATTTTCGAGCCACCAAGCATGAGAGCATGTTCTAGTACACCACCAAAACAAAATCAAGACTTTGTACAAGGGCATAATAGGACCCCTTTAAGGATAATTAAAGGAGGAGAAGGGGAAACCAAATACTTATTTTGAAATTTGCTAATTTTCAGTTGAGCTTTTTACTCCTATTGCTGATAATATGCTGATAATTTGAAATGACAGAATTTAGTATTAAATTAGAAAAGTATTTTCACTAGTGGACTCAGACATTTGATACCCTCATCAAAATAATGTCCTAAATACAACAAGTGCACCTGCCAAAGTGAATAGTTCAGTCAGTAACTCATTTAAGTGTCACATAGCGCTGATGTGTTGGGATGCTAGCCTGTGGCATTCTGTCCATGACTGTACTCAAATGAGACTGTACTTGCTGCTGAAACAAACATCAAAGTTGAAGACAGAGAACTTTGTAGTGTGGGTGTGATCATTTCCAGTATTCATTGATGTTGTACAGTATAATGTGCACATGCTTCAAGCAGTGTTCAAGCACAGTTTCTCCTATCTGTTGAGTCAGTTGCTTGCTAGTTGCGTTTTCATGCGACCACAATGTGTTAATAGCTTATAATACAGTAATACCAGAAACATGTTTGTTAATCACTGTAAAAGAGCTTAGAAAGCAAACTGTGTTTGGCACAGAGACAAAATAAAGTCTACTATTTTGTGAAGTTCAGGAATAGTATCAGGAAGACACAGCTGCAGCTTCATTTTCTGTGATTTGTTAGTAGTTGGAGAAAATGTTTATATTTGTATTTTTTGGCAGTCAGCCCATTCTCTTTCACCAGGACAAGCAGTATTTTCTCTTGGTGTTTCAAGCTGTACTGCTTCTGCACAAGTTGTAGTAAATATTTCAGTAAGGCCAACCTCAGTCAACAATCGGTCGTGTGCATGTAGACAAATTTATAAAATGAGGTACCTTTAAGCAGTATTTGAATTGTCCCACAGTTTCCCCTTCAAGAACTACAAAAATTCACACATGAATATATTAACAAGAGCGTTATGATCTCATTTGGTTCCGTTTTAGTTAGAGTTTTTTTTTTTTTTTTTTATGGTGGTCCTGTAAGTTTTATGGGAAGTCACAAGCCCTCCTCAATTCAAACACTGCAGTTAAACCTTCTTTAAATAATCTCTGTTCGGCCCCTTATTGTTAGTCCTCCAGGCGCCTCCCCCTGGCATTTGATCTCTTTTAATTGAAGTTCATATTCAGATCTCCTTAATGAAGAAAGGTCTAGAAGAAGTCTTGCTAAGAAGTAGTTAAACATCAGCATTTTCCCCTCTAATTTTGCAGCAGTTGTGTAATCCTATAGAAAATTGAATATATAACTACGATTGAGAAGCAAAATTGTATAATTTTAGTTGCAGTTTCCATCTACTCTCCATTTTACAAGATATAGTTCAGTAAAGCTTTAGCAAAGACACAATGCGCTTTTATTCATCCATTTCAGCCTCGTTTTAAGATGCTTCTTGGGCTCTCTCTCATTAATTATTTATGACCATTCTTTGGGTTTTTACTGGATTTCTTGTGCCCTAGTGATAGTGAAACCGCTTTTTAGTGTTTTTCTAATACTTTCTTGTCTTTGCATGGGCACTCCAGGGTTTGCAGAGTTCTCTGCTTGTGCAGAAGGTATAAATAGGTTTTTGGCATTGCCCTGCAGGGTCCAGGCTCCGCCCCTCACCTTCCCTGGAGCGCATGACTGCTTCCGCCAACTCACTCACTGAATATTTTGTAAGGACACTTAATATGTTACTTCATAATAACACATTTTTATCCACAGCTGTGCAGCAGCCTTTATATGTTATATGCATTTAAAATGGGCAAAATTGTACAAGGTGGCATTTTTGCAGCTTTGATGTGCAAGAGTGAAATATTCAGTGGTATTTTGTCCACTGATTTCATCTCTTGATTCATCACTGTTGACTGCACATTCATCACAGAATAGGATGTTTGGATTTGCTGATATGATCACATCTTGTATTTCTCATCAGAAGCTAATTGCTCAGTTTCAGACATTACAATTTCTCAGATATTTAAGTGACTATTTTTGATCTTGCATTTGAAGTGGAGGAAATTGAAATGGAAAAGCATTGATAATTCAGCCACAATTTGCATGATCAAATTAATTGTATTCTACAGTCCTCAAAGAGACACGAAAAGGTTAAGGTGGAGAATAGCAAAACATAAATCTATTTTAAGGGGAAAGATTTGATTTAATAAGATGTGTAATTTTCTTATGTGATGGAACAGCTTCTCAACACTTGATCACAAAGATGGCGAAGTGCTCTGGAAAGGGAAATCTGCATTAAAATGAGGCAGTTTTGTATTCTCAATATTATTTTAGTATTATTTATATGCTAATATAGTATTTAATAATATTTTGAATTAACTTTAATTTTTGTATTTTCAGTTTTATTGAAGTTTAAGTAATTTAATGTTTTTAATATATATTTTTAGATGTCATTTAGTTTTATATCACTTTTAGTTTTAGTAATTTTTTACAAAAGTTTTTAATCTAATGTTTATATTTTATTTCAGCTTGATTTCAGTTGCTGAAAATGATTTTTAATGGTTTAGTTTTAGTTAACAATAACAACGCTGTTCTGTGGCATGTGTTTCAGACACATTTTTGTTTCGATTAACCGCCGGCTTGTTTGGACGCTCAGTGAATCCTCAAAATATGGTAGTTAATGGGGTAGCAGTATTAAGATTGTCACATCGGTTCAGTGTCTGAGAGAAGATTGTAGACACAGAATCAATGAATGCCAAATGTGAACTCAAGGAGCTAAGGTGGCAAGCGCTACGGCAGGCAGAGAAAATTGCATCTATCCCCGCCATAACACCCGGGAAGCCATTAAGACGTTGGTCCCTTAACTAGACGAGCAGCGAGCTTTCCCAAATGATAAATGACAAAACAGAGGACTAATATTGTCATCTGGAAGGGGATTACAAAATTGTTGTTGTTTTATTTATTTCTTTTTTGCTGTGATCGCTGTGATGGAAAGCTTTGCGCAGAGAGTGTGAATGTCTGGAGCGTATATATAATTTTTTTTTAGGATGGATACGTGGCTAAATTTAAAATGCAGATGTGGATGCAACGGTTTCATTTCACTCCTCATAAACCCCTCTCAATAAAGCCGTTTATAATATGAAGAGAACGGAATGTCAGTGTTATTAGTTTATTTTTTATTTATTTGTTTCCAACTGGTTTAATTAGACAGACATTTCAGTTGTGTCAGTTTCTGTTGATTTATTCAGAAGCATTTGCTTATTTATTAGCACTGTTTATTCATGCATTATGTTTCATGCAAATTTTGCTGGGATTATGTAAGGAAAGCAAACTCTGGGAGATCAGGGGTATGTCCTAAAAGAGATTAGAGGATTTGATGCACACATATTGGATTAGGCCAAGCCCTGTTAATACAATAAGATTAAACTGATGGCTGTTATTGCACTAACAGGATAAGTGACCTCTCATCCTGTCTGGTTTAACCAGTGGACACAGGTTAGATCAATATGAGGGTTCGCAGCAGCCTGTCATTATATAAAGTCACGTTCATGCCAACTGGAGAGACTCCAGTTCTCGTTTCAAAACGTTTGAAGCTCTAAGAATATGATGATGAATCTCGTTGGCATCAAGCTCTTGGCAGAAGTATCTTACTGACTTTTATTTACTTATTTATTTATTAATTTTTGAACACAGGTTCAAATTTGACTGAATTCGTGGTTTGGTGGATATCCAAATCTGAAAAAAGTTTTCTATTCAGTGATCCTGCAGGCACAAAAGCAAACATCAGTGGTAGAAACTTTAACCTTTTGGGACTCATAAATGTTTTTTTTTTTTGTTTTGTACTCAACTTTTGTAATGTATTTTGTGAGTTTTATTAATTATGTGTATGTATATACATATATGTATATATATGACCCTGGACCACAAAACTATATTATATATTTATATATTTATTTCAAGAAATGGCTAGATTTTTTTTTGTCCTTAGTAAAGGACATCAGGACTCAATAAATATGTGTATGTGTGTGTGTGTGTGTGTGTGTGTGTGGCCTTTTGGGGATACACTACCTGCAAAATTATATAATGCTCCTCTGAAATATTAAATATTTAACATTTTTCGCTGCAAATTACATAATCTAAGAAGTTGCATAATCTTAAAAAAATAAGAAATCAGGACATAAAAACATCTGTCATAAACAATTTCAATATCTGTGATATCATAGTTGAGAAAGTATGTTTAGTGCTAAATTAGCCTGAAAGCTAAAAGTTAAAAAATATTCTCCCATATTTCGCCTGTAGTGTCTTCCCTTCATTTTTTTTTTTCAAATAAATTCTGTAAAATTATAAAAGGATGTAAAATAAAATAAGTAGAGTTTATTTTAAAAAGATGTTTATTGTATTATTTAATGCTCCAAAAATTGTAATGACATATAAAGTGTAATGACATAAAAAAAATATGCAAGATCTATCCTCATTTGGTATTTGTCCTCAATTGCAGTGAGAAGAATTGCTGAACGGAAAGGCTCACATCGCCTACAATTGAGTTGTGAAACATGGGCACCAAAATGCGAGAAGAGCCTTGAGAATGTCTCAGCTGAGTCACTGTCCCCACAGTGACATTAGGCTGGTCAGATGGAAGGCAGTGTTGAGGGGGCGGAGTGGTAAGAAGTGGACCGCTGTCTCTCTGAATACCTGCCAGTGGCATCACATGTCACATCTGATTCGTGACAAATGGATTTTGTGCTTTATGTAGTTAAGAATAGCTGTTGACCACTTTTGTCTGAACAAAATAAGTTTCTACAGATTTTTGTTTAAGCTGTGATCACAAGGTCGTCCGTTTACTGCGGCAATAGTGAGAGTTTCCATTTCACCTTTGAAGAATGAAGGACAGCATAATGAACGAGAGAGAGGGAGCTCTACCACAGAACAATTGCATGCTACAGTAATTGATTTTTAAAAAGAGGAATGTAATCCTTAAACTCTGGCAAATTACTTTCTGGCAGAAGGTCTTTTCAAGTTTTCTGTGCTACATTCAAACTGTTTTTAGGAATAGAGAAAGAGAACGAGACGAAGCGGGATACCTGGTAAATTTGTCTTGCTGGTGAAATGGCTTACTAGTTCCTACTGTGTTCTTTTACTTCATGCCCTGTAAAAAAGACCAATCTTAGATCAATCAAAGAATGCTGAAAAGTAGTTGTAGCTGTAGTTTTTGTATTTGATGTGTATAAACTACACAAAAAAGCACAGCAGGTGGGTTGGATTACTGGCTTTTTGAGTTTAAATATAAAAAAATACATTTTGTGATCCAGTCCCGTTCACATTCCCAGCATACACTAGAACATGGCTGCATTTTTTGACTGTTTTCCAGTTTTATTTACACTGTTTTTGTTGTTACACTTAGTTACTGGTCTTGTGATGCTTTCCTATAACAGCATAGAAATGCTGAGGCCATTGACTGGATTCACTGGATGTGCCTGAACTGATAAAATACATATGTAACTGCACTGTAAGTCATTTTGGAAAGGCAAATTTATGCATTTGGCAGTTTAATTTGGTATAGGATGAGCTTGTTCCTCTACTTTTTTGTGAGCATTCATGTTATCAAGCACTTTGTGCTCAATGATTTGTAAATTTCTCATAAAATAACCATGTATTCAATACGTGGAATAACCAACTTTTTATATCCATGTAAACGATGAGAACAGTTTGCATAGAAGTTGATGCAACTTCTTAAAATTGTCATAATTCTAACAATGATGGCAGATTTTAAGTATTTTTCATTTTGTTAATTAAATAAACTTGACTCACAAAAGCCATACAAATGATGTCCTTGATTTTATTAAAAGTTCTTCAAACACCTTATTCAATTATAATTAAACTTAAACTTAAATTAATGCATTTTGAATGTACAGCACGCTGAAGTGCATATGGCAAGGTCAGTAAGTTCTTTGATCTGTATACTGAGTGAACCAAAACAAAAATCAGCACTCAATTTTGTTCAAATCTAGTGAAAAGATGGAAGCATTATCAACAAGATACCTGCTGACAGCTTGCCAGTTGTTTATGATAATAAGAGGATCGTTTGAATGCTACAGCAATTGGAGCTTATTGTATTGTATTTCATAGATGGTTGGAATTTGGCATGTTTTTTTACGGTTAAAACACAGAAAAGGCGGTTGAATTGGTATCAAAAAAAGATCTTCTGTTATGTTTCATGAGAGTTTTGTAGCGTTTGTTCAGGTCTTTGATGCATATTGATTGTTGCAGCGAAAACAGAGAAAATGGCAGGTTTTTTTTATTCTGAATTGATATTTTGTTCCGTTTGAAACAGCTTAGAGCAGAACAATTTGTCCTTGTTTACCCCAGGCAGGTTTTCCGTCACTATTATTGTCCTGTTCCATCAGCCAAATCCCACAGCTGAGGGAAAAAGTGTTGAAAACTCCAGAGTTCTGTATAGTCGTTGTCAGTGGTAGTTAATGTCAGCCACAGATGAATGACTTCTATTAATTAGATTTAAAGACAAAACGGAGCGACATCCACTAGTAAGTGGGCTGCTCATAAATCATGAAGACATTAGGTACAGCATAATGAAACTGATAAAAGTTTGGCTGCAGAATAGTTCGGCATACTAACTAAGAAGTGAACAGTAGATGTTTTACAACTTGTAAATTTTGCAATTCAAATATGTTGTTGCCTGATTATAAGGTTTGAGCACATGGTGTTTTATTTCACAGCAGCTGTAAAAGTTAATGTTATTGAGTTTGACAGGTAAATCAAATCAGGGCTCGCAAAATTTCTAAATCCCTGGTATCCCTTCGGGCAGGTACTCTTCAGATTTTGGTAGCCCGAAAATTAATTTAACTAGCCCAAACAAAATAAAGACCATAAATGTCAATCAAAAACATTTTCAATACACAAATATCAACGAATATCAAGGAAAGAGTTTTATTTTACTATTTACAAGGTATCTGCAGAATTCTTAATTTAAGGCAATTTGAAAAATTATTTCTTATACCATTTAACGTATTTAAAACTGTCTAAGGCCTTAAAAACTCTTCAGTTTAGTTGTATCAAATTTAAGGACCCGTGGGAGCAATGCTCCCTCTAATCTTTTTTCTTGTTGAGCAAAACTTTTCTGTATTGGGTGGACATTGTACAGCACGCACACAAAAAAGTGTATAACTTTTAACTTTAATGTGCTATTTATATTTGATTTGACCCTTGATGTAACTAAATGATGTACATTTTAGGTTACCTGAGAACACATTTTTACTGTACAATACACTGCAGTTCAAAAGTTTGGATCAATAAAGTTTTTTAAAGAAGTTTCTTATGCTCATCAAGGCTGTATCTGTTTGATAAAAAATACTGAACATTATTTCACAAAATAATATTGTGAAATATTATTGCAATTTAAAATAAATGTTTTCTATTTTAATATACTTTCAAATTTAATTAATTCCTGTGAAGCAAAGCAGTATTTTCAGAGTCACATGATCCTTTAGAAGTCATTCTAATATGTTGATTGTTAATCAATGTTGGAAACAGTTGTACTGCTTTTTTATTTTTTTATTTTGTTTATACTGTATTTTTTGGGACCCGTGATATTTAAAAAAAAAATTAAAGTTAAAAAGAACAGTGTTTAGTCAAAATAGAGATTTTGTGTTACAATATAAACTATTCAAAAGTTTGGGGCCGGATTTTCTTTTCTTTCTGTTTTAAAGATACTTTAAAAAAGTTTAAAGAAAGTTCAATAAACTTTATTCAGCAAGGATGTGTTAAATGGATACAATTGATAGTAAAGACTTCTATTGTTAGAAAATATTTCTATTTTGAATAAATGCTGTTCTTTTAAACTTTTTATTAATCAAAGAATCAAAGAAAAAAGTAACACGGGTTCCAAAAAAATATTAAGCAGCACCAAAGTTTCAATGCTGATAATAAATCAGCATATTAGAAAGATTTCGGAAGGATCATGGGACACTGAAGACTGGAGTAATGATGCTGAAAATTCAGTTTTGATCACAGGAATAAATGCTATTTTAAAGTATAGGTATTAAAATAGGAAACCAATATTAGAAATTGCTATAATATTTCACTATATAACAGTTTTTTCTGTATTTTTGAAATGAATACAGCCTTGATGAGCAAGAGACTCAAAGTCAAAGACTCAAAAACAAGGTCAATTATTTATCAGGTTTATAATATAGCCCTAACATAATATATTATCAAAACAAACTATTTAAACTGATAGAATAGAATAGAATAGAATAGAATAGAATAGAATAGAATAGAATAGAAACTGAAGCAAAACTTAAGCTGAGATCTGTAAGTTAAATATAAAAACCGTGAACATATGAATTCTTCTATAGCTGTCTAAATATGGTTATGAAGTACAGTTTGTACAATACTCTTGTGTGTGACTGAACATGTTTCAGAGTTTTGTTACCGTTCTTTGCCCATCCTCCGCTATTTCCAGCACTTAATCAAGCCACTCTTCTTTAATAGATGAGGACGTTTTATTTCACAAGTCATTGCGTTTGCATTGTCTCTCGTGTTGAGCGCACCGCAACCATTGAAGTATTCAGTTTCTACAGCGACTCATTTGGTGCACATCGTTCTCTTTCTATGAAACCTGTAAACCGAATTCACCGGTTCTAACTCTGTTGTGACATCAGCTCTATAGAGGTTTGCCCGAGCATTGCTATTCTTTCCCTTTTACTCGCTGCATTCAAGCAAATGGCTTCCCAACTCATTTTTGTGTGCGCGAGGCACATTATTTCTTCTGCGCGGCCGCGGTGGAAGAAGAGCATGGTTGCGCTTGCGCTCAGCTTAGAGGGAACATTGTGTGGGAGCCCTGTATTTAAGGTAGCCCGTCAGGTAGGGCAGTGATACATTTTGGTTGCCCGACTGGAAAACACAATAGCCCCAGGACGTCGGGCTAGCAATTTTGCGAGCCCTGCAAATATTGGCTTAGAATTAACAGTATTTATACCGACTGTTTTATTACTTTTTTAATCAGAAATGGTGTGCAGTAATGCTACACCTTGATAAATCTCTATATACAAGGCCACATGGACTACTCTGAGTCAATGTATCTCTGTGATTTTGCCACACAAACACTTTAAGATGTTTTGGTCCACTTGCCTGTTGAAATAGCTGAAGTGTGTATCCAGTAAATCGCTTGTACCTTGAGGAAATAGGTCACCACTGTAAATATCCCAGCAGTAGTGGTTCCTGCCGGTGTAGCTGTATTGATCATGCAGCCGCGGCCTCTGAAGATCTGGCTCAAAGGTTTTGTTTTCCCACACTAAATAAGGGAATGGAACTGTGCAGCACAGATCCACTAGTTACAGTTACTTCTAAGTCTAGCTTTAGAAAAGTCTGTTGGTGGGAAGAAAATGCCTCTTTCTCCTCGTCATTGTTGGATGGGCACATTCAATAGCACAGTAGGGCTGTATACCTTGGAGAACCTGGCGATACGATACATACCTCGATACACAGGTCACGATTCGATACGTACCTCGATACAGAGCTGTCTCGATACGATTTGATACAATGTGACACGATTCGATACGATTCAATAAAAATACATGGGCCAGAGCCAATTAGTTAATGCTGAACACATTTACTCAACAAACAGAACTCTGCATTTTTCTTCAATTTAATGAATACAAAAGTGCATTATAACAGTGCATTTTGCTTAAATATTTGCAACTTTAAGTGCTCTGATTAATTGTACACAAATTGTATTAATCTGGAAATTACCACAAGTCAACATTTAACTTTCCAAGGGTACAGTCTGAGCTCACACAAGCACAAAATCTTCTTCTTATTATTCTTAACTTCTTATTAAATGTTCTTATAATTCTTTTTTGTGACACCATGTACTGCCATAACATATTTCACTATGAAATCACTTAAAGGTGCCATAGAATGCATTGATACAGTATTTTAAATTGTTCTCTGATATCTACACAGAAGGTATGTGGCTTAGGTAAGGGCAAAAAATCTCCAGAAACGATTTTACATGTCCATTTACAACCCTAGGATTTCTCCCTAGAATGAAACGGTCTGTTATTGGCTTATTTGGCAGGGTCATGAATAATAATGAGCTCTGCTCTGATTGGCTGTTTCACAGTACGGCTCATCAGCAAGAAGGAAGCACAGGGAGGAAAATATATATTTAAATACTTTCTCTCGCAGTTATATCGTCGGGTAATTATACTGTATATAAACGCGGGCATCAGGGAGCCGTTATTAATATGCGAGGCATTGAAACTGCTTTTGAACGATCCATCGATCGCGTTATAGTTCACTTTCAAGAGACGCGATCACACAAACTATGTTTACATTATGGAGCAACAGTACTTACCACACATTTCACAAGATCAGATGCTTGTCAGTGGTGCTCAGGATCTGTAAGTCATTCGCCATCATCCTCATCTCTCCTTACTGAGAGTGAAATCTTATGTACTGTAACAGGCTACCGCTAGCAAGGAGCTAACCATGTCCCTTTAGTGGCTCGCATTATTTGCTTTCTGTGCCTTTCTGAATACAGACACCAACCCATCCCTGCACTTCACACCCCCTGCACGGCCTGGAACATAACATTTATTGTGTTATTTTCGCTGTTGTCCGCGCTTGTTTATTTACAATACCTGCAGAGCTTCTGATGGTTCGGCCGGCTTAGAACAAGTGCGGGTTTATGCAAATGTTGGGGGCGTAGTGATCCCGACTGTTGCGTCACAGTCGGTGTTATGTTCTGATTCGCCTGTTTTTCAGTGGTCTTTTTTAATCACGAGATTTACATATGAAGGAGAAAACTATGGTGTTTGAGGCTCACTGTATGTCATTTCCATGTACAGAACTGTTATTATTTAAATATGCCAGGGTAAAGACAGTTTTTCATTCTATGGCACCTTTAAATGCTACATCTTGCTTTAACATTTTCCATGAGTTTTTTTGAAACTCGCGGGCGCCGCTGCGCCCCCTAATGGCTGGGCGGAGTATCGATACTAAGGGCTAGAATATCGATACTGTATCTTTTTTTATTATATCGGTATGTATCTAAGAATCGATATTTTGAGCACACCCTTATAGCACAGTGTCCTGGAATGTCTGTCAATGCAAGGACTGAACGATGATTGACTAGTATTTGGTGTTCTCTGTATTCTCAGAAGTATTTGTACTGTTCCTCTGTTCTGATAGCTCTCATAGCACATTTTTCTCAACCTTTTTCAGAACTTTTGCTTTGTCTTAAGCTTTTAGTTGAAATTAATAATATTGTATTTTTGTTTAATCTTTTCTTTTTTTTTTTTTTTTTACAAAAGTTTTGATATCAGATAATAATATTAATAGTAATAATAATTATAATAATAAATTAGTATATCCATAATTCTTATTGTTATCTAAATATTTTTTTCACACTTTATTTGTATATTTCTCCACATATTGCATAGTTTTCCAAACATTTTAAAATGAGGTTGTGCATTCTATATAGATTTCCACCATACAAGGACCTTGTGAGCAAGTTAAAAATAAGAAATAAACTCACACTGGAAGATATAAAGTTGGAATTATGAGTTGTTGTTTTGTTTTGATATCAAGTCATTCAAACATTTTTTTAATCTTTATTTATTGTAAAGTGGAAATGGGCTTAAAGTGGAAATGTATACACTAGTGTTGAAAAGTTTGGTGTCAGTAACTTTTTTTTAAAGAAATGAACATTTTTAGTGCATCCTTGCTGAATAAATTGATCAAAAGTGACAGTAAAAACAATTATTTTCCAAATAAGTTCTGTTCAAAGAAGAAAAAAAAATGTCACCACAAAAAATTAAGCTGTCATCACAGGAATAAATTATAAATTTATAAATAAATTTAATTTATCATTAAATTACATTTTAAAATATATTCAAATAGAAAATTGAAATAGCTTTGTTGAAAATGAGAGACATTAAAAAGTCTTTTCAACACCAAAATTTGAACAGTAGTGTATACGTTATAAATAAACACAGTACACAAACAGTAAAATATTACTGTTAGACCACTAATGATCATCAATTTAAACAAAATGTGCTTAAATGTACCTGAGTGTAATTCTGTTGATTTCTCTGCTGAGCTGACTTCATTAAAAGTTCATTATAGACACATTACAAATATTGGCTTCTGTAGTTATAAGAGACAAAAAATTGTTCAGATTTTCCTTACTGGCACAGAATGTGTTGCCTGTGTGTTGATTTCTGTTCCAGTGGACTGTCAGCTTGGCTGAATCAGCTAAAAATGTGTTTTATTCTCCATCTGTCTCCCTTTTCTCTTTCAGCTCTTTGTATAAAGCATATCTCTTTTTTGGACTTAATTCAGAACTGATGGTCAGTACCAAAAGTCTGCTTTGGAGCTTTCAATCAAAATCATTTTCTGCTATAGGCCCTCTGCTCAGATATCTCTCCAGCTGGCAGTGGAGAGGGGTGCATGTGGCCCAGTTAAACCCCAGGCTTTGGTGCGGCCACAAAATGATAAGGCTGAGCCAGTAACAAGCCCTCAAACCGCTTGGCCCAAACTCCAATTACACCGGAACCCTGCTCCGAGTTCTCAGCATGGACATGAAAGCCAGTTTAGTGGGGTATAATTTCACTGCGGCCATCAAAACTGCCCAAGGCTTCTGTTGGGTCATATTTATGGCTCGTTCAAGGAAAAGAGACCAACAAAATATATAGCAGCTTCATGGATTCCCCCTTTGACCATCGGCACATTTATGTACAGTATATTACTAGCTGAGTTTTGAGAATTTCTCCTTCGTTTGAAAAACTGTGGATTTCTAAAGTCTTGCAATCGACTGCTAAATTCCTGAACAAAGACAGCACTCGTTTTCTAATTTCAATGACAAAGCTGGAGGAAGTGATCACAGTACCTTCTGGGATCTAGGATTAGAGCTGTTCAGAAAAGGCTTGCCAAGCTGAAATCTCGCTAATTATTAATTACATATCCAAGCACTTGGCTCAGGGGCATGGCATATTTTCTGGAAATATGTTGTTCTCGGAAGGCAAAATACAGCATTTTACCCTACTAAGAACTGACGGCCTCTGATACTGCCATCTTATGTTCAGCAAACAGCCTGATAAGGGCTTTTGGTTGTAAAGGACTGTCAAGCAGATAAAAATTCAAATGCACAATGCAAATGTGCTCTGGAGTGTAATTGCTGTCTCAGTCTCAGCCTCTGTTAAGAGGTTATTAACTCAAAACAATCAGCCGAAATCATTGACCTCATAAAGTAGCACTCTGTAGTGATTGGCAAACTTATCTAACAGCTTATTTAGAATTATTTAAAGTCTAAATGCAATTACCAATATTTCATGAGGGCTTTTTGTAAAACTGTTAGCATTAACTTTATTTAAGCTAGTGTTTTTGTTTGCTTTATAGCAGAGATGAGCAAGTTTATTTCAGCATTATTATATAGCTGTTGACTAGAATTTTTCAATATGCAGGAGAAATATGGAATATGTAAAGCACCATAGAAAAAAAGAAAACCCGAAAACTATGATTATTACAGATAGAAGACATTTTTATTTTTAGAGAGAAGCAGGTGTTTTATTCTGTTCTGCTTCATTGAATGTTGTAATCAGTTATTGATTCCTGTGTTTTTCCTTATAACCTTCCTTATGCATGTCTGGGTAAAGTGAGGGTCATTGGAAAACTTTCTACTGAGTTCAAGGATCATTTACTAAATTAACAGCATCCCGCAGTTAATTCATCTGGGTAACCATGAAATAAAAAATAGGCTTTGAATATCACTGCATCGGTATGTGAGCAGTAATTGCTAAGTTTTAAACTATTTAACTGAGTTTTAGATTTGAATATATATTTGGGGTCAGTAAATAAATAAATAATGTAATATATAACTGCAACACATTCAGTTCTTTCTTAAGTGAATAAAACTATTTAACAGGCCAGAAAAGTTTTTTTTCAGTTCTAAAGATGCGATGCTCTCAGTGAATTGGTGCCCTCTCTGCAAAAACAAAATCCTGTAGGAACACTGCATTGTTTTATTTTTACCTTTTTGCCTTTACCTTGTATTGGCCTTGAAGAATAAAGTGAAAAGGGATTGGCACATTGAAAGGAGTTTCAAAAGCAGTGTGCGGAAACAGCACAATTTCACAGCAGTTTGCTTCTGTCCTGGAATAGAACATTGAGAAGAGAGATTGCAGGAATGAAGATAAATTGTTTCATATTGCTAAACTATACAAACATAGACCAGAAAGCATTATCAAAGAATTTTGAGGTGATAGCTGGCTGATCTTTTCCGTTTCTAGACATTTCTTTGCTTCTCCGAGAGCAGAGTTCTTTTCAGCTCTGCTATTGATAGGCCTTGTGGTTTCTTGGCAGAAGTGTGTGTTCCCAGCTCTAGGGTGGTGCTTCCGGCTCCTGCTCATTACCTATGGAGGTAGTGGTGTGAGATTGCCTTCCCCTCTGGTTGGCCCAGCTTCTGTGGTTTCACATGAAAGGCCCGGTTTGACTGCGGGTGATGGCAGCTGGGAGCCCTAAACAAAAGGATCCTTTCTGTCTTCTCTCTGTGTCGCTCTCAGCTGGCCCTTTTATTGCCAGGGCTCTTGCCCGTTTGGAAGTCAAATCTGTTACATGGGCAGTGAGGAAGATGGAATCCGGTTGCCTGGGTTGAGCAGGGCACAAATGGGAAAACTCCAACAACACACTGGGGAAAGCTCTCCAGAATGCACCTGACATCGAGCACTGCTCCACCCTCTTGTCTACTGCTAAGTGCATTCAATTGGAGAACCATCTAGTAACATGCTTATCATTTGTTATGTTTGTTATAGTTTACCAAAAACATGACAATTGGCAATCTTTACTAACTGTTATGTTATGACTGTTTGTATAACACAAAAGAAGAATTATATTGTAATGTGTTTTTCGTCCATAAAATGAAGGTCACTGCAGTCCAAAAAATCTTTCAAATATCTTCTTTTGTGTTCAACAGAGGAAAGTATGTCATGCAGGTTTGGAATAGCATAAGAGTCAGTCATTTTTCAATTTTGTACTACTCAGATTTGTATGCAATTCACTATTCATTTACCGTTGTCACTGTGGGTGTATGAATGTTTCTGTGCAGGTATTCCTCAAACAAATCACTGAAGTCAAGGCTGATAAAATATTTTATTTGCTCACTTTTTTTATTTTGTTCCATTACACACTGCAAACTGAATCAGCACATTTATTTCACCGCCCTTACAAACAGGTTACAGTTTTCACACTGCCTTCATAAATGCACTGCTTATGCAGGCAGAAACGCTGTCAGTATTAAGGCACAATGTGATGTTGTTGCAGTTAAACTGCTTCTTTGCCTTTTACAGTTCATTTATAACACTGAACCAGAGTCATAGCTTATGTTTATGAATCGCTATTGACAGACATTGCTGTTCAAAATTCTTCGCACATCTTACTACGCCTGTTTTTTTTGTGGTGGATTGAATTTGTCAATGTGTAGGGCTATAAGAACCGCTCATCTTTTAATGAGAATTACAGGAAGATGTCCCTCTTGCCACATGATCATTAGTCAAAACAACAGGAAATAGGAATGACTCATCATTAATGGCTTCTGCCATATTTCCATTATTTCAGATGCAAGTGAACTACTAGTACTTGATGATGTTAAGTACATACATTTTTGCTCTTGTCTTGCACACTTAGAAATGTTGCTGAGTGGACTTACACTGTGTGCGAGGATGCTTTGTAGGGCCTGAATAGGGTGTTTTCATGTATTGAACAAAAGATGCGGTGTGTGTGAAATGAGTCTTACGGTTTACTTAGAGAAGACAGCGAATATGGTACCTTTTCATTACAGAAATAGTGCTGGTGGTAAGTGCGATGTACTCGGATGATTGACATCGACTGAAGCTTTATGGCTGCCTCTGTGAGAAATGGCTCAGCACACTGCAGTGTAAGGGATAATATACAGTCAGCTGCTTCCCGTCACCATTTATTTTGCAGTAATGACCAGCTGACTGCACAATGTCCTGCTATTATAGGCCTACTCAATCATAAATATGTGGATATGTTTGAGTATAAATTAATTTATCACTACCTATATATTGTCACAAGGCAAAGAAAAAACAATGCAGTAGCAGGTTTTTTTTGTTTGTTTGTTTTTTTACAATCAGCCATGGTTTCTAATTTGATTCAAATTGTTTATTAAAAAATTATTTTATAATATTATAATATTTAATATATAATTATTTTATAATATTAGCACTAAATAATCGGCCAATCTATAGGACGAACGTTATTCGCACAGAATATTAATAGTTCTATTCTAATATCAGAATTTTCTGAAAAGTTTCAGCTGCTGATTTCAGTTTTTTTTTAATTGGAATAAATATAATCTTTTTCACTGGTCCAGAGTTCTCAGGCATGATTTATTTTTGCTATATAAAATGAACATCTTTTAAATCAATAGTTTTAGATTTCTCCATCGTTTTTAATTTAATACTGTCATTCGCAGGACATTTTCAAATCCTTTTTTTCTTCAAATCAAAGCGTGTAATGTTCATGGCTTGTCTGTTCGGTTCATGGCATATAACTCTTAAATGAAGACATTTCCTTTTTGAAAAAAATGAATACTTCTAGAACCAAGGCCACTGAAAAAGTCGCTCAATAAATAAAATCAAAACTAAACAGCATCAAAACACCATGAGTAAGTGACCGGGAATAAGAGTTGCACACAAGCAGCAGGTCAATATGTCCCTATTTTTCAGAAATTATCATAGTGTCTGATATGATTTGTGTGCAATTCCAAAAACGTCAATGTTCTAGTATGTCGATTGTTTCGATAAGAGAGATCTTATCAATATCACCTTTCGTCTCTTTCATGAGTAATCTCGCTGTTGTCAGTGTGCCTCTTTGTCTTTGCCCAGTTAGTTAGCATGTCCATTTTCGAATGCTATCATTTATAAGCACCTGCTTTGACTCAACGCTGTGTCCCAGTTTGCAGCATAGCGTGCTAGCATTCATCACTCTCAGTGTTCCCCAGTGTCTGCCTTACTTACGGCTGGGTAACACTAGCACTGAAGGAGCTGCTCCATCAAAGGGCTCCAGTATCTGTCAGTAAGTCACCAAGTCGCTCTGTGAAATGCCAATCGAGTAGCACGGTGCATCCGAGGATCAGTCGATTTGGGTTGGCACATGCCGAATAGAGTAGTGATGGGTGAAACCGTACCCTCTGTGAAAGGTTATCGCCTCACCTCTGTCCTCACCTTTGAAGTCGTGCTGCACTAAACAATGTGTTATTGAGCAGGATGTAATTCTAGAGCACCACGGACTGTGTTGATCTGCCACTGAGGGCAGAGACGATGAATTATTGAGTCCCTGGGCGATAGATGCATTTTGATGCCCTATTGTGTCGGCCTGTGTGAAATTTTAATTTCAGATAGAGGGGAGCAGAGTTCAAATACGCTGTGATTGAATCTTAAATCTCAAATGAGTAACGTTATGAAAGAGATCTGTAAAAGACAACACTTGCTGGGACAGTCCCATTGCATTGAGGGCCTAAGGTTTAAAGGCCCTTTCACACCAAGAACTACTATAAAAAAAACAATAACTATATCAGTGTCCTCTCCAATTTGCAATAACAATATGTTATTATAAGCATGCACTGCTTTAAAAGTTTTGATTGGTTGTCAAATATTTTTATCAGTCATCAGCTTGAAAGTGATTCCATTCGATATCATTCCTCTGTGCCGCTCGTTATAGTTGTGGTGTGGATTCTGCTATTCTTTTAAATTTAGTACAATAAAAAATTGGTGTCATTTTAGTTTACATTCTGTGTGAATGGACCTTGACTTAGATCTGAGTGCAAAAAATTTGACTTGAAACCCATTCACATTGTAAGGTTATGCCTATGTCGTCATCTGCTGTTTAAATGCTTGAGTGCTTAGAAGTCAGGTGTGTTCTGATTGGCTGTTCTTTTTAATTTTATCATTCATCAACTGGAACAAAAATCATTTTGAAAGTGAGAGTTAACTTGACTCCCATGTAAAAAAAATGGTAAGCAAATGATGTTTAGGTCTGCAAAGATAATTTTTTGCTCTGAAAATCACAAAACTGTTTCGATAGAAAACAGCCACTCGTGCAGTCTGTCACTGTTTTTCTGGTGAAAATCTTTCACATTTTCTAGGGAATTTCTACAAATAATATACATTACAAAAACGTACAAATTAAATGTAATTGTTCTGCATTGTTTGTAAAGCATATAGAAACATTTTTGTACAAACAATGTAGAAAAACTTGAGACTTGACCTTCTATATTTAAAAAATTGCAAAAGGCAGATTGGCCTGTATGTTTCTTTGCACCATGACTTTGAACCAGCACCTGCTGAGGTTTAATTAAGCATCTGATATGTACAGAGCTGAGTGTTGCTTTGAGAACGGCTCTGCCCAGTAGCAGTTGGTTTTCTGCATGGAGCAGCTGGTCTGCTACAGGTAAGTCTGGTGTTTCCTCTCTACAGCCTGAAGGAGTCTGTTCTGGAGACTTCTGGGCCATAATGTCCATTCATCCAGCTATGAGTCTGTCTGTCTGTTAGTCTGTCAGTCAGTCAGTCTATATACCTAATTATCAACAGAGTGTTTTATTTATTTATTTTTTATGTCAACCGTTGTCATTAAAGTGTCTATTACAAGGCATAAAGTAAACATTTGTAAAAAATATTGCATTTATTTGTAAAATACGCAAGGCTGCCTTTATTTTGTCAAATATAAGTAAAAACAGTAATATTGTGAAGTATTATTGCAATTTAATAACTCTTTCTATTTTACTATATTTTAAAATGTAATTTATTCTTGTGATGGCAAAGCTGAAGTCTTTAAAGCCAGTATATGATCTTTTTAGAAATCATTCTTATATGCAAATTTGGTGCTCAATAAACATGGCTTATTATGTTTATATTCAATGCTTATACCATTCATAAAATGTCTTTACTGTCAATTTTGATCAATTTAATTTGATTAATTTGCTGAATAAAAGGCAGATCAAGCATACTTATATAGAAAAATTCATACATTTCATTCACAGTGATTTACAGAAAAAATATTAATAATTAGTAATCATAGAATGTTTCATAAGAAATATAAACAATTAAAAGATTCAATAAAAGTGAGAAGTAAAAATTGGAAAAAAAAATCTTACTGTTTCTGATGTTTCATAACGTTTAATCCAATGTTTAATCCAAGTTAATTAATTCATTGTAAATTGCAAAAAGGAGAATAATAATTTTAAAAAATCATCATTGTTAATACATTGCTAAATATTCAATATATCTTCTAGCCCAAGTGCCATCTCAAATTTTGGAGACATTCATTACAGCTCTCTCCTCCTTCCCACTCCCCCTTAGTCATGTTCCCTCAGCCCATTTCTCTGTGTCTTTCTCTCTTTTTTGTCTCTCCGTCTATTCGCCTCCAGTTCTGTCCTCCCACTCTCTCTCTGTCTTTCCTCCCCAGCTTCAATGCCTCTACTGCTTTACTTCTCATGGCTCTCAGCATGCAGTGTTATGTTCAGTGATTCCTCCATCTGTTCATCTTTTCCTCTTCCTCTCCCTATCTCTCTCTTCTGCTTCAGTGGTCACTTACAGCCACGTGGCTCTGCTGTGTAGTTCACTGGGCGGCCAACAATCTATCACCAAAGCTGGAGACATAGCCATAGAACACGGGAATTGCCCAGGGTGTCTTAAAAACATTTGCTGTGACTAATCTCACTTTTCATCCTCTCTTGACTAAAAGGCCCCCACAAAAACGCCCCATGGTCCAGTGATGATCAGTGGTGGAAAGAGTACTGAAAATATATACTCAAGTAAAAGTACCATTACCTTCCAAAAAATGTAGTTTGAGTAGAGTAAAAGTACTTGTCCAAAAAACTACTTGAGTAAGAGTAAAAGAGTAGCCTATTTAAAAGTACTCATGAGTATTGAGTAGTGAGTACTGAGCTGTGGATTCTACCCCCTAATAATAACTGCTCTACACTGCAATTTATACATGTGTGACCCTGGAGCACAAAACCAGTCTTAAGTCGCTGTAGCAATAGCCAAAAATACATTGTATGGGTCAAATTTTTTGATTCTTCTTTTATGCCAAAAATCATTAGGCCATTAAGTAAAGATCATGTTCCGTGAAGATATTTTGTAAATTTCCTACTATTAATATATAAAACTTAATTTTTGATCAGTAATATGCATTGCTAAGAACTTAATTTGGACAACTTTAAAGGAGATTTTCTCAATATTTAGATTTTTTTGCTCTCTCAGATTCCAGATTTTCAAATAGTTGTATCTCAGCCAAATATTGTCCTATCCTAACAAACCATACATCAATGGAAAGCTTATTTATTCAGCTTTGTATAGATGATGTATAGATCTCAGTTTTGAAAAACTGACACTTATGGTTTTGTGGTCCAGGGTCACCTTTAAAAAACGTTGTACATTCTGGAATTCACATTATCTTGTTTGTCATAAAGAATGAAGAATATCTATAATCCAGCAGTTTTGATTGATTTTGACTGCCAACTCTTTAAAACACATCAAAACAGCACGGAAACAGTATTCAGTTGAAGAAAAGATGAAAGTTATTCTCGGTACAATTATCCCCATTTAAATCATAAAGTTTGAAAAATAGATTTAAAATCATGTGTAAGGCCACTGAGAGCATGCTGTTGTTGCATATAAAATATTAATGTTTAGAACAGTGCAAATACAAACACCATTAGAAACTCATAGTTCAGCATCACACACCATGATATGGTTTAAAATGAGAGCCCATTTCTCTCCAAAACGGTGCCAGTTTTAGCGTTTTGCAATAAAGAAACAAGAAAAACTAAACTTGATCATTTATGTTACAATTTTAACAAATGCACATTGTTCTAGAAGGATGGCATCATGTACATTACATGTACTTATACATTACTCGAATTGTTATGTCGATAAAACAATTTGTAAGGAAAAATGCATTAAATAAAGTATTTCTGGGGAAACTTTTTCAAAAGAAAACACAAACGCAAGTCTCTTGCTGAGCCGCGGCGGTCTCGGTGAATCAGTAGCATCCACAACTGAATGCGAGGGCACATGCTAAATGAAGGCGGATTGAATAAAATGGATAAAAAAAAAGAAATTAAAAAAGTTTATTAATGAGCTGCAGTTTTATTACATCACGCGCTGACACGGATGCAGTATTAACGCCACAGGTCATCAATAAGGTGCATATTGGTCCTCAATTTGAGTACAATATTGCAAATCGTTTTACAGTGTTTCCAACACACTTTTTCACAGCACGCATCACACGCTCAAACTCATCAAAAGTCAACAAGTTCAACAAGCAAAAACTTATACGAGTGACTGCAGCTGAACGCGCGTGAGAGAGACGAAGCAGAGCAAATCGCGCGGCTCTTAAGTGAGTGGGAATTTACCGAACGTGGCACTTGCGGGAGTTAACACTGCACGCAATACCCGCAACCTCACACCAAATTTCAGGTCGTGTAGATAGGCAAGCATATATACAAATCATTTAGTAAGCAGAAATCCAAAATTTACCTTAACATATTAGAGGAAGATGTGACTGCATTGATGCTTGAGGAATGCACTTCCAGCAGCCATGATAGACAGCAGTTGGCGGTTAAAGTTTTCTATGCACAATTTGATTTGACGAAAGTCACGAGACACTATCTCCCTATCCAATCATATTAATGGATAAAAATAAAATTAAAATAAGGATGTAATGACCACAAACGGATGAAAATAGCGGAGTAAAAGTACAGATACATCACTTAAAATGTACTCAAGTAAAAGTAAAAGTCCACAATTTTTAAACTACTCAAAAAAGTACAATTACTGATAAAAACTACTTAATTACTGTAACGTGAGTATTTGTAATTCATTACTTCACACCACTGGTGATGATATCAGATGGAAAACACTGATACTTTGATATATTTTAAAGTTTAAATGACTACATTATACCATGTGAAATTCTAGGTTTTTCACTATGAATTACACAAACATAAACATCTTGTAAACTCTAGTATTTTGATGGTAATGTACATGTCTAAAAAACAGAGTAAAACAATGTTACTTTGTCTGTATTATTGGTTGTTGGTTTCAGTCATTTTATGTTCCAATTTGTGAATTCAAAGGGATAGTTTACCAAAACTTATTTACTGTCTATACATATATTTCTCATGCATTTGAGGCGAGTATTCGCGGAGATTCATGTTGTTTTATGTACGTGTCTGTGAAGAGAGGTGACAGAGACAGAGCCGGCAGAGAACGCACCCTATTTATTTTCTCTATTTTTTAAAAGCATATTGTTTTGTTGTTATGATGACTATACTCAAATAAAAGTAGACCCTTTGCAATTTCAAATGATACCTTCTTATCTGTACGATCAAAACTCATGGAGTATTTTTAGTTCTTTTCGCGTCATAAAGAAAATACTAGACAGCCCGCACCGGTGCAGGCTTCGACCCCAGGGGGTTGACAGTCAAAATTCATCTAATCACGCACACACAGCCACCAAAACCAACAATTCTCTCCTCACAACAACACAATGGGCCCTCTCAAAGGAAGTGACATCTGGACTTTTAAGGTGTGCCTGGAATCGAATGCACTAATCAAGATGAGCCAGTCATTAGCCTGCAGGAGCCAATCAACACCGTACCTGGACACAAACACTTCCAAAACAAAAGAGGGAAAGAAACAAGAGAATACAAAACAAAGGGTTGTAACAATGTAACATAAAAAAAGGCAAAGCACTCTCACTGCAAAACATACTCCCTCCTCTTAGATCTGAGTTTTTAGTGTTTGGCTAAAAGCCCTGTGCTAAAGGTTACAGCTGGGTGGAGGATGTTCTCACTGTTTGGATTTGAGCATCACAGCAGGTGTCAAAGTAAAGAGAAATAATTGGATTGTGCTTGAACCCAGTTTAAGTAGATTTTACAGATACTACAAATCTCCTGTCTGAACAGGAAAAAGCCTGACCTTCCCTCCAACTATGACTCAATGGATGACATTTGTGTGCTGGTGAAGTGGTAGTGCTTTTGACAGGATTTGTTTCTCTTACTCCCTTTCTCTCTACAGTACAGTACATTACTCTCCTTTCCTTTTTCCTTCTCTCTCCCTTTCTCCCGTTCTCCAGCTGCCTACATTATTATTTGTGGTGATGTTGCGTAACTTTGTTGGCATTGGCCTGAGAGCCATACTAGAGCTCTGCGAGGGTCAGGAGAAAGTTTGATGGAAATAGAGAGAGAATTAGAGAGAGAAAGCCAATAAGCGAGGGTTTGTGGCCAGGAGATCCAGGTAATAAACTCTTTGTGCTTTGAGGCACCTACAGTACAGTATATTACAGTTTCATTGGCCTTATCCCTCATGGTGGCCTGGCTGATATTATATAATGACGTGTTGGATGCACTTAGTCAAAGTCCCTTTAAGGCAGGCCAGTTCCTTGGTGGCCATCTTGGTAATGCTGTTTTCTATAGGTTTGGGAATTGGGAAAAACCAAAGACCTGTGTGTGAAGATAGTATTTCAATCATATATTTGAAATCAGCAATAGTGAAAATCATTGTAAATAATAATATTAAAGTGGTGGTTGACTGTTTTTTTTTCTAGGCTTGACTGTGTTTGTGGGGTGCAGTCAAACATGTGTTCATGCTTAGTTTTTTGAAAAACACATTATTTTTCACATAATTTACCTTTATTCCACACCTCTCTGTCCCTTCTCTGATAAACGCCCCAATTATTTCCTGGTTTTATGAAGCCCCTCCCTCAGAAATACGTGATGGGCTCTGATTGGTTAGCTGGTCCAGTGTGTTGGGGTCGAAGCCTGCAAATTGATAAGCAATATTGACAACGCCATTGTTTACAATACAACTGGAGCACATGCCACTGAGCTGAGGGGCGGGACGTTCAGACGCATAGTAGAGGCGGTTTAGCGAATCACAACACACTGGATGAATTCGCAGAATATGTGAAGTATGGCGGCCTCCAAGGCCTTTCTGGCAGGTGTTCCTATGCAGGACATCTGCAACGCTGCGGGATGGTTCACGCCCCTCACCTTCGTAAGATTCTATGACCTAGACATACAGGCCACTCCAGGCTCTTCCGTTCTCTCGCCCTCGTCGTGCTCCTGAGGAATACACACAGGGAAGGGACTTGGAAGTCTGGCAGCGTGGGCTATAATATAATTATTTATTGTTTTCAGTTGAGAATTATAATTAATAAAGTCCTAATAATAAATATAAATATCCTTTTGGGAATTGGGAAAAACCGACTACCTGTTTGCAAAGATAATATTTCAGTAATATATTCATCAATATCAGCAATATTGCAAATCATTGTGAAAGCTAAATAATAATGATTGTGTATATATGTATCAGTAATGTAGTATACATACCATATTTATACATATCATATGTATTATATTTAAATAGTACAGTATTATTATTTACAATTACTTTTTAATTAATTATAATTTTTAAATATAGATTTGTTTCCTTGTGAAGTATCTGAATATGTATTTGAATGTATCTGAAAATATCTAAACATATATCTCATTTCTTAAAAAATATGAATTCCATGAAGTCAATTCCGATACTTTCACATTCACAAGAAAAAAAACTGTAATCCATACCTTTTGATCCTTGTAAAAATCTCTTCACCCTGACTCCTGGAAATAACATAGTAGCCAGTCAGTGAGATTGAAAATAGTTTACTTTAGCTTCATTTTTTTTGTAGTGCTCATCAGAGCATCTTTGGATGTGTTGACTGAAGCTGAGACTATGCTGCAACAAGAATGTTATGGCGAGGCAGTTGAAAAACTCCAGTCTTATCAATGGCCTCAGTCATTTGCGATCAGAGTGGAGGGAACACTCTGTATGAGAGCAGGTGTTCAGATCGCAAGGTATTCATCGCTCTAGACCATTTTCTCTCCATTCCCTTCCACGCATGCCACTTGACTGCTTGCCTTACTCATATAACACTGCTAATTAGAAGTAGCTGGATCCAATGAGCCCTTGTAGAGATCACTTCAAAGGGACCTTTGGAGAGATAGAGGGGATCGGCATATGGTGATGCCACACACTGGATTTATTGAAAGAAGAAGCTTATAATTAGGTTGGTGGCTGCATCTCGTAAAAAGTGGACACAGCAACCGTTTTTTTCTTCCGTTCTATCTCTCTGTGTCCACGAGGAGTGAACAATTACAGCGTATTTATGGAAACAATCCGATTGAGCTCAGGATGATGATAGCAGGACACCACAGAAGCGTAATGTCATTATAAACATCTGACTATGAAATTGTCACGGTCAACATATCTGATTGAATGAATGCTAGAAATAAACACACTAATCTTGCATTCAGAAGGTTTTCTAAGGGCAAGTACCTTTATCTCTGGACAGAAACTCAATTACGTCCGCAAACAGCCGTGCTGTATCCTGCTGACCCGCTGCTGCTTAGTTTAGTGATGTGGCTGATAGCAAAACGAGCTCAGGTGCAGCAATAGGCCTTGCTTACAATCAACTATAAATGTATTTTTAACCAGACCTGTCCTCTGCCTCCCAAAATAGAGTAGCAGGCTGTGAGATGTTTACACAAAGCTGCTGTTCTTCACATCTAAATTGATGTGACGGTACCTGAATAATAGCTGTTGCTGCCAAGGTCAGCTCAATTACTATAAGTTCCATCACTTCCAGGTGTCGAGGGGGTCTGATTTCACAGTGGTGCTTGATGTGTTCTTTTATAACCACTGTCCGTTACCTACCTATACTTTAGAGTTATACTGTATGCACTTGTATATGGAATACATGATACTATTATATACTACCATTTAAAAGTTTGAGGTAGGAAAGAAGTCTTTATTTCCTTTTTTTATGAAAAAAAGAGAAAGAAGTCTCACCAAGGTTGCATTTTACTTTTTGTGCACCCCAAGGAAATAGCCTCACTTTTACCATTCCAGAATTTTGCTAAATTGCTGTTTTGTTATTTTATTGAAATTAGATTGCTGCATTTTGCTAATGAACTTAAATGAACCAACTCAACCAATCTTCGCTAGTTGTAATCACAATTGTCATACAACTTCAGTGACACAACAGAAACACTTCATCACAAATTAATTTTAACCCAGTTTGTTGGTCATTGCTGTGATTTCATCTGATTCAGTTTAGTGTTAAAACTAATTCAATGTTTCTTGCCAAGTTTAATTATTTGGTCAATTTAGCTTTATTTTCTACCCTCAGCTATTAGCCAATCAACTCGCAGGCCACTTGAAATCCTTTACGGACCCCAGTTTAAGAACCGTTTGCTGATTTACAGATAATGGAAAAGGCTTGCTTGATAAAAGAAATTCAATCGCCCTTAAAAGTTAGGACACTTGTGTCTCATCTAGAATTACCTAATATTTTCCTTCATTACCATATTTGATTCAACGGTAGCTGGTTTGCTGTGCATTAGATTTTTCTAGACAGACTGAATGTTTATGATCAGATGAGAAAACATCATGCTGTTACCTAAAAATGGCCCACCATACATATTCAGTAGCAGCACAGACTCCTTCGCTAATGAGTGTTGTAGAAGTCCCTGCGGCCAAAACTACGTCAGTTCACCACCAGATAGGGATTAGATTGCGGCTAGGTGTAGTCGTGAAATCTTTTACTGCTAAGCCTTGTTCAAAGTCTTTGTGTGAACATGTAATCAAGCCTCAGTCTGCTTTATTGATTGGTTGTCTCAACTTAAGATCTGTGCATCAATGAAAAGGACTCAAAGAAATATTTTGCACTCCCTCTGCTGGACAGACAGCTAGTGGTGATTGTATTGTTATTGTAATGATCTCAAATTCACTCTGCTTGAAGCAATGCTGTTGATACTTCTCAGAGTTTCACTGCTCCTCTTTTCTGCTCTGCAGTGGGACGTCTCCTCATCGAATTCAGCTCCCTGATAACCCTTGAGCGGGTGCAGAGAGAGAACCCTAATGTGACAGAAGGGGGGAAATACACTCCTCCGGACTGCCGGCCAAAACAAAAGGTGGCCATCATCATCCCGTTCAGACACAGAGACAACCACCTTAAATATTGGCTTCACTACCTGCACCCAGTCCTGCGCAGACAGAAGATCGACTATGGGATATATATCATCAACCAGGTTTGTGTGTGTTTATGTGTGTTTTTGTAGGACACTTTCACACTACAGCTTTTAAAGGGAAAGTTCACCCAAAAATTCTGTCATTAATTACTGACCCTCATGTTGTTCCAAACCCGTAAGACCATTAAAATTATGGCTGAACCACTGATGTCACATGGGATATTTTAACAATGTCATTACTACATTTCTGGGCCTTGATCGTGCTATGCAGTCCATATGATCCCTGATAGGGAATCTGTATTTTTCAAACAGGATATATGGCTTATAGCTGGTCTAAGATGGTTATTTGTAAATCTGAGCTAGGCATTAATTGGTCCAAACTGATTGACAACCATCAAGTTTGGAAATCAACTTTACCATCTTAAGCTGCTAGCTGGTTTGTTGTTGGTCCAACATGGACAGCTTGCACCAACTAGAAACCATATTCCTAAACAACCATCTTAATGTGGACTTTCCAGCTAGGATATCAGAGTTTGTTTGGTTGGTTGCTGTAAAAGCTGTTTTCACATCAAGAATTCAGAAAGAATGGTGAAAAACGTCATCTTCATTCCAAAACACCTTCTGCTCCTGAGATGTTATCTAGCTTCAGTGGAAAACAGCTGCCACTATCCACTATTCACTTTGGTTCTTACATTGATGACAATATATAGTTCGGAGCTAAATATCAAAACCTGTCAAGGTTAACTTTAAAACAGTGACTTGTATTCGGGAGCCTAGAGGGTGTTGTGTTTGAATGGAAGTCAATTGAGGAGATGCTTTGGCAAGCTTTTGTGTAGAAACAGCTTATTAATTAATCATTTGATTGACTCTTTGGCTGGAATCAACAGATTTACTATCAGATATTTGTTTTGTTGTTGGGTGCTTATTTGGTTATATCATGTACATTTGGAGGCTTTTTCCAATAATACAGACAGGGCTGTTGATATCTCCTCCAACATCTGGCAGAGAATGCTTCAAGAAAAGCAACCTGTGGGGGTTGGGGGTAGGTGGTTAGGATTGAACTCTGATTTGGACCAAGCAATCGAAGCATTTGTGTAAACAGCTGGAAGCTTTGCTGCTCTTCCGCCTCCCCCACTTTCATCGGTCTGTTGTTCTATCTGTGGAGTGACCCTGAAGGGGCGGCGATGTTCAAGGCCATGAGAAATCATTAGCCTGCTTGCCACATTGTTGTCTGCCTAGGCCGGTTGTTTGGGTTAATGAGAGCGATCAAAAGTTTGCAGCTATCCATCTTCAAAGTTTGCAGAGTAATGATGTGACTTGTCGAGCAGTGAGCGCTGAGAGATCTATCTGTGGAGTAACAAACCAGGGCAAAGTGTCTGTAATGGATGGAGCATCGGCTGAACTCTGGGCTGAACTCTGAACTCTTTTCTTAGACGCATCACATCACTAAATGCAGGTTAAATATGTGACAGATTTATGTTCATTTTATGAGATTTAAATCCACTGAACAGAAACAATGAAACTACTGTTTTAAAGTGCAATCTTTACTTTCCATGTGTCAGTTGGAGTTGTTTTAAAATGCAAAGCAATTGGATCTTCTTCAGACTCAGCTTTATAGATTACTGCAGACCGAATGATTTTAGCTAGCACTGTCAATTGATTACAAATTACAATCAAATTAATTGCAGGATATGCTGATTAGTTAGTAAATTAATCACAATAAGCATCATAAATCAATATTTGCTGAAAAAAGCCCCCAGATGAGAATGTCAAAACAAGTAAATGATGTTGAGTACTGTTGAATAGTTAAAAAAAGGTTAAGTCAAAATGCTTTATTTACATATAATTGAACATATAAGTATAGCACTGGCTTGCCATCCACAGAAATCCATTTCAGTATATCTGAGGTAGACTTGCATTTCCTCTGTACTACTTTGGAAATGTTGGTCTGAACCAAAGAGGTAAAATACTCCATACACAACCGCTCAATAGTTAGGATTTGGTAAGAATTAAAAAATCTTTTTATACTTTAATGCTCACCCAGCCTGCATTTATTTGATCAAAAAAAACAAAAAAATTGGGAAATATTACTACAATTTAAAATAACAGTTTCTTATTTTAAGATTTTGAAATGTTGTTTATTCCTAAAATGGCTTAAAACAATGAATTAAGAGTTCAAAAGAATAGCAGTTATTTGAAATCTTTTTTTGTAACATTATATCATCTTTATTGTCCCTTTGTTCAATTTAATAATTAAAAAATGTAATTTGCTTTTAATTTTAGCTTTCAATCCTAAAGCATTAGATTTTTAGCATCTCTACTATTCAGCAAAAGTGATCATTTTAAACCTTGACAGGTAGCTACAATGCATATTTTTTTATTAAATTAATAAATTACCAATTAAATTGTGTAGTCTAGTCTTAACCAAACTTTTCATAGTGCTTTTTTTATATATATTTTTAAATCTATTTATCTTTGTTTATTTTTAAAATAATATTTCTCATGTTTGGTTTTCATTTCTAATATAAATGTTTTAAATTAAAAAAAATGTAATATATATTTTTTTTAGCTTTTGAAAAGTATTTTTAACAGTTTAAGTTAACAATAATGACACTGGTGTGAGGTGTGAATATGATATTTATATTATTTACTTGGTGTTATACTCATATGTTTATTTAAAAATGTATTGAAATTATTTATAACTTACTTAAAAAATCCTTGCATTTTGCACACTTTTGATGTTTTCCTTAACTTGAACTCCTTGTAGACTTTGAAGACTGTCTCATATCAAACAAATCTCCTCTTCTGACTCAACACTTGTTAAGTCAGGCCTTCAGAGATGCCCTAAAAAACGTATGCTAACATTCATGGAAAGATGTTATTTGCACGTCTGTTTTGTTTGCCCAAGCAGTGCTGCCAAAGTGTGTTAAGAGGGTCTCATCAAAAATGTAAAATGTGTAGCTAGTTATTTGCGCTGTCAGAGCTGAGCAGTGAGGAACACACACCATCTGCACATACACGCTCAATAGTGACATTAAGCACTCTGCGTTTTCATTACGCAAGCAGTAAGAGGAAATTTCCTCGCTCAGCTCAGTGTATCTGAACAAAATGAGCTATAGGGCCAATGTTTTACTCATTTCTCAGTACAAGCTGTTTGCTAAACGAGGGCATTTCTGTATGTTGGCGTAGATGGTACTGTACATCCAGGGTACCTGTTTAACTGACAAGACCCTATCAGTTTTGAAAGAACTACATGCGTTATACAACAAAAGTTTGTTTCTCTCCATTTTGATTTGAAGTGCCATTTTAAAAATGTTCTATAATTCACTTTTGATTGAGGGCTATGTAAGTATTGATCATCATCCATTGTGTTCATAATATAACACAATACATGCATCACGGTGCACACACGAGGGAGGACACAGGAGCATGCAGACGAGGATATAACTTCAAATAATAATCTTTACTTCAAACATCAGGGCAGGGCAGGGCAGGACAAGGCAAGGCAGACATCAAACACCGGGGAGTAACGATTAGACCAGACGAAATCCAACTCAACAGACAGGACTATAAATACACAGGTAAATCATAGATAACGAGACAAATACAGCTGGACAAGAATTAACTAATGATAACATATAACAAGGACAGGAAACGAACCAAATATGGGCACAAGAGGCGGGAACACATGACACACACGACAGAGGACTGACATAACTCCCCCCCTCCCGAAAGGCTCATCCCGAGCCTTAACAGTTCCATCGGGGAGTGGGGGTGGGCGCTCTGCAGGCCTCTCAGGACAGACACGGACAGGAACACAGGACGGGGACCTCCAGAGTAGAACAGACAGATCGGAGGCCATGGCGGAGCTGGGAGCTCAGGAGGCCATGGCAGGTGGTCTTCGGGGGCCTTGGCCTCAGACCCCTCGGCCCGGCCCCCACAGCCGGATCCCTTTTACCCCCCCCCAAAAAAATTTCCCTGGGGAAGTTAGGGGGTATCAGGAGCCCTCCGGGGCTAGACACACAAAACAGTACATGACAGGACAGGAACAGGACTGGAACGGGACAACCCACATGGGCTAGACGAACAGGAACAGGACTGGAACGGGACAACCCACATGGGCTAGACGAACAGGAACAGGACTGGACAGGACAACCCACAGGAACAGGAAGCCCTCCTGAGCTTGCTCGGAAGCTGAGGCTTCTCCTGGGCATGACAAGGAGTCAGGGGCCCTCACAGGGTCCCTCAGCAACCGCCTCCACTTCCACGACAAGGGGGCAGGCGGCTGGAAATGGCCTCCGCGGCCACTACAAGAAGAGCCGTCTGCCCCAGACGAGTCTCCATGGACAAGACTGACAACATTGATTAAAACTGCTCCTGTGGACACAACACAAAACCTGCACTCCTGGCCGGAACTAGGAAACGGCGGCGGCTGGCGGGCATGAGTCAGCGGCGATCCGGCGGGCTTGACTTGGGGGAGCCGCCGACGGTGGGTTGGCTTTCCTCACGGACGGCGGACTTGGGTGAGCCGCGGACGGCAGCGTGATATGAGGGAGCCGCCGACAGTGGGTTGGCTTTCCCCACGGACGTCGGCGTCGATCTCCCGCGAACGGCGGGCTGGAGTGAGCTGCAGGCTTGGGATAGCTGCGGGCAGCGGCGGATATCTCCCACGATCGGCGGGCTGGAGGACTCGCGGCCAGCGGACTCACGGCACTCGCGAGTGGTGACTTCCTTGCCGCGGGACAAACAGACAGGAACAAAATAAAAGACTTTCAAAACGAAAAAACAAAACGGTATGAAGGGGCGTCGCTTACTGTTAGGTCTGGTCTTCTGTCACGGTGCACACACGAGGGAGGACACAGAAACACGCAGACGAGGATATAACTTCAAATAATAATCTTTACTTCAAACATCAGGGCAGGGCAGGGCAGGGCAGGCACAGACATCAAACACCAGGGAGTAACGAGTAGACCAGACGAAATCTAACTCAACAGACAGGACTATAAATACACAGGTAAATCATAGATAACGAGACAAACACAGCTGGACAAGAATTAACTAATGATAACATATAACAAGCACAGGAAACGAACCAAATATGGGCACAAGAGGCGGGAACACATGACACACACGACAGAGGACTGACAACATGATACATTGAAATGCCATTTCCTTGGTATTTCAGCTGAAGATAGTCTATTTCAAACAGTTACCTTAAACCTAATTATTCAAGACATCTAAAATTAAATCTGTACAGTCTGTTGCGGACATGTTCAGATGTCTGATTCTGATCATGTTATTGCTAAAGTGCTTGAATCCATGGCAATCTTTCTTTAGAATCTTTTATTCAACTGGAAAAATTTCTGGATTTTTTTTTTTTTTTCATTTAACGTAAAAAACTAGTTTCTGGCCTGTTTGGCATTTAAAAAAAATAGCTATATCCATTTTTTATTTTCAACATTTCCTTTCTATAAAATTTTTATTCTCTTTTGAAAGCACAGCAAAATTGTCTAAATTGTACTGTTCTCCCAAAAATGAAAATTCTGTCATCATCATTCACTCACTCTTGAGTAACTCTAAACCCGTATGATTTTTTTTCTTTTGTGGAACACTAAATATTTTTATTTAATTTTATTTTTTAAATTTTAAAACATCACAGGACCCTACTGACTTTCATTGTTTGGACAAAAGCAGTTATTTAAAATATCTTGTTTTTGCCAGAAGAAAGAAACTCGTAGAGTTTTGGAACAATATAAGGGTGAGTAAATTATTACTTTTTTAAATGAAAAATGTTATAAAATCACAACTTTATGAAAATCTGTTTCTATTAAATTCCTCAGGCACTGCATTTTAATGACAATCCTCATTTTTATCACATTATTAAGGAAATGGAAGTGTATAGAATCCTTTATTTATTTTTTCTTGCGTTTGAGTCAGAGCTTATAAAATATGGTCTCGTTAGATTGAAGCATTATTTTAAAATGGCCCTTTATGGCAATTCCCCTTTAAAGATTCATATGTTCACATACGATTTGCATTTCTACAGAAAGGCTGCCATGCTGACTCCTTTGTTTAAGCAGCGAAGGTTACAGAGCAGTGCATCTTATGAGGATGATGCTTCATTGCCATGACCTCTGCTGCTTGCTATTAAACTGAAATAATTTGAATCTCGCTGGATATCATCCACTTAATTCAAAGGACAGACACTGAGTTCAGCCAGGTATTCTGCCTACAGTATGTCAAGTCATTCCTCATCAATATCACTCACTAGAAAGCACACTGTATAATGTGAACACAATACAACGTGACAGGTGCTGAAAAAATAAAAACCATTTAAGGCAGGTCAATAAGGACTCTTTCGTCTCGCCCTCTTTCCCGGTTTGGTTTTCCTCTTCCTCTCTCACACTTTCCACAGGATGACAGTTGGGAGTACTTCATGTATCATGCTCACTAGAGTGTTAAATGATTTCAAGTGAGGCCGTTTTACCAAGGACTGGGGGGAGACGTGCTAATTCCTCAGATCTCTTGGTTCTGCCGGATAAATGCTGCCAAGTCCCGAGGGTGTTGTATTGGTGGGTTTGGAAGGGTGTAGCAGTGGGACAATCCTCTTTCTTATCTCAGTTCTTCTCACATTTGACCACCTGAAGAGGTTTAACACATTGAATTAAGTTTAAGGTAGTTTGTTTGTGTATAAATCAGCTTTTTATTCACCTTAAGCATAGGATATACATAAAAGAAAGAAGTTCAGTGGTACTGTTGGAATTCACCAACCAGCTGTTTCATGGAGAGTTTGACTAGTTCATTGACAAACTAGACTAGTCCAGTGGTTCTCAACTGGTGGATAACACCACCAAAAATCTAACATACAATGCTAAATGCAAATAATTAAAGGCTGTGTGTCTAGACAAGTGGTGTTTATACCTGTCACTTTGAAAAAGCTAGGCAGATGCCAACATGGAGAAGTTGCGTAACATTTTATTATCTGTAAATCTTTTATCTTTAAATTTGTACTATTTTAATCAGGAATGTTTTATAGAGGATCTCAGACAAACTCTGTGAGAAAAATTTTGTCTCCGATTCATTGCCTTAAAAGCACTGCTTGTTCAGCAGCACCGCCTTCAACAGTAAATTTAAAGACAATTACTGCCGTACTTCAGATCACCTGCTGGGAGCAATGTTCTCATTGTTAGCATAATCCTTACAACTCTTTTGTGTGGACTCTTATGATTTTGTGCAGTTAAAGATATGTATGCATTCTTAAATTATAGTTATTTTGCCTTTTTGAATATCTGCCAGCTACCATATTTAAGGGATTCAATGCTATTTTTGAGTTATTTGACTATATGCAGATGGCATTTTTTGGCTATTTTCCTTTCTTTGGACAGTTTGTGAACACAGCAGCAAGTCCTGTGTTTAAAAGTGTCTTGAGTGGGATCTGATGACCCTAAAAATACATTAGTCTGTAAATTGTCATTTAGACAATGATTGTGCAAATATAGGTTTGATAAATTGTGCATAGCGGTAGTTCTGACAGGCCATGTTAGTCAAGCTCGCATCAGCTGACACGTCAACCTATAGGATCACGACACCAATCTTAATTCCCTTCACAAGGTCCCTTCAGTCATTATTCAGCAGCTATCGCTTCGCTCAGGAACCCACCTCCATCCCCAGCTCCTCCTCTCGTCCAGTCAGGACTTGGGCAGTGAATATATCGAGTGAGACCACTGAATCATGTTAAAATAATCACGAAAAACATTAATGGTATCTGCTACATTTATCATTGATGTTGGTTCTGTTCTGTTACCTTAAGGGGGGTATTCTGCTCTCCCTGCTCCTATCCATGCTAGGCTGCGTGGATGGGCAGGGAGTATTTGCCCAGAACAGAACCATTCCCCCAACCTAAAATGTATGCTAATCGTAAGTTATATTGACGATAATGGTCCTGACAGAAATAATCTTACCTATTCAAAAGTTTGGGATCTAATATATATATATATATATATATATATATATATATATATATATATATATATATATATATATATATATATATATATATATATATATATATATTAATTAATGCAGGCCTGGTGAGCAGAAGAATGTTCAAAAACATTCAATCTCACATGATCTTACATTTTTCTGGTTTAATGAAGCGTTAAAAAAGTCCAGTAATCATAACAGTAACAATAATAATAATTCTAAAAATGAATAAAAATAAATAAAAATAAAAATAAAATAAATGCAATTAGCCGACATGGTAATTTCTTAAAAAAATAAATAAATACTGACTTCAAACATTTGAACAGTAGTTCATACATTTATAGATGGATAAATAGAGTCTTCTGAATGTAGCTTCATGTTGAATGTATATACAGTACATTTATTTTTCAGTATCATTTAAACATATAGGGCATGAATCACGACTCATTATTCAGCCTCAAAATGGTTCCTCTTGAATGTACTAAATACTCACGCCTGCCTGTTCTTTCTTTCTCAACCTTCAGACATCCTCCAACTCTCTTTCACCGCACATAGGGGGCCTCTAGCCGCCTCTTCCTGCTTCACAAGCTGATTGTTGCCATGTCTGGTTATGATAGCTCTGCGCTGGGTAGGACGAGGACAGTGTCTCAGTAGGGATTGCCAGGAACACAGGCCAATGTTTTCCTGCCTCCCATCATGCAGATCGTGTTCACTGGACAACTTCCCAGATGCACAGAAAAAGAGACAAGTTGATATGCGGACTGTAAATCTGTACTCAATAATGCAACACGATGGGCTTCAGTTCGTTTGACGAGATATGTTAGCATAACTCAGTTTGATGTTTTTTACAGATGTCCATGTACAAATTACCCTCTTTGAGCCCTGAATTGCATTTTACCTCATGTTTCATGTATCTACAAGAAAATTTAAAGTCTGTATTAATGATAATATTATGCTAATACTTCCTTCATAATGTATGAGATTCAAGCTTTGACATGTATTATGCAGAAAGACCATCCTGCCCGATATACTTACCAGATAATTAGTGTAAAAACACAAAACATTTACAAGAAACTTAATGCATTAACACTAAAAATTACAAAATTATTTACAAATTATTGATATATAGATAGTCCTAGTTTAATTTCATCAGTTGCCTAAGGCTGTTTATTTTATGAGTACGAATACAGTAATCTCAAAGTCTGGTATTTGGAACAAAGCCAAAATTCAGGTATCGATCCAAACCTCTGCAGGATTTAATGTGTAATATCAAGTTCATGTTTTTCAGTTATGCATTTAACATACAGGACTGATAGATCCTAAGGGCATTTGGGGATATGGGATATTTATGATGTGGCACTGCCGTCACCGCTGACCTTTTAGATGGCGTGTCATCACAGCGGCCTATCAGCGTGTCATTTCCTGCTCTGTTCTTTTCCTCCACCTGCCTGCCTCTCACTCATGTGGGGATAAATAGTGAATAACAGCCTTTTTTATTCACTATTTGTTTGCAGAGGGGGAAAATCGAGCTCAGACATATTGGATGTTGAAGCCTCTGTTGAGCCAACAGGGAAACAGCTGAACATGTTATTGCATGTCACTCACTTCTTGGCAACAGCAGGCTTTCTTCCTGTTGTGCTTGTGTCATTGTTTTGTGCTGTCTGTGGTTCTGGTGTCAGGGTGAGTGCAGTATTGTATGCTGTCATTCTAATGAGATTAGATGCTGTTTCTAAGATTTTCAGTTTAACGGCTGCCAGCTTGGTAGATCCGTGAGGAGGGAGAGGGACGCTTGGTGTGAGTTTGACATGGACGCGTTGTGTCTAATCTTCTGTTGTGATTAGAGTCCAGTTCTCATGGCCACTACAGATCGCAGACACTCCTACACTGCACTGCCAGCACTGTCTGTTAGCTAGTGTTGAAGACTGGCAATCTATGATTCAGTCAACTGAATATTGTTTCGGATTATAGAAATGCTGATTTTCAGTGAATATACAGCACTCCTTTATTTAAAGGGGTCATATGATGCGATTTCGAGTTTTCCTTTCTCTTTGGAGTGTTACAAGCTGATTATGCATCGATAAGATCCCTGAAGTTGCAAAGACTAAAGTCTCAAAACCAAAGAGATATTCTTTATCAAAGTTAAGACTCTGCCCCCCCCACCACCCAAAACGGCTCATTCAAACACGCCCCCACTTGTCTATGTCACGATGTGGTAATATTTGTGTAATGCCGCCCAAATGTTCACGCAAAGGAAGAAGGCGTGGTTTCAGTAACCGCAGTAGTGTTGATGCAGCCATAACAGGGAGACACTGTGTGTTTCTAGGCGAAACAAAACACTTTATTTGGCCTTCCGAAAGTAGATGCATTTAGGAATCATTAAGATTACTTACAATAGAACAGCAACACATTTTATGGACGACCGTTTTGTGAACCTAGGAGAGGAGGTAATTCTGACTATGACAATCTGGCACTTCTGAATCAGCGACTGTAAGTATGTTTTGTTATTAGTTTAAGTATTTGCTATTGACTGTTCAAATGCGGAGTTTTGCGCATCGTGTGTGTGTGTGTGTGTGAGAGAGAGAGAGAGACAGGGTCACATCACAGTAGATTCAGCTGTCTTAATCGCGGCTTGTGTGCAGATACATACGAGCTTCATCACTGTGTCTGTCACGCGACTGTTCCCCTTTCGGGCTTGAACTGATGGTAAAACTAAGGACATTATTAATAGTTTTTTCATTTATTTTGAAAGATGAAGCTCGCGATTATGGAAAGGGGCGTGACATTTCCAACGAGTGCTTGCGGTGTTCGGCCAATCACAATGCACTGTGCCAGTTGGCCAATAAGAGCAGACTGTATGGAGTGAAAACAGTATCAAATCCTCCCACAAATGCACACGAGAGATCCACACTCGCGCGCACAATCCACAAATGCACGCAGGATCCACAGGGTGATCCACAAATGCACGTAAGAGATCCACACTCGCGCACACAATCCACAAATGCATGCGAGAGATCCATACGTGCACACGCAATCCATAAATGCACGTGAGAGATCCACACGCGCGTGCACCGCAATCCAGGCAAAGGCCAGTGCATTATTGTTTCTTTGCTCACAGAATGATCCTCAAATACTGTACCCTTTATTTCATGCACAACAAATCGCGAGTCCTTTGAACTAGTGTTCTGCCTTAAGAATGTCTATAAATTAGTGCTGTCAAACAATTAATCGCAATTAATCACATCCAAAATAAATGTTTTGTTTACATAATATATGAGTGTGTACTGTGTATATTTATTATGTATATATAAATACAAACATATATATATTTAAGAAAAATATGTTGTTTATATATTAAATATATTTATATATAATATAAAATCCAATAATATAAATATATAAATGCATATACAATACATGTAAATATTTTCAAAATATATACTGAATGTGTGTGTATTTATATATGCATAATAAATAAACACAGAACACACACATATATTATGTAAACAAAAACTTTTATTTTGGATGCGATTAATCGCAATGAATCGTTTGACAGCACTACTATAAATACATGCTTTTGTATTTGCGGATTCTTTTGAGACTGTCATTCTGCGTCCTTAACTCACAAATGCGCACAAGCCTATCTGTACACTTTACCGATGGAATGAATGAAGTAGGCGGTCAGACATGTGTAGTAGAATGGCGATCCACCTTAAGGACCTGATTTTTTTTTTCAACATTATTGCGACCAATATTTGGAATTTCATCATGTGATATTTCGATTTTTTTTTCATTGGTTACACGTGTATCTTCTTCTTCCTTGTCTTATGTGCACAAATGGTGCAATTTTATTATCCTTTGTGTTTGTGAAATGCAGTGAGCTCTATGCTGCAAGTATCACGTTTCTGTAGTGCTGTGGTCTTAGTCTATGTCTTTTAAATGTTGGAGAAACTACGCTTTCTGCAAATAACACGAATTACAGGAAATGCTTTATTTATAGTGATTCATTAACCGGTGAACTGGTGTAAGCCGTATCAGCTGAAGTCACCAGTGGCCGTATGCCTGATTTCCCATATGAACGTGCTTGTTTTGCTTCTTTACATATAGGCAATACTTGCTGTATGCCTTGAAAACAATATAGGTTTCTGACAAAGTTTCTGACAAATAAAAAAAAGGTAATATGCTGGCATTTTTCTGTACAGTTATATTTCCTCTGCTTTGTTATTATCCTAACATGCATGCACGTAGCCAATATAAGCAACATGATTATGTCGATGTTCCAATAATTTTTTTTGCGCAAACAGGCAATGCCTGTTAAAAACAAAATGTTTTTTTTTTTCAAAAATACAAAACCACATGGCAGAGTCTTAACTTTGATAAAGAATATCTCTTTTGTTTTGAGACTTCAGGGATCTTATCTATGCACAATCAGCTTGTAACACTTCAAAGAGAAAGGCAAACTTGAAATTGCACCATATGACCCCTTTAAATCTTATATCCATGCATTTTAACAGTTAAAAGCATAACAAAATACAACATGCAGTAGAACCAAAATTATTTTTTTTATCTTTTATCTTAATATTATTAGATATTTATAATGTTACAAAATATTTATATTCCAAATAAAAGCTGTTCTTTTGAACTTTCTTTTCATCATAAGAGACTGCATTAAAAAACAAGAAAAATCTTACTGATCCCATTCAGGATTCTTGTCAGTATAATTTGTTGATGCGCACATGCTCAGTGGGTGACATGTCTGGTGAGTATGCTGGCCATGCAAGAACTGGGATGGTTTTAGCTTCCAGGAATTGTGTACAGATCCTTGCATCATGGGGCCGTTCATTATCATGCTGCAACATGAGGTGATGGTTGTGGATGAATGGCACAACAATGGGCCTCAGGATCTCGTCACGGTATCTCTGTGCATTCAAAATGCCATCAATAAAATGCACCTGTGTTCGTTGTCCATAACATACGCCTGCCCATACCATAACCCAACCGCCACCATGGGCCACTCGATCCACAACGTTGACATCAGCAAAGCGCTCACCCACACGACGCTGTCTGCCATCTGTCCTGTACAGTGAAAACCGGGTTTCATCCGTGAAGAGAACACCTCTACAAAGTGCCAGACGCCATCGAATGTGAGCATTTGCCCACTCAAGTCGGTTAAGACAACGAATTGTAGTCAGGTCGAGACCCCGATGAGGATAACGAGCATGCAGATGAGCTTCCCTGAGACGGTTTCTGCCAGTTTGTGCAGAAATTCTTTGTTATGTAAACCGATTGTTGCAGCAGCTGTCCGGGTGGCTGGTCTCAGACGATCTTGGAGGTGAAGATGCTGGATGTGGAGGTCCTGGCTGGTGTGGTTACATGTGGTCTGCGGTTGTGAGGCTGGTTGGATGCACTGCCAAATTCTCTGAAACGCCTTTGGAGACGGCTTATGGTAGAGAAATGAACATTCAATTCACGGGCAACAGATCTGGTGGACATTCCTGCAGTCAGCATGCCAATTGCACGCTCCCTCAAAACTTGCGACATCTGTGGCATTGTGCTTTGTGATAAAACTGCACATTTTAGAGTGGCCTCTTATTGTGGCCAGCCTAAGGCACACCTGTGCAATAATCATGCTGTCTAATCAGCATCTTGATATGCCACACCTGTGAGGTGGATGGATTATCTCGGCAAAGGAGAAGTGCTCACTAACACATATTTAGACAGATTTGTGAACAATATTTGAGAGAAATAGGCCTTTTGTATACATAGAAAAAGTCAGCTCAAGAAAAATGGGGGCAAAAACAAAAGTGTTGTGTTTATAATTTTGTTCAGTGTAGTTTGTAGGGTATGGTTTGTAAATAACAAAAATACTGAAAACACTTAAAAATGTAGTTAAAAATATATTTATTTGAAATATATATGAGCTGTTTCTTTTTCTTTCTTTTTTTTGTTTGTTAATTTTTGCAACATATATAGCTAATATTGTAGAAATTTAAACAGTGGCCAATGGCATGAAGATTGCAAACATGCAAGCTATTAATAGCTAGTTTGGAGCTGCTTTGTAGTTATTTATACACACATATGCCAAAAGAATTTCCCAAAGAAATATGTGTACAGTATTGTCATTTTTGTTATAATAATGTGGGCAACAGGGTTAAAAGTTTGACTTGATCCACATAGTCAAAATGACATTTTATGTAAAAATTAAGAAAAGAAAATGAGATAATTTACTTTGCTTTCAAGAAAGCAGTGAGCACAGTGTGTAAGTTTGTTTTCCTCAGCTCTTACTCTGACACAGCACGGTAATGCTGGTTGTTGTTGATGTCTCGTCGCTTTGCCAGATTGAGCTCTTTTAGATCTATTACCTATAATACTGCTGAGACAGTAATGTTGTACTTTACTTATTAATAAAAAATTAATAACGGTTTCAGCTGAAACTTTTCCCTTTCTGTCTCAGTTTTATGTTTCATCTGTCTCTCTCAGCATAGTAGTTGACCTTGCTGGGAAAGCATCTGCCACAACATGAAAACAACCCCTGCTGAAACTGATCTGAGAACTGTTGAGTTCACCCGAGAGCGTGTACAATAGTCGGTTTAATTAGTCTCTAATCCAACTTATAATATGAAACATCAGCTTGAATCTGGCATTTTTCTATGTTCCTTCCTAGTAAATGTTTTGCCCTTGAGTTGGCTATGTGTAAGAACATTTGTCCATTCACTTTATATTGGTGGTGAAGAAAAATGGCATTGAGTAAACAACATTGGGATTCATCATAATGGATTGTGAACATATCATGTTATGTATTTAGAAAAAAAAAAAAGGGGAAAAAGAGAGAGAAAAAAAAATACATACATGTATATCAGACACACACAGGGTAAGTGGGACGTGAGCATGGGGGCCTGGGCTTTGCACTGGGCTGGCTCCACACTGCACGTCACACTTTTTTAATGCATTATACACTTAACAATACATATACAGTTCATATGTGAGGTAAACATGGCATGTGAGTGGCGGCCGGGGCTGAGACTTTGGTCCTTGTGCCCTGCAGCTCCTCTCCTCTCCTAGATGGCTCGTCCTGGGCCTAAACTATGCCTTGCCCACGGAGGGCCCAGAGGCAGCCTTACAATATCTTACTCTTTTTAGCTTTATTATTATTATTATTATTATTTTCTCTTTATTATTAATATTATTATTATTTTGTTATTAATACTATGATTACTACTATTATTATTATTATTATTATTACTATTTTGTCCTCTTTCTAATCCTCCAACTTTCCCCACATTTATTTATTTATTTATTTTTTAATTAATTACTATCCTCTAATTTTTGTTATTAATGTTACTATTATTATTATTATTATTACTGTTATCATTACTGTTGTACTTTTTTTTTTTTTTTTTTTTGGATTAATTTATTAGATTTTTTTATTATTTTGTTTAGTTATACTTCCAAACCCAACACCCAGTCACACACACACACACACACACACACACACTCATACTCACACAAACCATGTTGGCTGTCATGTATGTTTTGTTGACCCTGGTTACTCTGTATCTGATTTGTCACCTGTAAATAGCATGTTTGTTTGCATAATAAAAAAAATTAAAAAAAAAAATTTTTTTAATGTATTTAGTATTTTTTGGATCGCATTGCTTCCTTGTAGCATATTCCTCCAATTTTAAATATCACAAAATAGTCTAATTTGCATGAGTCACTGAAAAATTCTATTTAAACTCAGTGAAGAGTGGATATTCATGTTCTATGGCTATCTGTTCCTCCTGACTCCAATTTGTGATATTAATGTAATTAAGTGGCTGCAGTTGTTCTGGGCTGTGTTTTTGTCTCTGAGGGATAAGGTTGTGTGGGGGCCAGCTGTGTGATGTCGCCTGAGCTGTCTGACTGCTGTGGGCGCTGCTTAATGGCTTTTGTAATATTCCTCCAACCTTCACAATTCTTTGGTCGTTTCACATATTCTGCGAATTCATCCACCGTGTTCATCCAGTGCAAACAAAATCTGGAAGTCAGACAAAAACACATTTTTTGAAGGTTGTTAGAGTGGATCCTCTCAAAGCTTGCGGGGGATCGTGGGATATAAACATCCTGGTGGAAAAGATTTTAATGATGTAATGTTTCATCCTCACTCTTTAACAGGGTTTGTGGGGTTTTGCACTAGGTACCAGGCCAATGCAATCAATCACTTCATATCTCAATGGTGTGTGATTTTGTTGAATTTAACCACACTAGCCGTTCCACATGCTACTCCGTGTTGAACTGCATTTGAAGAAAATACTGGAGTTGCTACGAGCATCTCTCAGCATGTCCAGCATCTAAAATGAGTTGCTTTCAGCTTCAACCTACAAGCTTGAGTTTCTCTGGAGATACAATTTGAAGTACTCACTCATCTGCTTTTACTTACGGGTCTTCTCAAGGACACGTTTCTCAGACTCTGTTTTAGTTCTGCCTCTCATACAAAATGAAATAAACAAACAAACAAACAAGCACATCACAGCTGTTTTGATGTGTGGTGCTTTTTCTTACATTTCTTAAATTCTTCTTTTTCAGTCTCTCTCTCTCTCTCTTTTTATACTTGTGATGATGTTTACAAATCCCACAATATTTATTCACAGGGAAAATAGAAGCAGCATCCTAGGTTCAGGATATTAAATTAGGGATACCCAGATCTTAGACAAAACTAAAAGAGGTTGTTTTTTTAATTATTTATGTTTATTCAGAAGGGATGCATAATATTTATCAAAATGGACAGTAAATTTATTTGTAATGTTACAAATAAAAATTCTGTTTCAAAAAAGTGCTATTCGTTGGACTTTATGCTCATCTAAAAGTATTGAAATGAGCATGTATTATCCTGTTTTGCTTTTTCACAAAAATATTGAGCAGAACAACAAAATATTTTTTGGGCACTAAATCAGCAATGATTTCTGAAGAATCTTAATACTGAAGACTGGAGAAATGGCTGCTGATAATCCAACTTTGCCATCACAAGAATAAATTATGTTTTAAAATAGAAAACAGTTATTTCAAATTATAATAATATTTCACAATGTCTCTTTTTACTATATGTATATATATATATATATATATATTTTTTTTTTTTTAAAAGGAACCTTGGTGAGCATAAGAGATTTCTTTCAAAAATATAAATTTTTATTGACCCTAGATTTTTTGAACAGCTGTGTATATATCTAACGTACATAAGGTAAAATAGCTCAAGGTAACTGTTTATTTACTTGTGTATGAACAGATACATGTCAATTGATTGATTGATTGATTTTGCTTGTGTATATCTAATAAACTTGCTACTAAGCATCTCAAAAACGTTTTTTGAAGATTTGATGCAACTAACATTGCAATCTTTGGCAAATCCAGTGTTTATTCCACTATTAAATCACCTATGCATCAGTGCTTCTGAAATTTGAGTTAGCCAATCAGATTAGAGTTTGCCAGCTCAAGAAGGTTTTTCCAGTTTGCTGCAATATGCATCAGACATTCTGTGGGTGGACTGTGCCATCTAAGACTGAGGCTACGAGAGGACAGATTGGGCCTCACTCAAGGTTGACCTCTGCTTGAGTGGTTCACCCACCTGCTCATGCGTTCGGCCAGGGCCATGGTGTGAGTGTCAGCATAATCCACCTGCCACACTTCCAATCTAGGCGAGACAGCACTCCTCAATCCTGACCATGTAATAGGCTGTCCTTCAGAGTGGAAACGTCCCATGGGCACTACCTTAAGATCACACAGAGAGAGAGAGAGATGGCATATCACAGCGATGGTCACGAACAGATGGACTCTTTGCCTCCAAACCTTGTGTGGCAGGCCTAATCCATCATTTAAGATGAGAGGCCTTTATTTTACTCTCTCATCTCACCATTCTCACTACTGCCAGCTAGTATTTACCTTGGTTAGTGCGTTCACCTTGAATCACCGGCAAACATTGGCTATTTATTACATGAGAGTATGTGTTCCCTTGCCTGTTTTTTTATTTTTACTCTTGCAACTATGTGAGGAAGTCCTCAAAAAGTTTCTATGCTTGACTACTGGGAAATTGTGGTCGTGTGCACATATTCTCATGAAATGTTTAATTCTAGGTCTTCATTAATAATAGATCTAGGCCGATAACAAGCTGTCTGTGATATAGCGAGGAGTGAAATTACAAACAACAGAGAGTTTCCCTTGTTGTCTTTGAAAAATAATAAGATATTCCAGATATTTTACATCCAGTTGAGAATATCAAGGCACATATCCAGCTAATCGTTGTGCACATCACCCACACGTACCCAGAGGAGGACTGCAAATTGCTGGTTGGCTTGCAAGTCTTCTGAAGGACAAACAGCAAAATGATCAAGCGTCTTTTTGGTAATTGGCTCATTTTATTGGGCAAGGGCTCCTAAGTGAAAGTAATGATGTTTTCCCCATATTCAAAGTGGAGTGCTGTGGTGGATGTGAGGTAGGGAGTCATGCCATCTGTTTATCAAATTGCCAGTGTAATGCACCGTTTTTAAGACTAATGGGATTTGTAATTAAAGTTAAGCACATATGCAACGCAAATCAAGAAAGGTCTTCCTAAAGCACACTCGCGTTTAAATGCACAATTCTATTAGCAGCTGCAGACTAAAGACAATCAGAAAAATGAAGGTCTAATTCTTTAATTGCTTGCCCTCCCCGTCTGGGGCTGTTTTAAGCAGGGACTGTTTTGACAGCAGTTTACGAGGGTGAGCGTTACGCTCCAAGGAGCCGACAGATGAGGGGAAAATGTGCTTCCGTAAACCTGGCCCGCTGCTCTGATAACGCATGATATATTTGTTGGAAGTTTTATTGTTGATGTGATATTTTCCACATTTAATACACAGTAGCCTTGAAAAAGAAAACATTTAGATTTTACAATGCACTAGTCAACAAGCTGCTTTACTGTGTTTCTGTGTTTACATGGTACGTTAAGTTTATGGCTGAATAAAAACCAACAGACAGGCAAAAACAATGCTTCAGTAGGTTGTCGTCTATTTTCTCCTTCTCGCAAAAAGATCAGCAGCATTTTATTTGTCTGTCCTTCAGGGGATTATGCTTTAAAGAGAAAGAGTTCACCCAGAAATGACCATTCTGTCATTATTTACATCTGTGAATATTCACCCGTGAAACACAAAATTAGATGTGTATAGCAGAATGTTCAAGCAGTTCATATACATATACACGCATATACTGAAAGTGAAAGGAGAATGGGACTGTCCAGCACGATTTTTAATGAATAACTTACTGTTACTACTGTAGATGTTTCTCCATATAGCCCACTAGCCAAAATTAATGTCAATTCATAATTGATTTTTTTCTTCACATATCCTCTAGGGCCCTTCTTCATTTTTATAGATTGCCAGCAAGAGACTAAGGCAGAAAGACATCATCTCCCTGAAGCCTGACCTTTTAAGTAGTGAGAAATTGAGGTCAGGCATGGAGGCAGTCCAATTATGGCTAACCTTAGTTAGATTAGCTGCAAAAGTCCTACACTGTATTCAAGGATTTCAGTCTGGCTGAATATGATCTGGTTTTAGAGTGGAGCAAATCAACACAGTTCATCTGAAATCAATTATGGATAACCTGCGAAATGAAAGCTGATAACTTTCACTGATTGCTGCTGAATGCTGAAGCATTTGAGTATTTCAGTTAAGAAATACAAATTCACTACTCAACAGAATTTTTATTGTTTTCCCACTTTCTTTGTTCATTTAAAATATTTTTTTAAATATAGCGTTATTTACATGTGCTATTTACATGTGCGCTATATAAAATCTCTATATACTGTATTTATACATAATAATATACATACCACCCTTTGATTAACCTTTGGGTTTAATTAAAAATACAGTAAAAACAGTAATAATGTAAACCGTTATTAAAATTTATAGTTTAAATTGTAATTTATTCCAGTGAAAAAACTTTATTCCTGTGGCAAAAATGTTCTGTTCCTTCAGAAATCGTTCTTATATGCTGATTTGGTTCTCAAAAACCATTCTTCTTGTTATAAAACATAAGGATACTTTGATAAAATAGAATTCTTTCTTTGAATCGAAAGTTCAACACAATTCGTACACACACACACACATTTTATATAGTGTGCCTTTTGAGAATTAGTTTCTTTTTAAATACCAGTAAGCATTCCTACAGGTTATTCAGAGCATTTTATTGATGCTGAAACTATTCAAGTGTAATTTCCATTCACATCAGTATTCAGCATTTTAGTAGGGATCAAATGATTCCATTAAAGCAGATTCAGGTCAGGCATCCAGACAGATTCCTGCTATTTATTACAATGAGAAACAAAGTTGCTGATGCAGATGTGTTTAACGATTCAGGAGAGCGATTCTGAATCATTAATCAAATGGTTCCTCTCATTTCTGAGCCCCGTGGAGGCATGGGGCAGATGTTTAGGGAGATAATAAGGAGGGGTTCAGTATGTTATTGGTTGTGCTCCAGCTGAGCCTCGTGGGACTGCATGTTTACGCACTCTGCCAGAATTTTGATTTGGCACGGCGCTGCAACCATTGTAGCTGTGCTAACTCCACTAGATTTCTACAGAGCACATCTGTGTTCCTTGTCTCTTTCATGACATTCCTGTTTTTCAGGATTCCTTTGGAGTGGTTGGGGTATAGATAATGTGGCTGCGAGCCTTGATGGTCTCTGCCAATCTCCAAACAATGTACAGTTGGAGTGTGGTGACAAATAATGGTTCTTCACTTGAAGATTCACACTAGAGAAGTCACATGAGGCACTTCAATTGGCTACTGTTGCATCTTCAAATCAGTGTAAAACAATAACAAGGAGGAATCTAAAGACTTGCTCTTTTCAAGCTTCAAAAAGAACTCAAAAGCATCATAAAAGTATGATTAAAGCAGTACAGTATGACACAAGTCAAGTCTTCTGAAGTTGCAGTAGCTTTGTGTGGGTATTGTTAACTGGATCACTGAGTCAGTAAGTTGAACCAGTGAGATTTTTTTTTTTTTGGTAAATTAGACCCATTAATTCATTAAAAGAATGATTTGTTCACAAATCCGACATCTCATGAATTTTCAATGGCTAACTTCTTAAATTTCTGTCTGTCTCACACACAAAGCCGTTGTAATAGCTTCGGAAGTCTTGGAATATAATGTGTGAGTTGTGTGTACCATTTTTTAATGGAATTTAATGGTGATTTTGTATCCATTTTGAAGCTTGAATGCTTAATGTAATAGTCCACCCAAAAACTGAAAATGCTGTCATCATTTGTTCGCCTTCATGTCGTTCCCAAACATTACTATATTTCTTCTGTGGAACATAAAAGATGATGTTCTGAAGAATGATGGTAATCAAACAGTTTTAGGTCCCATTGACTTCCATTGTTTTGTTTTTTGTACATACTGTGGAAGTTAATGGGAATCAAAACTGTTTGGTTACCAACGTTCTTCAAAATATCTTTTTGTATGTTTGCAACATCGTGAGCAGGACAGAATTTTTTTTTTAGAAAAACAGTATTGGAAAAATAGTAGTTCCAGTTGTGTTCTGCAGAAGAAAAAAAGTCAAATGGGTGACTAAATGGTGACTGAATTTTCCAAAATCTCATTTTTTGATGAACTCTTCCTTTAAATAGACCAACAATAGTACCTCTAGAGATCAAGTGTCTCTCTCTCTCACTCGTGCACATAAACATAAATAACCCATTTAGCATGCTCGTGATTGTGGCTACATACTTTGCTTATTGGATTTACAATGGTGGATCAAGGGCTAGCTTTCTGTTACACATGTTATGAAAAACAATGTGTAAAAGGGAAACACTTGGAGCTCGGCCAGCGAAGCATATAGAGAAAGGATCATACACTATCCAGCACGCAGCAGTGGGTCTCATACAGTAGACTGGTCAGATTGTGTGCACTGTTAACACTTCAGCTGTAAAACCCATTCAGCCAACGCCGCTGGAGCAGAGGTGCTTTACTGAGACTAATCTTACTGGTGTCAGGCAGGTCAATCTGCTGCAATCAGTTCGTTTTTTTGCTGATGTTTGATTTGGATTGTTAGCATTGAAAGTTTTCTCTCCAAATGTCAGTGCAGTGCTTTCGTAATGTGAGCGCCGAGAGCGTTTCGGCTTGACCTGCTGTTAGTCTGTAATAAGATTTGGTAGTGTCAGTGAGCTCATGAAAACAGTTGAGCCCTACAGAGAGTCTGAATGGCTGACTCGCTCGTGTTGGAAGTCAGTTTGCACGATGGCTTACGGTGGTACTTGAAGATTAGAACATAGGCTGTGTGAACAGCGTGTCCTGGACATGGACTAAGGCAAACTTTCATTGCCTTGACATCGGCTCTTAAGGGTACCGGGGTCCATAGACTTTCCTCGCTGTCTCAGTGCACAGCCATTCAAGATGAAACCTCTGCAATTCTCACAGGGGTAAATTAAAACTTGGACAAGATTCACATTTAAATTCCAACCTGGTTGTGTGTTAATATGTGCACATTTATTTATTAAAATTTTTTTTTTTTTTTTTATCACAGTGCAAGGATATACAAACTGAAAATGACATTCTTCACTCAGTTTGTGCCCTAGTAAATTGTTTTGCATTTCTCAAATGATTTATTTTTTATTTATTCTGAATTTAAATTGTTTAATGTGAATAAACAATAATGATTTTGCAAGACATATAATATATATAATATTGTGTCTGAGCAAAACCTCAACAAAAAGTTGTTTTACAACCAACGTACATTCAATCATCCCATAAATTACAGTATATATTATAGGATATTTGAAGACAGCTAACAGTGCTTGCTCTATAGTGTGTTAGGGTGATTTATTTTGAGTGAAGAACTGTGGAAGTATGACTAAGTCTTGGTTAGACTATGTATCAATTTCATTTAAATACTAAAAAAAAATATTTTTACAGCACAAGAGGAAACTTACAGAGGCAGTAGAGATAAATTTAATGAAGTTACACAATAAGGACCTTTACATCCCATTGCCTGCCTTCAGCTATGAATACAGCCCAGCTGTTAATATGTTTGACATTTTCACAGCTCACATTGTGCAGTTAAATCAGGTCTGTGAAATTCCCCTTCCCCCTACATCTGAACACTTGCCTGTCAAAGAAGAGCGTTGATGTAACACCCACCTGTCTCCCAGTATTATACTTGTAGCACATTTATTTCAAAAGCCTGATTTATGAAGCCTCTTCATACTGCGCAACTTATCTGAATTCCATACCGGTTGACAGCTGAGTATATATTAATCACCTGCTGATGTTCAGGGTCTCTTTTATCCTACAAGCCCCAATAGCCGAACAGATTAATGAAAATGAGGCCAGCGACGTTATTGCGTTACATTAGCAGGCATCTCATGCTCACCCACATCTCGACTTAATTTCAGTCTTCCTTCATAAAATCTTGTTTACGTGGACGCATCCTTCTCAGGCATGTTTTTATGTGTTTTAAGGTTTAACTACAAAAAAAGTTAAGTTTCCAGCAAGTTAAATGGTTGCATCTAACATGAAAATGACAGATTTTACTGAAAGTTGTTTCATTCCTGATGTTTTTTTTTATAAACTGACCAAGAACAGTCATACTACCATTTAACTTTGTTTTTCTTAGTGTATTACCCTAGAATCTGTCTTATTAACCATGAAAGGTATGTTGTACGCTTTTCCATGGGGGATTTGGAGAAACAGAGCCAGACTTTGGTTCAGAAGTGTTTTGCCAGTTCTTGCCTTGCCTTGCGATACTGATACTGTCATATTTTGTAATTTATCATTTACTTTACAGTCCACAAAACACAGAAGGGAATGAAAATAAGACTGGACATGCATGTTGTCTCTTGTTAGCGCAGAATGATTAATAGTGCCCCATTGTGCTTTGTGATTTCTTGCATGAGATCCCTGCGGTGGCAGTCTTGCCCGGAACAAATGATAAAAATAAGAGAGAAACATGGAGTGTATCCTAAGCCACTGGACTGATACCAACACATCAAAATCAAATTAGCAAGGCCTAGTTGTGCTGGGTACACAGAGGACCGCAGAGGCCGTTTCTTGAAGAGGAAGAGTTCTCTTCTGCCCGCGAGTGTTACTGAAGACTGCAGTAACTCACTTTGACAGGGGGACTTGGAGCAACTCTCTCTGGTTTATTAGCTTACAGCAGGTGTTCTGATAGCCTTAATGTAAGCTGATTGCTAGCAACACCGTGTATGATTCATTCAGTGGCACCCATCGGGAGGTTAAGATCTTCTAAACTACATGTTCGACCGGACCTGGCCCAACGCTGCTGAAGGCAACGAAGGGTGTGTGTTTAGTACATTGTTTCTTATGATGGTCAAAAAAACTAAAATAATCATTTTGCAGTACATTGTGGGATGTGTGATTGCACACTGTGAGTACATCTGCATTTGTTTAGCAGATGTATGGAGGATACGATGGAAATCATGCTCCCTGCGAGGTGATTCTGGTGAGCTCAACCCAGAATGCCCCGATCTTTCTGTTTACTCGAAAGCCTGACACTCGGTCGAGAGAAGGTAGCCTCACGGTTTGTGTGAGTGATTTATTTTTAATGAGAAATTCCTAATTCCTTGTGGGCCCTTAGAATATCGTATAGATTTAGTGTCAGTTGGATGGTGAGAGTGCGGGTGTTGCGTACACTAGTTAGGCTTACTCTAATAATCTGCTCCAAGGCTGATGTAGGCCCAGTGATAATCCATATTTAAATGGTGCACTGATAGAACAGCAAGAATTCATTGGCCTCTCACTTACAGGAGAGAATAACAATAACCCTCTTACCATTGTATGGTTATTCTCTCTTTTACAATCGAAAATGGTTGATCTGCCTGGAAGGGAGAAAGAGGAAGTCAGTCAGAAAAAGGAAGTGAAAACAAGGAAGGAGAGAAAGATTGGAAGGGAAATGCAGAAATGGGAGAAATAAAGGAAAGATTAGAGGAAAATGACGTTGGAACAATAGCAAAGAAGTTAAGAAAGAAAGAAATGAACTACAAAGAAAATATGGGAAGAAATATGTAGAATGAAGAGAACGTGAGAAAGAAAATGTAAGGAAAGAATGAAGAAAGAGTAAGAAAGAAAACAGAAGAAAGGCAACTCTAGAGGAAAAGAAACCAAGAATGTTGAAGAATGGAAATTAAATCTTAAAAGGAAAGATTGGAAGGAAATGAGTAAGAAAAGGAAAGGAATGAAAACATAAGGAATAAAAAAAAATATAAAGGAGCAATTGAGGAAAGCAAATTTAGTAGCAAGAGAAGGAGGAAAAAGGAAAGAGGGACAAGGAAAAAGAGAAATGAAATAATGGTTGGGGAAAGCCAATTTTGAACAAAGTTTTAGAAAGGAAAGAATAGGAAAAAGAAAGATAAGAAGAAAGAAAGATGGAGGCAAGATGTGAGCAATAGATGGAAAGAAAGAAAGAGAAAATGATGGATGGATGGATGGATGGATGGAAGGAAGGAAGGCAGGTAAGAATGATGAAGGAATGAAGGAAGGAAGAGAGAAAAAAAAACTGATGGAAGGAGGAAGCAATAAAAAGAGAGAAACCAAAAAGAAAGAAAGAAAGAAAGGCAGGCAGGTAAGAATAATGAAATAAGGAAAGGAAGGTAAGAATGAAGAAGGAAAAGAAAGAAAGAAAGAAAGAAAGAAAGAAAGAAAGAAAGAAAGAAAGAAAGAAAGAAAGAAAGAAAGAAAGAGATGGAAGACATGTAAGAATGAAGAAGGAAAGAAGAAAGGAAGAGGATGGAAAAAAGGAAACTGGTGGAAGGAGGAAGAGATAAAAAGAGAGAAACCAAAAGGAAAGAAAGTTAGGAAGGAAGGCAGGTAAGAATGAAGAAGAATGAAAGAAAGAAAGGAAGATGATGGAAAAAGGAAAACCGGAGGAAGGAGGAAGGGATAAAAAGAAAGAAATAATGAAGAGGATGGATAAAAAAGTAAACTGAAAGAATGAGGAAGCGATAAAAATAAATAAAGAAAAAGAGAAAAAAAGAGGGAGAGAAACTAAATAGGAAGGAAGGAAGACAGGAAGGAAAGAAGGAGGAGAAAGTTATGAAGATAGGAAAGAAATGAATGATAGAAAGGAGAGAGAGAGAGAGTGAGGGAAAGAAAAGAAGGCTGTAAGAAAGAAAGCACGAGGAAGGAAAGAAGAAACAAAAGAGGCAGAGAGTGCTCTGATCCAGGCTAATGAATCTCTCTGATAGCAGCAGCTTGTTTCATCTGTCTTTTTTCCATACTAATCCTCGTGATGTCAGGCTATTGATGAAATAGAGACAAACTCAAATTGAATTCTCAGAAATAGCTGGGGTTTGTCTATAAGCTGCCTTTCTTCCGCGCTTCCATAGCCACTGTTTCATTACTGTAAATTAGTTAGCCTGGCCGGTCGCCAGCGCCGCCTCATCCTGGGGCTCAGAGCCTCTCCTCCAGCCATCGAGAAGACATGAACGCATGTCTGAAGCATGCTTTTAATTGAGCCCTGCTCACAGTACAGTAGCTGTCAGGTGGCAGTGAAGAACAGTAATGAGGCAACTCTCTCCTAAATCAAAGCAACTTCCAAAACAAGCTAACTGTAATGGCAAAACTTCCAGCAGTACTTTAGCAGTGATCTCTGCCCCGGCACAGTTGTTCAACAGTGAGAAACATCAATGCTCGACAGCCGTTCTGTAGAGAGCTGTTATTTCCTCGGAGTATTTTAGAAATAGTTCTGAGTCTGACTATACAAACCATTTCTATAGTAGCGAGCAGAAAAAAAATAGGTTGCGACAAGAGAGCCTGTCAAAACGCAGTGCATATAAAACACTCACTGTAAGTGGTCTGTTGACTTCAGCATGCTTGTGCAACATATGGTGTCCTCATTTAGGTGAGATTGCGTTTCTGGGGATGGCGTGGTGTATGGATGTTCATCTGGGCTGGTTAACCAGATGGTTTGATTGCCGCAAGGAGTGATGTGTGAGTGATTGCGGCCCTGAGCAAGACACTGATCCTCAGTTGCTGCAGGGGGTTTGTCTCTATAATTAGTGCACTTTGAGTGACTAACAATGAAAGCTTTTGCTAAATGAATACTTCTTTTTCAGTTTTGTAGGGATTTTCTTTTCACTCATGTTTGAGAGCGATTCAAGTCCAGTTAACAGAATTGTAGCTTGTCAGACCTAAAGATTTAGTTTGTTTGAGTTTCAAACTTCAAAATAATGAAAATCTGTTTTTCCTTTTAGTTTGAATGACTGATTTTAATACAGATTGTTTTTAACAATATATTAGAATACAAGTACAATAATTTAAATACAATCATTTAATTTAAAAGAATACAAGAATACAAACATAATAGGTTTGCACATTATATAATTGAATATTATTGTTTTGTTGTTGTTAATGATAATAATAATAATAATAACCAAAATAATAATAATATATTCATAATATGCATTGTTTGTATTTATGTAGTTTAATGATGATTTAAAAACATAAATCTATTTTGAATTGTAATTATTACAATTATAAAAATTGCATATAAAGTACAAATACTATTATTTTATGTTTCCCCTGTAATTACTAAGACTGATACTGAAACAGATCATTTGTTTAAAAGAATATTTAATTTCATTTCTGAGACTTACTGACACAATGCGTAAATGATCATTCAACTACAAGAACACAAATATAATATGCATTATGAATATGCAGTGATGATGTTGATTATTATTGTTATTATTATTGTTATTAAAGATAATTTAAATGCAGAAACAAAACCATTAATTAATTGTAATTATTACAATTCTGAAAATTTTATATAAAAATACAATTATTATTGTTGTTGTTGTTGTTATTTATGCCAATATATTTATTTAAAGTTGATTAACAGTTTCAGAAATGTATTTTCATTCTTGTGTTGGGTTATGTCTAATGTAAAGCCACACATTTCTCTCTGAGAATGAATGGATATTATTTAAAAAGTTGAATAATAATCCAAACAACAGATTTAAAAAAAAAAAGAAAAAAGAATACTGCATATGAAAAGAATACCATTATCATTGGATGCTTTTGCAAATGTAATTAATTTTCAAATGAACACTTAATCAAAAAATATGTATTCTCTGGCAAAAAAAATTATATATATATATATATATATATACACACACACACATACATTAATATATAACTTTTTTTTTTGGAGGGGACACTAAAAATCTTGGCAAGGCAAGTAAAAACTGAGGGGAAAAAATGAGCTCAAGAAGCTTTCTTTTTATCCTTTATGTTCTATCACTCTGTCTCTTTCACGCACACATTCCCTGTATCTCCGGTCGATCCGGCTCACTCCTGATTTTTTCCTTTTTTTTGTCTCCTCTCCTTCTGTAGCCTTCAGCTCTGGCATCGATAGCATGCTGCATGATATGGTCAGCCTGCTGGGGACTGATAATGCAGGCTTACACACACACACACACACACACACACACCTGCACAAGAAAATGCACAATGCAATCTCTCAGGATGAGCCCTGGTCCTAATCTGTCTCCATAGCAACAGGGTCCGGGTAGGACTCCCCCGGTTGGCCTTGAGTATGCCGCTATAGGGATCCTGCCTCATGACCTAGAGCGAGCAAGGGATTGTGATTAGCTATCAGCATGATCATCAGATAAAAAAAATACAGCTAATTGCTTCTCAGAGAGCAAGTATTGAGCAACTGACATGGCTGCGATAAGCTTATAGAAGGAGAAGGAGACTCTAGCTGGGGGCCGATGTGACTCTCAGACCTCAAGCTGAGTGGTTTAAGTCTAGGTTAAGAAACAGAGTCATTGTACTTCTTAGTGTGCTACTGATGGAAAGAGGGAGGCTGTTTTATTTACTGAGCTCGAGCTGAGAATGATTTTCCTCTGCCTCATTGATTACAATTAGGAAATACCTTCAGACTAAATGCATTTCAATTTGGACTGTTTGTAATGGGTTATATATCAAACTCACAGCCCCTCTTCATATTTACTTTATATGAGGATTCGTATAACCATATTCATATACAGTGGTTTTTACATGGCGCTCCAAGGAACCCCAGAGAGTGCCATAGTATTTCCATATTATCATGTCAACCAGTATGGGTTTCTCAATGGCTAATTCCAGTATCTACTGTCTAAATGTCAAATAAGGTACACATACTAAATAATTTATAATAATAAAGCAATGGTATGTTAGATTAATGTACGCTACCATTCAAAAATGTAGGGTTAGTGCAATTTTATTTTTTAAGAAATGCATATTTTGGGCCAAATTACGAATATGAAGACATTTATAATGTTACAGAATATTTCTATTTCAACTAAATTGTCTTCTTTTGAACATTTTATTCATCAAATAATCTTGAAAAAAATCACAATTTCCACAAAAATATTAAGCAGCAGTTCCCAACATTGAAAGGAAATGCACCAAATCAGCATATTAGAATGATATTGAAGAATAATTAGTCTATTAGATATATTAGTATATAAAAATGTATTAAAATAGAAAACATTTATTTTAAATTGTAAGAATATTTCACAATATTATTGTTTTTATTTACAGCCTTGAAATAATTTTTTTTTACCGAAAAATAAATACTCATATTCAGCATCTTTCTTTCAAGATGCAGTAACATTAAAGTGACATTCAAATAAGCTGTGTTCTTTTGAACTGCTTATTATTCATCAGAGAATCCTGAAAAAGAATAAAATCAATATTTCCACAGAAATATTAAGCAGCACAACCTTAATAATAAAAATAAATGCACTAAGCATATTTATATCTATATTTGTATATTTAATTAAATTTGTATAGATGTGTCTTTCACTAGTTTAACTAGTAACAGAAAAAAATGTTAACAGTAATTATTAATTAATGGGGCATTCTTGGCCTAATGGTTAGAGAGATGGACTTTGTAACCTGAAGGTTGCGGGTTTGAGTCTCAGGTCCGGCAGGGATTGTAGGTGGGGGGGAGTGAATGTCCAAGGCACCCTTGAGCAAGGCACTCCCCGGGCGCCGCATCAATATGGCTGCCCCACTGCTCCGGATGTGTGTTCACAGAGTGTGTGTGTGTGTGTGTGTGTGTGTGTTCACTTCTCACTACTGTGTGTGTGCACTTGAATGGGTGAAATGCAGAGCACAAATTAAGTATGGGTCACCATACTTGGCAACACATCATGTCCTTTCCTTTCCTTTCCATTTAATTATGTATTGATCTCTAGTGTCTTTTTATATTTCATATAAACAGAAATTCATGGTAACACTTTATTTTAAGGTGCTCTTTGCACATGTTACATGTACTTACTATTATAATAGCAATAAATTATGCATAATTACATGCAGGTAACCCTAAACCAAACCCTAATCATAACCCTTACCATATAGTAAGTGCATGCAGATAATTAGTATTACTCAGTACTTAAATGTATAATTACACTGTAACAAGGACACCTTAAAAAAAAAGTATAACCAAATTCACTTATATGTTACAGGGTATAAGTGGGTTTTAGACACTATGCTGTGTCCAACAACACCTTGGTAACCATGGTAAAATCACCGTGACACGTCCTGTCATGCTTTAATATATATGTAACTGTACACAAGACGTCCATCACTTGTTGTTGTTTTGGTAATGTACAACACAAAAATGGGATGATATAACACTCCCCAGATGAGCCATTGTCCCTGTTGAGGTTAACGACTTAGAACAGGTGCGTGTCGGCTAATGAGGGGAGGGCTCTACACCTGTTTCACAATCAAACCCACTTCATGGTGTGTTGAAACCGTATAAAACAAGACAAACACCTCACAGCTGAAACTTCAGGATGAATGCTTAGTTTTCTAAAAATAATTAGAGTATTTTTTCTTCCAAAACCATCTGTTCATGATGTCCACAGATGTACTGGTGTCTTGCTGGTTTCTTGAATGAGAGATGCTAAGTCGTGAGCATGTCCCTGTTATAAATCTGTCGTTTTTAGCGAGGTTTGTGTTATTACCAGACATCTACTGCTGTGTTTGCCTGAGCTGTCCGCCACCACATGAGGAATAAATCTTATTAAACTAGTGAAAATGAGCCCAGTAATGTTTAATGAGCACACTTGCTGATGAAAAAAGCTATTTTATGTCTTTTAAAGATATTGCCTTATCTGCCCCCTCTCTCACTCTTTCTCTATTTCTCTCTTATACTGAAGAATCTTTCTCCTCTGGGCCTCTGAGAGAATTGTTAGGATAGATATTGATATAAGATAAAAGTCACTTAGTATTAAGTTATTTTCCTTACTTTTTTAGCATTGGTGTCATGAAATAAGGTTTTGCTCGAGAGGGGCATCTCTTTGCATCCAATGGCGTTCATCACTGTTGTGGTTGTGTGGTGAATGCGACACTTCAAAGCCTCACGTAATATGCATCCTTTAATCATTTTGGTAATGCTTTTGTAGTGCACATCCATAGGCATTGTGCTGAAAAGGCAGTAGATTTGTGACAGTAGTTCACACCTTTGGATTATTGGGATAAATCTCAGGTATTACAGGATTACATGGGATTATTGTCACACTGGATTATTAGTTCAGACACCACATAGTGTTTTGGTGTTACATGGCATTCCATTCAGTGTAAATATAGACCAAATTAGAAATATTTTATTATTGACTTTTCTTTGGGTAATCTTAAATTCATTTTGCAACATTTTAAAGCTATTGTTTTTTTCCCTGTTGTGTTTCAGCTTGGCGAGGACACCTTTAATCGGGCCAAGCTTCTTAATGTTGGCTACACGGAGGCTCTTAAAGATGCAGAATACGACTGCTTCATTTTCAGTGACGTGGACCTGATCCCTATGGATGACCGGAACCTGTACCACTGCTACGACCAACCCCGTCACTTTGCCATTGCCATGGACAAATTCGGCTTTAGGTAACATATTAAATATTGAGGGAACCACAAACTGCAGGAGTCTGTTGACACATTATATTTGATATAACATTTTATCTCACTTTTATAATTCTGGTCCCTTTTGATACATAAATAATCAGAAGCCTCATATAAAGGCTGAAAATGCAATAAAATGAAATCAGTGTCATGTTTTATATGAATTCAATATCCTTGTAGAATTGTGGCTTTGCCAGATTTTATTACAAATATGCTGGGCCGCATTTGTTGCTATTTACATACATATTAATAGATGCCATGTCTGTATTTGTCTTTATTTCTTTGCAGAGAACAGATTCAGTTAATCAAACAGCCAGAGCTTGAGGGCTGTCTGTCAAAACCTGTGCTTCTGATGTTTAATTGCTTTTTTCCACTAGAGAAGATATATGTCTTATGATGCTTTGTCATCTGGAGCTCTAGAATACAGCTGAATTATTATGTATCAAAAGTTCATTTGTTAGGTGCAGTGCCAGTCTAGACAGACCTGGAGCCTTGACAAGCATATGTATTCATTTTCTAAGGCAGACAAGTAGTTAGAGGAGACAGACTGGTTTTCTTCTAGTGTAATAGCTGGAGATATTAAAACACTGGTGAAGGTTCACCGTATTATGTTTTTTTTTTCTGTTTTTTTCCCAACTTGAAATTAATTTTGTCTGTCTTCTGTCGGCAAGCAGACAAGTTGGCCTTTGCTCCATGGTGTTTCATTTCCTGTCTTTGTGTGAGGGTCCAAAAGGACCAAGACAATCTTAACTCTCTGCCATCCTCAGGGAATTTGTTAAAATCAGCCTCTATCTTAAGACGTGAGCAGTGTTGGGAAATTAGTCCAAAAGATAATTGTTTACTAATCAGTTGGTATGTGTAAAACATTTAATGATTACTGTAATTAATGATTTACTGTAATATGATTAAAAAATTATTCTTAAAATTATTGACATTATCATTATTTGAAAAAAAGCTAATAAAAAAAATAAGCAACATAAACAAGAATAACATAATTTTTTTTATTAAATAATAATAAAAACTAGTATAAATTAATATGATGATGATGCTTATTTAAGTTTTTATTCTATTATATAATTATTATATATCTATTTTTATATTATTGTTATATATCTAATTTATTATATATATACTGTATGTATATATATTTATTTTTTTATTTTTTTTATATTACTAGTAGTAGTAAAGTACTTTGGACAAAAGCGTCTGCTAAATGACAAAAGTAAAAAAGTGAAGAGTGTAAAGACCATCGACTCTACCGTGCGACTCCACCGGGCAGGGACACCGGCAAGGGATAGTAGTATCGCTTTTTATTAAATTTTTTCATTGATATGTTTATTATTGAAATGTTGTTATATGCATGTGTCAATTTTATTTAATTTCTTTATTTTCTTAAATATGTGGGTAGATAGTATTTATAGAGTTGTAACTTTTTAGTTTTAGTTACTTTTTCTTATTTGTAAGTCGCTTTGGACAAAAGTGTCTGCTAAATGACAAAAGTAAAGTAAAATAAAAGTAAAGTAAAGTCTATATAGTAGTACTGTTCAAATTTTGGCACAGCACTAAGCAGGTGCTGTAGTAACCGTATATATGTGACCCTGGACCACAAAACCAGTCAAGGGTAAATTGTTTTTTGTCATTTTGCCAAATTTCTTTCCATTGATGTATGGTTTGTTAGGATAGGACAATATTTGGCTGAGATACAACTATTTCAAAATCTGGAATCTGAGGGTGCAAAAAAATCTAAATATTGAGAAAATCACCTTTAAAGTTGTCCAAATTAAGTTCTTAACAATGCATATTACTAATCAAAAATTAAGTTTTGATATATTTACTGTAGGAAATTTACAAAATATCTTCATGGAACATGATCTTTGCTTAATATCCTAATGATTTTTGGCATAAAAAAAAACATTTGACCCATACAATGTATTTTCAATAGCCGTATTTTAAAAAATATACCCCAGCAACTTAAGACTGGTTTTGTGGTCCAGGGTCACACACACACGCACACACATACATACATATATATATATATATATATATATATAGGCTACTGTATACGGTTACTACAGCACCTTCTTAGTTTTGCCAAATTTGAACAGTTCTTGAATTTTGGTTTTTATTTCTCTGTGGACGGCCAGACAATACGTTGTTAAACAAATGCCACTGACCTTCTCCAGAGTGTGAACTGCCTTTAACTGTCAGTGGGCTAATAATTCCGTTTCCTCTGTGAGTCATCTATTGGCGTGTGTCTTCAGTCTGAGGAGGCTTTAACGTTCCTGTATATAATAAGTGGAGCACCTTTAGAGAATTACACACTCTCAGACCGTGAGCGTGTGAAGAAACTTCAGCCATACTGTTTCTGTGAAGACTGCTGCTGTAGCAGATGGCCTCATTAATTTTAGCTTGTTGTCTTTTAATGTGTGGTTGCTGCGTGTATGAGTGCTTGTTTGTGGATGCGCGTTTGTGTGTGTGTGTGTGCGCGTTCATGTAGGTTTTTGCTGCTCTTTCTCCCTTATGTCGCACATTTGTTTGCGTGGGTGGATATGGTTGCTGTTATTGTGAACATACATCGCGGTAGCCCAAGGCGAACCCCGGGCGGCTACCCATGATGCACCTGCCAGCCCACAGCCCAGCGGGCCTCTTAAAAGAGGAGACAGAGAAACCATGTTTTCAACCGCTACAAGTGGACTCAATGCATTTCTAGACAGTATTCATCCAGTAGAGCATTTTTTGAAGGCTTCGAACACTTACTTGAGATGTAATCGCTCTGTGGTTTAAAGGACAAATATATGACTTAGTTCTGACAACCAACAAGGCCTTTTAATTCATCCTTTGACCTGCAATGGAGTATGTATATTTATATCAGCCTTTAATCCTGTAGACGATGATTCCTCAGATAATTCTCATCTGACAGTGGCCTCCTAAACCGTCTATGATGAGAAACGGATTCTACGGTTTATGGTGCACTTAAGCTTTTATAGGACGTTCTTTGAGTCGTGTAGCTCAACCGAGAGGCCTGAGGGGTGGCAACCAGGAGAAAAGTGATGAAAGAGAGTTTGGAGAAGGAGCAGATAGCATTTGAAAATGTTGGAACCCCTGTGGGAGGACTCTGTGACTCTCTAGAATCACTCATACGAGATACAATTTTGTTAAATTCAAATGCTTGAGTTGACTGACTAAAGGGCTCAGTTCAGAGAGGGCTTACAAAAAGGATATTTCACTGTAGACTTGAATCAAAAAGAAAATCTAATGGGAATCCAAAGCCCCCTACATTCCAAATGGACATAGGCAGGAAAAGACAATTTGAGGTAACATTACTGCATAAAATGTTATTGATGATTAAAGGGTATTGTAAAGCGTTTGTATTTAAACTGTGTCATCTCAATAAAAATGATTGGGGTCTGTTCCCTCTTGCAGGCTACCCTATGCAGGGTACTTTGGAGGGGTGTCCGGCCTTAGCAAAAAACAGTTCCTCAAAATCAATGGCTTCCCTAATGAGTACTGGGGCTGGGGAGGTGAAGATGACGACATTTACAACAGGTAAGACCATAAATATGCTGTCTTTCTATTTTATAAATGTCTAAACTGGGATAAAATGGAAGTAGGGTCAGATCTTTTCTTTTGTATTGTGATGTAGCTGAGTGTAAATAATTCTTGAAAAAGAAACAATGTAGGTCTGAGATGTGGGAGTTGCACTCAAAACCAAAGGTGGATGAATGTGAGCTTCTGGCATACGACACCAGAGAAGTCTGTCGTATCGCCTTAAGATCAAGTCAGTTTAAAATCAGATTATGAGGTTAAAGAAAATGTAAAAAAATAAAACATGCATTGATGAATTGTTTCCAATAAGACCAATAACATGCATTCAGAAAATTGATAGGTGAATTTTTATTTTCAAATTAGGGGTTCCAAACTGGTGCCTGGAGAGTTTGAAGGAAATGCATTTATTTTAATGAATTTAATTGATTGTTATTTGAGATATTTATTTAAAGTGGTCCCTCACACAAGGAGTGGCATGTTTGAGTCTCTTTGACATAATAAATCTTGAAAATCTCTTCTTAATCATTTTATAATTAATAGTTCAACATAATTTTTTTTTACTTGATTTCAACATATATTTAAAAAAATAATAATAATTTTTTGTTTTAATAAAATCTCATTTGTTATTTTGTATGTTGCTGTGGACTCATTTGATAAAGTATGTTCAAATGTATTCAGCACAATTCCCACCAAAACATTGTCACTTCAGTTGTAAAATACTGCACCACAGATTCAGGGAGATGGGCAGCAAAGGAGAAGCTATTAAAAGGGAAAAAGGCTTCAAAGGTTTTATTGAAATTATGTATTAGTCTAAGCTCTTTGCTTAAATTAAAAAAGAAAGAATTAAAAGTAGGTTATAAAGTAAATGTTACTTTGACTAGTGGTTCTTTCATGTGGTTCTAGAACAAACCATTTTAAAGATGACTGATCTGCTGACAAATGGATGTTAAACATGAATTGCACATATTTTGAGTTATTTATGATTGCCGTAATTGCTGTTATGCCAAAAATGTGTCACTGTGATCCTCGAAAACAGATTACGTATTTTTAATCTATTTGTCAACTGTCATTTATGACACATTAACAGCTTTGGTGAAAAATCTGAATATTCAAATACATTTAAGAGAATAAATGTATTTCTCTTGATTTAAATGAATCACATCTGCTAGTAAACCTTTGCAAACTTTGACCGACTTTCTGGGATGTCATTTTATTTTGAGGTCTTGTAGACAGGCTTTTTAAAAAGTCATGAGTAAGCATGCGTCATCAGAAACAGTCGCTGAACAGTGTCCTTGTGCTGTTTCTAGGCCTTTTTCTTTCTCTGGGATATGCAGCTCTGCAGGGAGCAGCTGTATGTACGCTCGCCGCTCACAAATCTACGTCATGTCCAGACAGAAACGTGTGAATAGATGAGGCTCTGCTGTCTGATGCCTGTCTCTTCAGATAATGAATAGCTGCGTGTTCACTAGCTATCATTTTCCCCGCTCAGGTGATGAGAGAGCAAAACCTGCAGTATATCAGGGCGCGCACGCTCTTGCAACAGCGATAACACTCGTGGAGATATGTCCCATATGTCACTCTTTTCAGTTGTTTGGGGTTCCATTGACAGTAGATGGTGGAAACTGGAAGGTGTGATAAAGCACACCTCTCACATTATCTTTTTCTGCCTTTGCCCACTGCTTTTTTTTTACATGATGGATAGATTATATAAGTAAAAATAGGCTTTATTGCCTGATATCCACAAAAAAGCAACAGCCTCCCTTGAGATCTCCCTCTGAACTGAGCTGTTTTTATTGGGAGAATATAAATGCTTGATGTTGTTTTGAAGGAGTTCTAATTATGTATTTTGCATGCATATTTATTACACATTTATATGCACGTTAACTGTTGATCTTTTTTGGATTTTCGTACTGCTCATTTTATGATTTGGTTGTGTTGAAATTAACATCTTTGCTAAGACAACAAATTTTAAATTAATGTACAGTTAAATTTCTGTTCATATTTGATATTGAACATTTGCACATGTACACTACCATTCAAAAATTTGGCTTTGGTTGAATTTTTAAATGCTTTTGAAAGAAGTCTCTTTATGCTCACCAAGGCTGCATTTGGTCAGAAACACTGTAAAAAGTTGTGAAACTGTACACACACATACTGTCCACTAGTCGTGGCCTAGTGGATCGAGAGTTGGAGTTGTAACCCGAAGGTCGTGGGTTTGAGTCTCGGGTCCAGCAGGGATTGTAGGTGGGGGGGAGTGAATAACTAACACTCTCTCCACCCCAATACCACGACTGAGGTGAGACCCTTGAGCAAGGCACCGAACCCCCAACTGCTCCCCGGGGGCCACAGCAATGGCTGCCCACTGCTCCGGGTGTATGTTCACTACTGTGTGTACACTTGGATGGGTTAAATGCAGAGCATAAATTCTGAGTATGGGTCACCGTACTTGGCCACACACCACTTCCCTTTCCTACTGTATATATATATATATATATATATATATAAATATCATATAAACTATATACAATTATGTATTTAAAAATGTCATTTATTCTTGCGGTGGCAAAGCTGAATTTTCAGCTGTCATTACTGCAGTCTTCAGTGTCACATGATCCTTCAGAATTTTTGGAAACTATGATTCATTTTTTTCACAATTATTTGAATAGAAAGTTCAAAAGAACAGAATTATTTTAAAATAGAAATCTTTACATTATAAATGTCTTTACTGTTACTTAGAGCAACAAAAAATACTTACAAAACTTACAAAAAATAATCTTACTGATCCCAAACTTTTGAATAGTAGTAAAACATTTAACTTGTACACACTTACAAAGTCTATGATGTTATTGCATTATAATTTGAAGCCTTAAGTGGCCATGAATTCATTTATCTTTCTTGTCTTCTTATTTTCTAAATATAACAAAATGTGTTTTCTTTTGATCTCAGAGTCGCTATAGTTTATCTACAACAACAAAATTGTAGCCACCTTCTAAAAAGAGAATTTCTCATAAATTTGTCCATCTATAATGCAGACATTGCCAAGAAAGCAACAAGAGACAAAAACAAGGGACAACTGCTCTTAAGTCAGGGTCTCAAGAAAGCAGATTTGGTTAAATTGAGATTATATTGGAAAATGTTGCTCAACTGTTATGTTCTAATCATGAGAAAACTGTAATGACAAACAAAGTTAATGGCAAACCAAGACGAAAATAATAAAGCGTTGCATCTTTCAAGTTTATGCAATGCAGTGGCATTTAACTGAAATAAATACAGCGCATTTAAAGCAAAACATTTCTTAAAAATAATGTTAATACCATGTAAAAGATAAAAAGTAGATTGTTTAAAAAGAAGAAAATCAGGACACTTTCTAGTTGTCAAACTGAATGTGATGAACTATGCAGGAATGCATTGCATATGTAAACTGGAAAGTGACTACATTATATACAAAATTACTTGGGACTAGTACTGCAAAAATGCTTCTTAAAAATTTGTTCTAGTAAATAATTTTCAAGGCCACTAGTTGACTAGATCTACAGCTTTGAAATATTACTGAACAGACATAACATAACAGACAGGGTGGCGATATAGTAGCCTGAAATGCAGTCTGCTTTGAGCAGTCGTTCAAAGTCAAGATGTAAGAGTAAATGGCATGTGGACCCAGCTGTGCGTTCTGCTTAAAATTCCCCATCTGACTGGTGGACAGACACGCACAGACTCTGACACTCGCCCATTTAGGTCCTCTGGGTGGAAGTTTACTTGAACATACTGTCACTTCTCTGGAACCAGTTTGCTGGGGCTCCAGGGACTCCCAGTGCCTGTCAGAACAACTTCCTCTCTTCCCGTATCTTTGAAGGTCACTGGTCTGACAGCGTGAGCCCAAGTGCTAATGGACATTCTTCTCTGCAAGCTCGAAATTCTGCAGCCTGGCTTCTTAAAATGTGTCAGTCTGTGCGGATGTGCCCCTCTGCCAGCGCTACTTTAGAAGAGAGACATGTTTTTTGTATCTCTGTTGACTGGGTTATTAGATTATGTTTGTGAAGGCAGCTGGCATTAGTGTGCAGAATATTTGTTTCTTGCTGTGGTTGATCCTGCAGTGTCCCTTCTAGCCATAAGGAAGAACTAGTGGCAGTCCTGTTCAAAGATACTACTGTACACTGATACGGAGTAGCTATGGTCAGCCACTATTGACGAGAAGCTCCTGCAGCCATTTCTGTCCTCGCTTTCTGAGGAAATGTATGACAAAGTCAGCAAAAAACATTTTCCAGCTATACTGATATATATTGTGAGCTTTTGTATCGGTGATAGATTTTTTTGTCTCTTTAATTTTTTTTTATTTAGCCAGTGTTTCACTGTGTGTCATATTCATTCATTTGAGCCAGTTTTATTCTGATTAAAATTATCTTTTAAGTTTTTTATAGTTAATGAAAATATATATTGATTTAAACATATATAATTTTATATTACCGTTAAAAATCTAATTAAAAAAAATCTTATTGAACCCAAACTATTGAATAGTAGTGTATTTATATGTATATTTAGTTCACTATTTTAATACAGTTTTGAATTTGTGAATGCTTAATTTATTAATTTTAGTGTGTTGTTGCGAAAAGAGATTATTTACAAAGTATTTAGGAAGTAACTTAAATGAGGTTCATTTGAGCTTTCACAGTTTTATAGTTCACTGTTAGTTTACTGTTGTAACTTCACATCAAAGACAAAATACAGATTTAACTCGTCCTTTGCTCAATTTTTCAGCATTTCTCTCTTTATGATGATTATCTAGACAGCAATACAGTGTCAAACTCCAGATGTGGACTATCCTTTGTATTGGCTGTCAAGAAGTAGTTTATTTTATGGCCGCTTCACAATAGTTTTAAATAATAAGTCATTATAAGTCATTATTTATAAAACCTTCCAAATGGAAAGAGCAGCCACTATCGTGCTCTGCAAGCTGGCCACAAGGTCATCACTGCATGCATTTGTAGAGTGAAGTCATTGTGGATAGAAATAGCCCAGAGGGATGTGTGTGAGGGAGGATAGTGGACTCAGATGACTGTGTCCTGGCTTCATGCACAGCAAATGTTCCATCCGATTGGCTTGAAACAAAAAGCAAAGTTAAAAAAGCTTTTGGAGAGTTTTGCTCTCCCCTCTGGCCATGTGGACAGATAAATAGCCCATCATTCTTTCTTTGATTTTCAACATCTGTGTAGTTGGAGAAGATGGAAGCCCTGGAGGGACATTTCCCTTTAAAATTCAGTAAGAAGGAGACAGTGGAAGGCAGTAGACAGGTGTGCTCTATTGTGGATTTTCAGTTGAAATTGAATAGTTATGAACTACTCTTGGGAAGACTGGACTAAAACAAAGAGCCTGTCTTTGACAGCTTTCAACAATCCCTGTTTGAGTCTGTGCATGTGGAGATGCATGGCTTCAGCTTCAAGAGTGCACCTTTAAAATGTTTTGGTGGTGTTTCATAGCATCATTTTTCCAGCAGACAAAATGTTGGTAAAATGCTGAACAATAGCTGTCTTGTTGGTTTTCTTGGCTCATTATGTCAAAATCCAAAGTAACTTTACATATATTTCCAAGTTAATATTGACCACTATATACCTGATTTTAAGAAGATTATAGGGCACTGTAAAAATAAAATGTAACGGTTTATTTAATTCATGTTAGTTACATGTAACAGAATTATGCATATCTTATCTTAAAATTTAGTCCTGTCCAATAGTGTTTTTATTCAATTAGCAAAAGAATAATAAAAAAAAATACATTTTAAAAGTTGCATTTAAAAATAATTTATTAATCTAATATGTGTTACTTTTTTACATGGATTAAATAGGCTAGTTTTAAATATTTCATTTGTCATTTTATTTTTAAAGGGTACTCCTAGTCCTCCATAAAATGACAGTCAAACTTGTTAAATAAGACTTATTAAATAATAAATAATTCAATATCATTCTATGTATTTTTGTTAATGTTAGGGGTTATACAATATGGTCTCTGCAGTAAGCAGTACAGTAGTTTTTTACACCTTACATTTCATGGGAGATAAAAAAAAAGAAAGAAAGAAAGAAAGAAAGGAGAGTGTGTTTGGGGAGGGCTGTAATGGAAGAAGAGCGCCAGACAAGGTCAGTCTGTCTGCCATATTGTATGACCACTCCCTCCATTTCTCTCTCACTTTTTCCCTCACTTCCCTCACCTTCTGTCTCTCTGTCTGTCTCTCTCCCTCTATGTCTGACCTGTCTTTTTTCTGCTCCTCTCCTATTTCTGCACTGCCAGCAAGCCATGAAGTAGTAGTAACGATTGCAATTCTCCCCCACTCTGAGAGTCTAATGCTATTAAATGAACTGCAGGGAGGAAGAAAGGAAGGACATATAGAAAAATTCTCACTTAATCCAATTAGAGACTACGGGCCAAAACAGATCTTCAGTCAACATTATTAATTATAACGTCAGCATTCAGACAAACATTCTCTTAATCACAAAACTGCCTTGTTGACTAATAGAAACACTGTGTTATTTCATCATGTACCACTATTATGGTACAATAGTGATGCTGTTTGCATTTGTTTTGTATGAGTAATGAGTGTTCCCCCACCTGCTTTCCAATTTTGCTCTCTTCCTGCAGGTGTTTTAATGCATTTTTTGCCTCCAAAGCTGAGGTAAATTTAGTAGCATCTTTTGTTTGTTCCTAACCAAAAAAAAAAAAAAAAAAAAATTCTATGCGGTGGCAAGGAAGTTACAAAACCTTCAGATATTCAGCGTCGATATTCAAGGTCTTCAACGGCACAGCATTTTGCTTTTTCCCCCCAATCAGACGACTCTCAAAATGTGGCAGCCCCAGAGTAATCACAGCTGTCTGAGCTGAGCATGAAAGGCCACTGCTGTGAATGAATCGCCCAGTAGGATGTGAAAATGCTCGGCGAATAAATGCAGTAATATGTGTGTATAATGTGCATAATAATGAACACAAATCCAGCTCCAAGGCATTTAACCCTCGTCTTACTTGAGGCTCATGGCTGTTTAGCCAAATTACTGCAGGTGTCCATGAACATGAGCCAACCAAACAGTAATTATCAACATGGACACAGTTATCAGAGCTTTTTTGTTGTTGTTGTTGTTTTTGTTTTTTATGCTTTTCTCAGATACCTGGAACTGGACTGATTCCAGCCAAAACTCAAATTAGAACAGAAGAGCTAAAAATAGCTTGATTAAAATCAACCTCACACCCAGAAATGAGGAAATTCACAAAAAGGCAAGGTTCTTACACTGCAAAATACAGTTTTCATAATCAGCATTTTTGTAGCGTAAAATATCTAAACTCAAATATCTTTTATTGGACTTGTTGTCCAGTGAACTATGTTTAAAATTGTGTAAGACAGTAAAACCTGTTTTCAGAACAGTCTTAAGGCCTGTTCACAGCAAAAATTATAAGTAGGGTTGGGCGATATATCGCATGCGATTGTCATGCGCATCTCGTCAGTAAAGCCGGTTCCGTGATTAGCGCTAAATCTCCATCACATGCTTTCAAATGGAGCGGCATTTAATACACAGAGCCGTAGTTCACTGACAAACTACACTATATCGCGATTCATCTGCGATAATGAACGCGATATTGCGTAGCTTGTCAGTGATGGAGATTTAGCGCTAATCATGGAACCGGCTTTACTGATGAGATGCACATGACAATTGCATGCAATATATCATCCTGCTATAAAGATAGCTATATTAGCGTCCACACCAGCGGACGATGTTGTTCATTTATTCTAAGCGCACACTCATTTTCCATTTTAAATTCTCAAGCTCGTTACAGCAGGATTCATTCTGATTGGCTGATCCAGCGATATCGTTTCTCTGTGCCTTTATCGTTATAGCTGGGGTGTGAACTCTACTATTCTTTAATATTAACAACGATTTTTAGAAATATATCTATAGAAGATCCTTATCTTTATAGTTTTTGTTCTTGCTGTGAACGGGCCTTTAGAATTTATTTTCAATTTTATATTCAACATCATGAATAAAATTTATTTTTTAATCATTTTTGTATTGACTTCAAGAAGTTTTGCTAGAATTGTGCTTAAAGCATGAAAAACAAACTGTTTGCCAACAAACTGCTTATATTTTTTTTAATGGACAGCAAGACAAAAAAATTATTACGAAAATTGTATGAGCAGCATTTGCTCAACCAATGGGATGACTCTGGGGGCGGGACTATGAATTTGGTGCCAACAATAGCACAGAAATTACCTTCAAACTCACTGAAATTAAACTTAAAATGGGTAAAATATGTTTATTTGGACATTTACCATGTTAATACTTCAGTACTGATATCATATAAATACCATGGAATATATGAATATGATAATCATTTAGTACAATGAAAACTTTTGGTGTAGGATTTACTTTGAAACAATTTTCACTCAGACATTGCTAGTAAATTAACAAAAAGAAAACATACTCCTTTAATCTTTTATTTACAACTTAGGGGGGAAAATGTTATAGTGTAAAATAGATATATATCAAAATACCTTCACTCTACATAGTCCTTTTTGAAGGCGAGATACTATTGTCATTTATGTGCCATCTTGCTGATTTAAAATTTAGAATGAACCGGTTAAAAATTACTAAATAAATGTGGTCACTGTCACGCATACAGTTTCGTCCTCATTGACATTTATAAATCCACTCTCTTGTACATTCTCCTTCATTGTTTACATTGTCTTTTCTCTTATTATAATCTCAGGCCCTCTGAAATCTCCTTTTGCTTTCTGGGTCAAGAATTCCCAGAGATTACCTTTAATCCTCCAAGCTGCATTATTTATGACAAAGGCCTTGCTCTTGTATTATTAGGATGAGGTATATAAAAAAATTAAATAAATCATAAGAGCCCACACAAACACACAAATAGGCATGCCCTTATTCTCCTCGGAAGGATTTACATCTAATCAAATACTTTAAGAAAGGCGTCGTTCCTCTGAAATGCAGCGTGAGGCTCAGAGCTCGAACAACACGATGCTCACATGACAAACATAAGATTTGCACTAATGCCAAGACCTGGAGCCAAGCAGGGAGATTAGAATGGTTGGATTGTTCAAGCAATCATGAGTCTCTCTAAGCTGTAGTTCCTCAAACAAATGGGATTGTACTCCAGGCTGGGTGTGTGTGGAGCTGCCTGGTCTGGCTGCTCTCTTATGCAAACGTTGCCGACATGGTTCTCAGCTACTGACTTTTGTTTTGTTTTTTGTTTTGTTTTTTCATTCTGCCTTGTTTCCTGCTCATTTGACATTTTCTGGTATCCGTGTGGGTTAACGAGTCTTTGATTAGCTGTAGCTGCTTGAAGTTCATTGTTTGTTAATTAGTGAAAGCCTCAAATCACTGATAGGAATGTCAAACTACTGTCTACTTCGATTCCAAATAGGAACTAAATGATCTTTTGAGTGCACACAAAAGATGTGTCTGAATATGCATATATGTACTTACTATAATAATAAAAAGTGAAGAAAAAATACAAACGTAGTATGTCAAAGGAGTATGCAAAACAGTAGGCAAACAATACAGATGTCTTAGAAGACATTTTAATAATAATAATAATAATGAACTATTTATTATTATTATCAACATTTCTTAATGAATATTAAAAAGTGCACAACAACAGCAATAATAATTGTTGTCGTTGTTGCTGTTGCTGTTGTCATTATTATTTTATAAATGTGTAAATATTTCATATTAACATTCTTAATTATTAAAGTTCATAATAATAATAATAATAATAGTTTATTAGTAGTTGTATAGTCTCAACGTCAGTCTGAAGGTCTGGCTACGCGAGACTATTATTAGTATTAGTATTATTATCAACATTCCTAATTATTATTAAAAAGCCCACAACAACAATAATAATAACTGTTGTTGTTGTCATTTTTATTTTATATATTTGTATGTATTTCATATTAACAACAGTTCTCAATTATTAAAAAGTTCACAATAATAATAAAATAATAATAATTGTTGTTGTTGTATGTTATATTATATGATATATTTTGTGCACTGTTGTCATTTAATATGGGGTTGGATAGATTGTTTTCACTGTTTTGCTTGGAAGATGTAGTGCTGTATACAAGATCTTCATCAGATTCGATACATACTTTAAAAAGTATGCGAATGTGGACACACAAACACGTACAAAGTGTTTCTAATTTGAGCTGAGTGATGCCCTCTCTTCTCCAAACCATAACTATGAAAATCATTAGACGATTTTGTGACTGTGTGAAGCCAATCAGTCAGTCGATATGAAATCTCATACACCCTAACCATAAGTTGTCTCTATTGTTCTCAGAATCACACTAAATGGCATGAAAGTGTCTCGGCCTGACGTGAGAATCGGCCGCTACAGGATGATCAAGCATGAGAGAGACAAGCACAATGAGCCAAACCCCCAGAGGTAAGACCCCGTTCTCCTGCCACCAGTGTGAAAACACCCGCTCCGCTTGCGCCTGAATGCTTAAGATTCACAAGCTCTGTTAGGATGTGTTAAATCACACCACTTATCCTATACTTGTGACTTATTGATCTAAAGCACAGCAGAGCCCCTTGCATTGCAGATATATAAGGCATAGCTTGATATTACTGACATTTGACAGACTTTACATATTCTTGGATTTAAATTCACTGCTTCAAACACCAACATGGTCTTTACCAGCATGTGTGTTATTTGCTAACTGGTCTTCTTGGTTGTCTTGGTCAACCTACTTCACTATAAAGACCTTCCTTTACGATCAGCAAGTTTTCATGATGAACAGCATTGTCTGTCTGGTCTACCAGCACTAACCAGCTGGGACCTAATCTAGTTTCAGCACTGAATTGCCATTTCAATTAATTCTGCTATTTTGCTTCCTCAACACTGTTGAAATTGGTTAACGTTCAGGTTCATGTTCATGTTCATACTTCACAGTTAAAGGGAGATAATATATTTAATTTAACATTTTAAGTTTATTTTTTCATTAATAATAACGAAAAGAAAAGAAAAAAACACACACATTATGTTGACAATTAAATGTTTTAATTAAGATCAAAAATTATCAAAATTTTGATACGCTTGAATTTAAAGCCAGTGAACTGTATCGCTTTATTTTTTATATCAAAAGCAGATGACAGTTGGGTTTACATTTTGTTTAATTTGATATGTAAAATGTTTGGTATGTTTATATGTATATTTTTCAGTTTTGAAATTTTCAGAAATTCGAAAACATAGCATGCCAGCAATATGCAAATGCCCAATTGCTAAAATTTTGATACTAAGTGGCACAAAAAATGCCAACAAAGTCAACAGTCAGTCATTTTTCATCTACTTACCCACAAATATGTCTAACTCCAAAACAAAATGAGATATTTTCACCAAATTTGACACATGGGCACACCCTAACGACACGTACAAATTTTGGTGGGATTGTGCCTCTTGGTGGCCGACAAAACATGAAATTGCCATTGACTACAATAGAGTATTATGATATAAAATGCTATATTTTACGAATGCATTGGTGTACCATTACAAAACTTTGTATGTACCATTGAGACCATGACCTGAAAGTACTCAAAAAGTTTTGAGACAGTTGTAATGTAGACAGTTGTAAAGTTGTAATGCAATTTCAAATAAATGCTAATAACTTTCTGTGAATTTTGTAATGAGACTGGCATTAATAGATTCCTTGGGACATGATGAGAACAGTGATACCAATGTTGCTGTATTCAGCCAAACTTCCTCTCTGCCCTTTTGATTTTCTTTAAAAACCTACTCTTTCGAACTCCTCCTAGACCGTTGGTCCGATTTTCACAAAAATCAAATCATATCATCTTCAGACCATGCTGACGAAAAGTTATGGATTTTGTGTTGATAGACAAAACAGTTTTCACATACCACAACAACGAAATTGAGTTATGATGCCAAAATGGCACTTGAGGCTGTATCTCTGCAATGCTTTTGCATATTGACATATTGACATATTGACAAACTATGTGTGTACCATTGTCAACTCACACAGAACACAAATTATATATGATTTTTCTGCCGTTTTGACTAAAATAATGCTGCTTCCAGCTATATTTTCTTATTCTTATTGATATGTTTAAATGTTTATGCATTTTTTAAAAAATTTACTTTCAGTATATTATATATTTTTACACATTGTCAGTTAAAATGATATTTTTATTTAAAAAGAAAAAGAAAAAATTATAATTTTGTTAGTAACATACGACACATGAATTATTGACAATTTTAGAAATATTTTTGTCAAAAGAAAAATTAACTGTGTAATAATCCACCCAGTATCATTGCTAGTTTGTTGCATTGCAAACTTTGTCCAGCTTTTGTCACTCAGTTATCTGTGGCTGTAAGAAAGTTTCATCTTTTTTAAGATGCACTTTTTTCTCGTAAATATGATTGTGTGTGTTTATGCCAGCTGGCGGAGGTTCTTAATGCATGAATAGCTCAGCCATCACTGGGTGTAAAATAGCTCAATCAATGAGTCGATAAGCCCATCCGTGGACGCTGGGCTGCGAGCCAGATCGTTCCCAGGTAGAAAAGCTTCACAGCAGAGCAACTAATTGCAAAACGATTCCTGCAGTTGCAGGTTGGTCCACTCTTTCTTGGTGCTTGTCAATCTTGGGAGAGCTCTGAGTGAAATGACAAGACAGAAGCAAAAGAAATGCCATTAAAAGTTTGGATTGGTCTTTTCTCTGGTAGGAGGCTTCACTCAGCTCTCACTGTGCAAAGATAAGAGTCTGTGATTTATTCGCTTTTGCTCAGTTTCATTCTCATTCTTTTTTCCCTTGATCTCTTTCTCATTCACTCACTTACTGTCTCTCTATTTATGCCTTGCTCTTCCTCATTCTTTTTGTCTTTTTCCTACAAGTGGCTCAGACAATTGAAGTAATGAGTGCGGCCCACCCCGAGAGCCACGAGCGCATGCTAAACTCATTTTTGCTGGAGAGGACAGAAGAGCGCTGGGTAGAAATGAATGAGGTGACTGTGCTGAAGTTAATGAATTGAAACATGTCACGCTAAAGCGGGTCTGTTGTCACAGACAGGTCGTTTGTTTGTGTTCTGTCTCAAACGGAAATAATGATGCAGAGTCGGTCGCTGAGATCCACCTTTGGTACAAGCATTAGACCGGAAAATGTGCATTTTATTGTTTGCTGAAACATTTTTTAATACTTTTCAATTAACCCAGGGCTCCTCTAAGAAAACCTTGGAGGAATAAGCAGGATACGGGTACAGTGAAGGTTATTTACTTTACAAAATGAATAAAAAAATCATATTTAATTAACAAAATTTGTTATTAAATATTTATTTTTATAACTATAATTTTTTTAAAATAAATTTTCAATGACCCAGGGCTCCTAATGTTATATATTAAATAAATAAATAAAAATAAATTAGAGCTGTCAGATTGATTAATCGTGATTAATCGCATCCGAAATAAAAGCTTGTGTTTACATAATATATGTGATATCTCTTAAATATGTACATGAATGTATGTGTATTTATATACATACACTACCAGTCAACAGTTTATGGACAGTAAGATTTTTAATGGGTTTTTTTTTATTTTATATAATTCTCATCTGCTCACCAAGCCTGTATTTTTTTATCCAAAATACAACAAAAGCAGTAATATTGTAAAATATTTTACTGTTTAAAATTTCTATTTGAATATATTTTAAAATGTAATTTATTCCTGTGATGACAATGCTAAATTTTGAGCATCATTACTCCAGTCTTCAGTGTTACATGATCCTTCAGAAATCATTCTAATATGCCGATTTTCTGTTCAAGAAACATTTATTATTATTGTCAATATTTAAAACATTATTTTCAGGATTCTTTGATGAATAGAAAGATCCAAAGATCAGCATTTAAAAGCTTTTTGTAACATTATACACCATACCATTCAAAAGCTTGAAGTCCGTATATTTAAATCATTATATATTTATTATGAAATGATAGAAATTAATAAATTTTATTTAGCAAAGATACATTAAATTTATCAAAAGTAATGATAAAGACACTTATATGTTATAACTTATAATGTTATATATAATGTTACAAAATATTTCTATTTCAGATCAATTCTATTCAGCTGTTTTCAACATAATAATAATAATAAATGTTTTTTGACCAGTAAATGAGAATATTAGAATGATTTCTGAAGGATCATGTGACTGGAGTAATGGTGCTAAAATTCAGCTTTGAAATCACAGGAATAAATTACATTATTTTATTACATTATAGTAAAAATATTTCACAGTATTGCTGCTTTTGCTGTATTTTGGATCAAATAAATGCAGGCTTGGTGAGCAGAAGAGAATTCTTAAAAAATCTTGCTGTCCAAACACTTTTGACTGGTAGTGTATAAATATACACAGTACACACACATATATAATGTAAACACAAACTTTTATTTTGGATGCGATTATCGCTATTAATCGATTTGACAGCACTAAAATAAATATATGTAGGTCAGAAAAAGCTTTACTTGAGTGCCCCATTTACTGTAAGTGTGCTAACCGTGTGAAGATGAACATCCACAGACTGACGCAGACGTGGGCACTGCGGCTCAGTGACAATCAATATATCAGGAAGTGCGGTCAGAGATTGATGGTTCTCCACGGCATCCTCTGAAACACGCCCTGACTCTGCCAGGGCTGATATAACCCACCCAGACCCGCATCAGTGTAGGTGGCAGAGTCGCAACTCATCTGGGCATCTGATTAATAATTGATTAGCACCATAACAGGAATAATGGGAAGTTATTTAGAGTATGATCCCTTCCTCTATAGATTTTTTTATTGCCTCCATTAGAGGCTTGTGGGGATTATTCTAAGATGGCTCGTTTGTACGTGATAAGAGGTTTAGTCTCAAACATGACTGCCTCTAAAAACCAAGCTGAAAATTTGATGAAGAAAGCTGATTTGGGGAATGCTGTGGATTACTGACATTTATTTATATGGCACTTTCAAACACTATTTATTTTGTGTTTCTCTTATACTTTCTATGTTAATATATAGATTTTGGCTTCATTTCCTTAGGAATTTGTTTAGAACAGTGTGGTAGGATAGTTTGCAATGTTTGTATTTAATAGTTATAAATTTGTTCTCCCTTCAAAGTCTCACTTTTTCAACTTTCTAGTTAATTTAGCAGTCAAATGCAGTCTTTAGCAAATATCGTGTACATTATGTTGTGATGCCTGCATTCACTTGTTTTTAAAAACATTTTTATTTTATTTTATTTTGAAAAATAGCATCTCATTTCTATTATATTCTAAGAATAACTTATTTTCTGAGAAGATCAGTAATATCAGAAAGGCGATTGGCACATCTTCCAGTTATGCAGAGGTCACACAGGTTCGACCACAATTAAAAAAAAAAAGTAAATATGTCTGTTTTTGAAGCAATTGATAGCAAAATATTGGAAGAAATAGTACAGCACCTTAAATTTGCAACCTGGTATCTTGACACACTTCCCACATCTTTTTTCAAAAGTGTGTTTAATTGTTTGTAAGCAGATCTCTTAAAAGTGGTGAACGCCTCACTGCAGTTGTTAAGCCCCTTCTGAAAAAGATAACACTTGATAACACCATATTGAGAAACTATAGACCAATGTCAAATCTTCCTTTCATAAGTAAGATTATTGAAAAGGTAGTTTTTAATCAGCTGAACAACTACTTAAACTCAAATGGATATCTGGACAATTTTCAATCTGGTTTCCGAGCACATCACAGCACAGAGACAGCACTCATTAAGATAATAAATGATATTCGCCTTCATTCTGATTCTGGCAAAATATCAGTGCTGGTACTACTAGATCTTAGTGCTGCATTTGACACTGTCGATCATAAAATACTTCTAGAGAGACTGGAAAACTGGGTCAGGCTTTCTGGGATGGTACTCAAATGGTTCAGGTCATACTTAGAAGGGAGAGGTTATTATGTGAGTATAGGAGAGCATAAGTCTAAGTGGACGTCCATGACATGCGGAGTCCCACAAGGCTCAATTCTTGCACTGCTCTTGTTTAGCTTGTATTTGCTCCCACTAAGTCAGATAATGAGGAAGAGCTAAATTGCCTATCACAGCTATGCTGATGATACCCAGATTTACCTACCCTTATCTCCAAATGACTACAGCCCCATTGACTCCCTCTGCAAATGCATTGATGAAATTAATAGTTGGATGTGCCAAAACTTTCTTCAGTTAAACAAGGAGAAAACTGAAGTCATTGCATTTGGAAACAAAGATGAAGTTCTCAAGGTGAATGCATACCTTGACTCTAGTGGTCAAACAACTAAAAATCAAGTCAAAAATCTTGGGGTGATTTGGAGACAGACCTTAGTTTTAGTAGTCATGTCAAAGCAGTAACTAAATCAGCATACTATCATCTCAAAAACATTGCAAGCATCAGATGTTTTGTTTACAGTCAAGATTTGAATAAACTTGTTCACGCCTTTATCACCAGCAGGGTGGATTACTGTAATGGTCTCCTCACAGGCCTTCCCAAGAAGATCATTAGACAGCTGCAGCTCATCCAGAACGCTGCTGCCAGGATTCTGACTAGAACCAGAAAATCTGAGCATATTACACCAGTCCTCAGGTCCATACACTGGCTTCCAGTTACATTTAGGATTGATTTTAAAGTTCTTTTACTCGTTTATAAATCACTCAATGGCCTAGGACCCAAATACATTGCAGATATGCTCACTGAATATAAACCTAACAGACCACTCAGATCATTAGGATTGAGTCAGTTAGAAACACCAAGGGTTCACACAAAACAAGGGGAGTCTACTTTTAGCTATTATGCAGCCCGCAGTTGGAACCAGCTTCCAGAAGAGATCAGATGTGCTAAAACATTAGCCACATTTAAATCCAGACTCAAAACTCATCTGTTTAGCTGCGCATTTGTTGAATGAGCACTGTGCTATGACCGAACTGACTGCACTGTACTTTACGTATAATCATTTTCTCTTAACTGTTTTAAATTCATTTTATATAATTTTCCTTATTTTAATTGTTGTGATTATTATTCCTTGTGTGATAATCATTTTCTGTTCTTAACTGTTTTAAATAAATTTTATATCATTTTAAAAGTTTAAACTGAAGGCTAAAGTAAGTGCTGTGATGGTAAAGAGAATGTGGGCAAAGAAAGAGAAGTGTGTTGTTTAATCAGTTTAAAGTAGGACCTCTGAGTTCTATTTGTTTGGTTTCTGGTTAGGGACTGTCTGTAAGCGGAGGGAGTGCGGGAGGGGGAGAGCGATGGACTCACTCAGACGTGAGTGAGGGACACCAGCAGAAGAAAACTGGTGTCATAATTTAGGTACACCTGTAAGTGTAAAGGTGTACAAGTGCACATTTATAGATTGAGATGTGCACAGTCCGGTAGGGACAAAATGCATTCTCTAAGGCACTAAGAGCCCTAGAGGCAATTGGTGCATTTGAAGGTATAAATACCGGGAGAATGTGAGACGCTAGAAGGGAGTTTCTAGTCGTGAATCGCTTTACCAACTCTAAATTCCTACCATTACAGACAGGAGCACGCCCCGAGATTTAGCGAATAGGTCAGATATGATGGTCAAAGTAAGTAGGGGGTGAAGTAGTGGAATAGTTAGAAGGTTTTTTTCCCCTTGAGAATATTTGTTTTTAAGTTTTAAATTCCTTGTTTGTTTGTTTTTTTTAATTCCTTGTTTTTATTGCCGTGATTATTATTTTTGATGACTATTTCACTTTCTTTCATGTAAAGCACTTTGAATTACCACTGTGTATGAAATGTACTATATAAATAAACTTGCCTTGCCTATAATTTTACTATAAATCATTAACTGGTTATCGTCCATAACGTAATAATTACTGTACTGACCAGAATTGTATTTATGTCAGTGTAAAATCAGGCAAAGAGGTGCAAGACTCAGACTCAATAGACTCTAATGTCTCATAGCTGTCCATTTGTGTCAATTTTTTTGCTTCTTTCAGAAAAAATGTGAAGATTTATTTTAAAGTTTTAAATATTTGATGCTTAAGTCTGTATTATATTTAAAATTTCTTATGCTTAATGCTTAATATAAATGTATTATATTTTATAAAAAAAAAAAAATAATAATAATAATATTGTGGAATACTATAAAAAATATATGAACTATTTTAATATCTTTTAAAATGTAAAAAAATATATTCATGTGATAGAAAATCTGAATTTTCAGCAGCCATTATTTCAGTCTTCAGTGTCACATGATCCTTAAAGATAAAAAACAGGATTTAGTTTAAATAATCTTTTTGTAACATCTCTTTATTGGATAAAACTTTACAATAAGGTCTCATTTTTAAACATTTGTTAAATCATGTTAGTTCACAGTACATTAAGTAATGTTCGCAGATACAACTTTAAATTTTAATAATGTATTAGTATTTTTGTCACTTTTGATCAATTCAATGCATTGTTGCTGAATAAATGGATTAATTTTGTTAAAAATAATTACTGACCTAAAACATTTGTATTATTTATTTTTTTGTGTAGGGCAGCTAATACTTCCTACGCCATTTAAGCTGTGGTAACTTCAAGTTCCTGGCGCTTTAAGTGTTTTTTTGTTTTATTTTCCTGTCATTTGTTTTTAAGACATGCTGCATGGAGATGGAGTACGACTAAGAAGAGTAAGTGGCTGCGTTCTCCAAGCGCACCCTTATTTAAAAAGAAGAGTTGTTAGACTTGATGAATGGTTGCCCTCTCCTCAGCTCTGTTACTGCCACAGCCGTCTTTGTTTGGTCACTCCGCAGAAGAGCATCAGCCTCCATAATGAGATGTTATGCTTGCCGGAGGAACCAGGCTTCTATTCATCAACTTTCCTTCGTGCTGCTACACACCGGTCCACGTGAATATTAATTCTAGTTCAGTGTGAGCCCTATCAAATACTTTAATTTCATTCAAGCAGTGTACATAAATCATTATCTGCAGACTCTGTAATAGCCTTCGTGGTACCTACATTGATATGGAAGTTGATAGCGTGGCATAAATCAAGCTACCCGTTAAAGGACAACCTGAACTCCTTTTCCTACTTTTGTGGCATTTTTCGGAGTAAATGTGCTATTTATTAGTACAGTTCTTCTTCGGGTAAGGCCGAAATGTTGAAATGTATATCATTTGATGTGTCATAAGGGATGGGAGGTTAAGATGTAATATAAAACACTGCTGGGGAAGCTCCTGAATACTCCGGTATTTTGCTTTTCTAGCTGAGCTCATAAAATTTAAGGAACTTCTCATTTTATTGATAAACCCTTGGGATTCTGATACGCTCGTTTCTCTTTTTTCACTTATCTTCCAGTGCCCACAGCTTATAAAGCTCATTTATTTTTGTTGACATGTATTATAGTGTAAAAACTCTTATTATATAACAAAAGTATTTAAAAATGTCTGTTTTTATACAAAGGAAATCTTTTGTGAGGACCATTTGTTTTTTCCCTTGTGAGAATGATGCTGCACCTTTACAATGTTATTTCACCCCCTGCTGGTTGACATTGGTATGTTAGTGTATGTGTGTAAGTGATCCATGTGTGATCCTGGACCACAAAACCAGTCTTAAGTCGCTGGGGTATATTTGTAGCAATAACCAAAAATACATTGTATGGGTCAAAATGATCGATTTTTTTTTTCAGTGAACATGGACTGTCAAGCTCCAAAAAGACACAAAAGCACTATAAAAGCACCAAAAAATATGATTCTGTGACTGAATCCGCTACATCCCAAGTCTCTTGAAGCCAAATTCTAATTCTGTGTTATGAATAGACCCAAAGGTAATGCTTTTAACTGATAACCTTCATCTGCAGATTTCAAAGAAAACATCACACACATATGGTGCTGGTCATAACATTTAGTTCTGAAACAGTACAGAATAAGAAGTTGAAGATTATTAGTCCATCAGGATTTTTGCAGTCTGAAAAAAAAGTGCAAAAATGGTACCTTCAGGGGTACAACAGCTTGTAACTGGGCCAGTACCCTTAAAGGTTCAACGTTGTGCCTCATCTTCCTCCAAAAGTTGCATATTAGTTCCTAGAGTGGTAATATGTACCCTTAAGGTACTACCATGAACCTTTGATTGGTTAATAGGGCATAAAAAATGTCTCTTTGAGGGTTGTGCAACACTGACAAACTGTTGAACCCTTAAAAATACAATTTTTGATTTTTTCTGGTCTAAAAGTGTTGGAATATTGTGCGTGAGATGTATAAACCACATTTAGGGTTTATTTGCACTGCTTTTGTGCTTTTTGAAGCTGAACCAGTCTATACTGTCATTATACAGAAAAATAGGTGTATGAGAAGATTCATCAAGTCCACTTTGAGTGCTTTTGTGTTTCTGAAAACCATTGCACAGCTAATACTGCTTGTATTTCTCCTTCTGTCTCCAGGTTCAGTAAGATCCAGAACACCAAGAACACCATGAGGAAAGATGGGATCAGCTCGCTGATGTACAGGGTGGTGTCTGTGAAGAAATATCCGCTCTACACCAACATTTCCGTAGAGATCGGCAAGCCTCCACCCAGACCCTTCAAAGGATAGAGAGCTACCGGTTCTGGACCGAGGATACCATGATCTTCTTAAAGTTCTGCACACAAACACAAACACACAAACTCTGCCTAGGGTCACCTTCCTATGATACAGCAGTGATATGCTGAACAGGTTAGTTCTCAGGAATACATGGAAGCTTGATGTGGATCCATCGATGTACTGTAGATTCATATCCTGATGCAGATCGAGATGTGCAGTGTCTGGAGGGACGGAAATATCATCATCATACTCCAATGGCTGTTTTGTTCAGACCTTGAGGATCAGTTCAAGCTTTTAGGCTCTTAACGGGAGGATTGTTCCGTTCTGGTTTTGGTAAGTGACGCTGATCTGCGAAGAACAGCCTGGTCACTTGATTTAAATCAGTCAGAACATTCTGTACATTTCAAAAGCGAATGTGTGTTTGTACCTGCGATGCTTGCAGTGTTCAAATCTCTTCTTTCGTATCTCAGATGTTGGTTGAAAAATCAGTGCTTGAAGTTGGCTCCTTTGGATTGTGTCTCTATCTTGCGCTTTTGTATCATCTCTTGGGACTAAGCTGAATTTAGTCAACTATGAAAACACTTCTCAGCATTTATGGGGATGAAACCCTTGTTGGGATGTCTTCATTGGAACTTGGAGGACAACTATGTGATGTGATTAGACTGGATCTGGACTAATCCTACAAGCACATGACTGTCTGTCAATATGGTACAAATGGATTGCCGCAGCATATCCTCTGGCTGCCTTGTAGATGCCTCGAGAAACGGCAAGAACTTTTGCTGAGAGATAGAGGAGATTCTGTAGAAGTTACTGATGATCAAACCTCTGTATCTTATCACCACCTGCTCAAAACTGACTGTGCTACGAGCCACTCTTTCTTTGTTTACTTTCATTTGCCTCAAAGATTCATATTTAGATCTGGCATATATCAAGGATGAAGTTAGCGATGGGTGCTTTGATCAAATAATGCCCGTTTCATTCGGTTGTAGAGTCTCGCGCCTCTTTTGATGATCATCTTTGGAGGTGTTATTTAAATAATTCTCTGATATGTCCAATATCAAAAAATATACACCCAGGGTCCAAACTCAATGTTTTGCCATAACTTCCAATTCGAGTTATTTGAGGAAATTTACAGACCACGAATCAACATATTTTTGTTTCTGTGGCAAAGGAATTATTAGCTGTCGTTTTTTAGCATATTTATAAGAGCACAGTTCACTAAGAAGCTACTTCAGCCTTAACTGTGCTATAAAACTGTCAAAACATGAAGATCTATAATTATGCTCCTTCATATTTTAGTTTTGATAGCTTAATGTGAATAATATTCATACACTACCCTTCAAAAGTTTGGGATCAGTAAGATATATGTTTTAAGAAATTAATACTTTGTCAATGAATACTTACAGTAAAATGTTTGACAATTTCTGTCTTCAACATTGGTAACAATGAGAAATGTGCCAAATCAGCGTATTAGAATGATTTCTGAAGCATTATAGACACTGAAGATTAATGGCTGCTTGAATAGCTTATGACAAATTATGACAAATTAATGACAAATTAAAATAGAAAACATTTATTTCACAATATTACTGTTTTTACTGTATTTCTGATCAAAAAAATGCAGCATTAAAGACTCAAAAACAATCTTACCGACCCCACACTTTTGAACAGAGTTCAAAACGGAGGACAAAAAACTTCAGATAAAAACAAAAACATCGATGAATTATAAGATTTATCTGGTTTTCATAATTTTCCTAATTCATCAGTGTTATGTTGATTTTCACTTGCATTTGGCGGTTGGCTAATGTTCATTTTGGACCCTTCCAAAAAGATCTGAATAACTGTATCGAACTGCTTTTCTTTACAATTCTTTGCAAGCCTTTTAAAGTTGTTTTACCGTTCCTTATCCCTTCTTCACCTTTTATTTTTCTGCCTGAAAACACCAAGCTGATGCCTTCAGATGTATTATTAGGGGTAAATGTGTGGAGAGTTCAAGCTCTTTTTTTCTCTCTTATCAGCTTTTCTGCGCCGTGTGCGGACGCTTCTTTTGTGCTATCAACGATTCTTTCAGCCTAGCACAGAGGAAGTCATTAATGAGAGCCCAGCCACTCTCCCTGTCCTTTTTAAAATACACATTTCCTCATCTTTCTCCTCATGCCTTTCATTTTAGCCTCTCCAACCCATTTAATTTCTGTGTGTGCATTTATGTTGTCTTAACTGCTGACCCAAGCAGTCACTGTGTCGCTAAAATTGTTTCCTTCTTAAGTATTTCATCACCTCTGTCTCATGAGTACCGCTACCTGTCAGTTATAAGTGCATCACTTCTGCCACGCAGTATTTGTACATTGGCCGTCAAGCGAAATAACTGTTAATACTTACCTGACACAATTTTGCCTCAAGCCCTTTTATTTTTCACGGATTAATAGCCTTAAAAGTTGACATCCATCTGTGCACACTATTCATGGATCATATTCAATAATATATACTCTAGCTGTGACCTGCATTTCAAATGCTGAGAAACAGTGCTGTAGAATGCAGTGAATCCTAAACCTTCAACACGAATGAGATTTCAAACCAATATCCTTATTAAAAAGACATTATGCTCGTCCTGCAATGTCTTGGTGAATGAAATAGAAATCTGTTTCTGTTGGAGTAAGATGAGATTACTTCCTTTTCGAGTTCATGTATCAAGGCGCGTTTTAAATTGAAGAAGAAACAATGTTGCAGAGCGCATGTCATTTACAGTATCTTAATTTTTTCAAGATGAAAAATGCAGTCCATATGGTGTATACAGAGTGAGCAGAACTAAGTCCAACATATTGCAGGCCTCACGTACATTGTTGCATGTAATCTGTCAGGCTTGATACAGCATGATAGTGTATAATGTGTAGTCATTCTTCTGAAAAATATTTGTTTTATATTGATTTAAAGGTGTACTCAGGCATTTTTGTTGGTCGCACTGATTCAAAGATGTTGAATGTTGATTACACATTCAAAGGTTTTTTTTTTTTAAAGGAAATTCTACTTTTATTTAGCAAGGATGCATTTAAGTGATTAAAAGTGACAGTAAATAGATTTAACTTTCAAATAAACACTGCACTTTTGAACTTTCTGTCTATCAATGAATCCTGTATCAATGTTTCCTCAAAAATATCCAGCATATTAGAAGGATCACGTGACTCTGAAGATTGGAGTAATGGCTGCTGGAAATTTAGCTTTGCCATCACAGGAATACATTAGATTTTAACAATTAACATTGTTAAAAATAGAAAAATTATTTTAAATTGTAATAATATTTCACAATAATACTGTATTCTGTTTTTTTAATTACTGAGTACACCATAAAGGGGTTCTAGTAAGGCCATGTATGTGGATGGTGTGACTGTTAAATCTGTATATATGGTTCATATTAGTGTGGAAAATGATGAAATCTCCATTTTTTTTTTTTTTTTTTGTCAGTCTGGTGATACAATCATTTGGTTGATCTTAATTTTGCCCCCATGGCAAAAAATCTGCTTAAATTCTACAGTGTAGATACAGAGTTGCATTATTCTTTAGTGTTTTCAATGGGATTCGATAATATTAGAAATGTTTCATTGCAGTTTATAAAAGTGTATGCATTTAGATCAACTGATTGTTCCACTCCAAAGTTACTCATATTTCTTGTGCTAACAATGCAATCAAGTAAATCTCACACAACTTTCATTACCAACCTTGCAAAGCACAAATGCAATCTTTGAGGTCAGGATGCTATTCTTCAGCAAATCTCGCTTTATAGTTTGCAAAATCACACCGGTGCCACAAATGAATATACTTTTTATTTTGATGCTGTTCTTTTATATCACTCTTGGGTCAGCAAACCTTCCCATCCTGAAAGCTTGCACACACAGCCTTGTGTATGTAATGCTCACCCTCTTTCTTCCATCACCCTTTTTGCCCTCAGTCGTTCTCTGGAAAAGAACTCCATCTGCGCTTGATGCTTATTAATGTGAGAGAGGGACAGATCTGGGCAAGTATTCCACACCTACACAAAGACTTGCTTAAGAAACTACTGATGGCATCAGGTCTTCATGCCTGGGGCGCATTTTTAAAGACTTACTGTGTCTATCAAGGTTTTTTGTACATTGAATGTCAAAATACTATATCTTATATAGAATGCATTATGTCATATCAAACATACTTTTTGTAAACAATCAATAAATCTGATGCTACAAGAATCTGATGATGGGTTACTGTTGATATGTTGAGTTTCTGGGTTGTAGAATGTCTTATTATAATGTTGTTGTTGTGTGTATGGAATATGGAGTCAGTTATGAGGCAAAACGGATCAGAACAAAGTAATAAATCTCATATTTACACCTGATTATTTCAACATCCACCTTTTACCAGCACCAGTCCAAATCACTGCTCAGGGACATGGCAGTTCATTGGAAAGGGAACATCGTATCTCTAAACTGTCAGCCTTGTGCAGGAAACTCAATAATCTGCCTCTCAAAAAAAAAAATATATTTTTTATGTGACAGATGTCGCAATAAACTAGTAAAAATAACAACACAAACATCCTCTAACTTCATATATGGGATAATAAGACAAGACACATAGATCACTTGTGGTTTATTTATATTTGTGTACATTCTGTCATTGCCGCAAATACAGTCCTTGAAAAAAAGAAGCAATGTTACCACAGGTTTTAAAATGAGGTGTCAGAACAGAAATCAAGCAAAAATGAGCCTGCTTTATTTATACATGATTCATTTATGATAGGTTTGTTTTTATTTCATGCTATATTAGCTGTTTCCATGCCTGCATGGCAGCAATGTAAGTCTTGCATTCTCAATACTTTGGTTTTCAGGCTTTTGAAGCAGAAAATAATATAAACACTTCAAATCATGTAAAAACACCAATAGAAAATGTAGTTTAGCGGATGATCATTGCATTTGCAGGTGCAAGTGTGCACTACACAATGCCCCATGTACTGTAGATGTTAATATGCTCACATTTCCAAAAAGGTGCCTCAATACTAAGCTCTATTATCTGTTTTAGTAGGGAATATCCCATAGTAAGTTATTGTACTTTAACAAATGGATGTTAAATGGTTTGTTAACATAAGAATAATAATAAGACTTTTTTTTTAATCATATAAAGCTTGTAGGCTAAATAGCCTCCACACTTTCCTCTGCAGGTGTGGTTTAAATATCTGCTGAGTTTTGTCATCCGTTGTATAAACAAGGATGAAAGATGACCCTATTTTTGATCTCTTTTCTCAGTTTAGCCCCTTGTCAGGCTGGCAGTAGTGCACATGGGAACACGTTGCCAAGCGGTTGCCTTCCCAGTAACCTGCATCCTGACCGTCATGACATCGACATTTGGTACAGGAGTCGACCCAAACTGGCTCACCTCCAGGGATCACTTGGGTCCTAGAGGCATTCACATAACAGTTGGGCCCTGGAGCCACAAAGAGACAGATGATTAACGAGGCCCATTGTCAGTAGTTAAAAGTGAACTGTGACATTTTTTCAAAGTTAAAATATTTTTTCCTGTCCCATCCTAATATACAGAGACAGTTATATGTAAGAAATACACAGGTTGTAAACACGTTGCCACTATTAATGGAAGAGTTCACCCAAAAATGAAAATTTTGTCATTTACTCACCCTCATGTCGTTCCAAACCTCTGTAAGTTTCTTTCTTAGGTTGACAAACAGCAGTTTGTTTAGAAAAGAAATACCATGGAAATCAATGGGGATGGTCAACTGATTGATTACTAGCATTCTTCAAAATATCTTATTTTATGTTCAACATAAGAAAGAAACTCATACAGGTTTGGAACGACATGAGGGTGAGCAAATGATGACAAAATGTTCATGTTTGGGTGAACTATTCCTTTAAAACTTTGTTTTGATACTGACAAGCCAGACATAGGAACACTATCTCAACCAATAGTGTGAGTTTTGGGGCGGGGCTATGGGACTATGTGTCCAACCAATGGCAGATATGGCAGTGTCCAGAAAACCTTGTTTATGCAGTTCCATTTGGTGATGCAAGAGATGCAGAAATGGAAAACTTCACCTTTAAGATATATTTTCAAATAAACTACTTATATTTATGGAGAAAACATTGCTATGGAACCTTTTTGACTTAAAGGCCCCTACATAAACTATAATTTGGATTATTTTAATACAACTATAATTTAAATCATTGTAAGATACCCTGTGGCCTTTTAGATGTTTGCAGTGGCCCCCAGTTGAGAACCACTGAACTAAAGTGTTTCTATGTGATTACGAAAGTGGTTTGGAGCTTTTTCTTACTCTAAGTGGTTACTTACTAGTCCAAGTCAGAAAAGCCTCACAAGTCTCTATAATTTTGGATATTTTCTCTCTTTAACTCTAAATTCAGATGCTTAGAAAAGTAGCAGAACACTTTCCTCAAAAGTCTGCACAACTTCAGGTGTCATTCATGTCTGTAGCACAAACTGTGCTGGACAAGTTATGAGCAGAATTTAAATACTTAAGGTCAGGAGTTTTTGAAAAACCTCAGCAAGCACCACTAATTAGGAAGCCTTGGAGTGTAGATAATGGCACATTGCTTTTTTTAAAGAGTGTTTAACGTTTAAGATAAGGTTTTGCTTTCATTTGGAAGTTACTTTAGATTAACTGAAAACTTCATTTAACATTTTCCCCCACAGAGGCCATGCATTTTTATCGACAAAAATGCAACATCATTTGAGGAACTGACCATTTATCACATTGGTGAAGTATATGCTTTGATTTATGTGTGTTGCTTTGGCTGCCTACATGCCTGCCTTATCTTTGCTCTCAGTAAACACTATAATTACCTTCATACTTCACAGTACAAAGAGAAAACAATACAGCAGAAGCTCAACTCATAAGGAGCGTTATCTTATTTCAGGTGCAGAAACTGGCCTAGCACATGGCCCGGCATCTGAGCATTCCCATCTGTTATTGAATGAATTACATACATATATTACATACAGAATCATTACCGAAGACCAAACACAACTGTATCCTGCATGTATGTGTTGAGGCTATGAGAATGTCATACTAGTCGAGACTTGGGTAGTTACAGTAAATATAATTGTAATAAGCCTTACAAACATGGCACTGATTTCTTTTTTACTTCTGAAAAACTTACCATCCTTGCACTGAGGGCAACATTTCCCTTTCTGATAGACTGGGTTAACACATGGTGGAGGGGCACAGTCTGCGACCTGACAGCGGGCGATGCCGTCGCTGTGACAGGTGCACTGCTCACACGCTGATGGCTGTAAATCAAACACAAATCATCATGAGTTGAAAATGGGTTATCATATGCTGCAATTCCACCAAAACAAATGTATTACTCTATTCCTTTGAACAGCTTTTAAAACCGAACCAGCGGGACTATCAAATTGCTTGCTTGTATATACCGACATTTGTTGTTGTGCCAATCCAACACAGCATTTTAATGCCCTACAATGTGAAGAATGTGATCAAATTCCACTCCCACACTGCTGTTTAAGTAGGAGCCGCATTACCACCTGTGGCTCAGTACTGGAGGTTGGGTTAAATGGACTGGAAGAAAATGATGTCAGCTCAGGCAAAGTGTATTCCTTGGAGTCTGTCAGAAGGCTTCAATTTTCCCCTCAGGGATTCCCCATTAGCCATAATAACCAAATCAGGGAGATAATGAAGCACACATAAGCCCTGCTTCTTCCAAGCCTGTGCCACCAGAGATATTTCATTCTTTAGTTTCTCAAACAGAGTATTAAATTGCCCTTTATGATTTCAGCCCAGTGTACATCAAATTTGTGCTTCACCTTGCCTGAGAACAAAAGAATCTGACTATATTAGCTTTTAACTTACACAAGGCATAACTATGTTCATGAGGATGTGGAAGGTATTTGATCATATTAAACAATTATGCCACAGAAGCAAAGAGCTGCTTTTGTTCCAGCTCAACAAAAAGGTTAATTTTGCTTTATTACTCAATACCTGTTCCTATGAACAAAGATTACTGTAATGCTATTTTGAATCTTTTTCATGAACAAACCATACTCTCTTTTGAAATGCATGACACGCTTTTCTGTATTCAGAGTTTGGTTAATGCATTAGCAAACAACATTGGTTTGTGAGCTGCTAAGAAGCATTTCATTATTTTTGGACCTATTGCACCAAAACACCTCTTCACTAAACAAAGTGCCGTTTTAAATATGAACGAGAGTCAGTTGAGACTCCAAATTTGCATGCCTACAGATTTGCTCAGCAGATCCTTGTTCACGAAGATTCAACAATAAAGGATAAGACCTGTTTTGGTTGATTTAGTGTTTTAACAAACTGATTCAGTGAACTATTTATTGACACTCTTACTCATTACACAATCACGTGTTGCCACCTACTGGAGTTAAGATGTAACCTGCTCAAAAAGTCACAGAGATGAATCTCAAGTCAGAATCTCCACCACTAATGAAGACGTAATTCCATTTTATCATCAACCACGTGATGGCGCTAAATATTTTGAATGGTCCTTTTGGGACCAATTCCAAAACTTTGAAACAATCACCACCTAGGGAAAACATGACACAACTGAAACGAAAGCCTATGGAGTTAGTAACATACCTTGAAAAGAAAAAAGGGCCTGTTCACTCATTTTTTTTAAATCAATTATTGCGAATGGTTACGATGTATCTTTAAATCATAAAAAACATTATGCTATTCTCTGGATAAATAGTTGTATTTAGTCACTGTTATGTCAAATTTCACATCAACGGTAATGTATTACAGCTGTTTAAACTGCAAGCAATGTGACAAAAAGTTATGGGTTCAATTATTTAGGAGAGAAATTAAAACGACAAATATAAAACTAGAGAACATTCAGAGATTAAAGCCCACACAGAAATGTAAAAATGTCTTTCTTTCTTTCTGTGGACATATGTAGACTCTTAACAGACACGTTGGGCTTTACCTGAAATTGTTGGCCCAGTTCGTAGACTTCTCCCCCGTACTCGCAGCCGATCTTCTCGCATCTCGGGCAGCAGTCTGTCGGGTAATGGCTGACATGGATGCAGGCGGCAGGCAGGGATGTGCACTCAGTCCGCGCGCAAGCAGACCCTTCTGCTGTACATTCGCACTGGGTACAATAATCCGAGTCTAAAAAGTACCATTCGCCCACATAATAAACACTGCCGTTCGCCTCACAGGTAGTCTCCTGTTGTCCAGCGACTGAAAAAGCCAAAGCACACTGGCCGCAGATCACCAGGGTAAGCCAGACATGTAGAAAACTCACCGGGGAACCCCAGAGTACAGCCATGCCAAACTTCTTAGTCCCAAACCAAGACTTGCAAATTCAGCATAAATAAGACTGACTATGTTATGTTAAAAAACTTGCTATTACACGCGTCTGTTTAACTAAACTACATTAAGTTTTAAAATCCGTTCATGGTCAGAATGGGCTGTGTGCGCTTTGGAGGCTGTTGCGCACAGGAATAGTTTTACGCCTCCTGGGTTATGTTTCAATTTACACGTGACAGCCGAATTCCAGAATATTGATAGGGTGAAGTTTTATCAGGCATTCGCTTCACTGCAGCTTTGTGTGTCTACTGAGAAAGAAAAAAGAGTAAAACCATAATATGCCATTTAACACTGTTCATTGTTCCATCTTTTTGCTATTAGACAGGGAAATAACATTCAGACCATCGTGTTCCAGAAACACCAAATGCTTTATTTCTTTAATGGTAATAAATAATAATAAAAAAAATCATTTCATGAAGACTTTCATTTCAAGAAAACTTTTAATGCAAAATCCTTGGGGGAAAAAAATAAAAATGTGATGTGCAGTTGTAATAGTAGATTGGGTCTGAATGGGTTAATAAAGATGACGGTTCCTGCAGCCAATCATTTGAGTGCGCGAGCTCGTCTCCATAGGAACAGGAATGTTTACGCTGATTGTTCTGGTGAGTATCCGCCTGTGGTGAATGTTGAAGTTATAAAACTACTTTATATACTTGCACAAATGTATGCCATCTTAAATCTTACTCAGATCAAATTGTTTCATTGTCCTAATGGTTTAAAGCAACCAAATATTAGTTCAACGTTTTATTGCAAACGTTCAGTAATCAGGTCATAATCGTTTACGAATTAACGTACGTTTATTTATCATGCTCTTTCCCTTCCTTCAGTGTATCAGAGCATTTGAATACTGTATGAGTTTGTTTAACGTATGTAGGACTATATTTATTTATATGGTTACACTTTATTTTAAGTGTACTTTTAAGTAGGCTACTGAGTAATATTAATTAACTACATGTAGGCTACTTACTATATGTTCACGGTTAGGATTAGGGCTTGGTTTAGGGTTACTTGAATGTAATTATGCATCATTTATTGTTTTTAGAATAACTTAGTAAGTACGTGTAACATGCGTAACAGCAACCCCTTAAAATAAAGTGTTACCATGTATTTATTTCCAGCTAGGTTCCCTCCAGTATGGACACACCGAATGCACACCAGTGATGAGCTTTTTGTGCTCAGCTCTGGAAATAGCGGCCTCATGGACAATTTTCAACGCCAACAATCTGTGTGGACTTTAGTGAAGGAAAATGTTCCCTGCTCTGAGCTTCCTGAGATCCGAGCTGTCCTGGGAGAAACACTGATTGATACGTACGCAGAGTTATATTCAGAGGTAAATAAGTCATATTTATGCATCAGACTGTCTGGCAAGACAAAACAAGTGCTTGCTGAAAGTACGTATATGGTAGGCATATAATTTAAAAAATAACTGCAAGGTCCAGACTACATAATTCATGTCATCTCCTTTTGATGTTTAATACATATTTTCCTTTTGAACGGCAAGTGGAAACATCCCTCGAGGTGGTGACTGCATATTTTTTATTTATTTATTTAAGTTAGATTAGGGTTTGGTAACATATTCTTTTAAAAATTTGTGCAAAAAAGCAATACTTTTTAGAAAGACCTCAGAGAGCTTTGCTTAAAGTTTTTACTTAAAGCAATTTTGTGCTCTGCATTCATATGCATTTGTGTTTTATAATTTTATGCACTGAATTAGAAAAAGTCTCCATGAGCAAGTAAGCTAGTATGCACTGATGCATAACTCTAAACCGGTTTTGAATTACAGCTCCCAAGAGTGCATTATCTAGCCGATCCTAAGTGCATGGAATGCAAACCTTACTTGTTTCAGATCCGACGCTTTCGAAGATAAATTGTCTTTTACAAACTGCATAGGCTCTCACTATATGCAGACAGCAATGTGCATATGGAAATAGTGGGTGGAAACTTGTCTATGGAAGACGTATGTGATTCCTCCTTCCTCTAAACACTAAATAGGATTTATGACCTTCTGTTTAAAACCCCCTCTGGATACACCAGATACGGACTTCTGAAAGTGTGTTGAAGCTAAAAAATCAATGCAAAGAAAAATAGTCATCATGATAATAAATTGTCTGAGCAAATGCAACCAAGGCCTTCTTCGTACCTTGTCAGTAAGTCTGGCGGTAAACAGTTTTTACATTTTTCTCAGTGCAGCCTTTTTTAAATTCCAGTAATGTTTATAACTAATATGACGCAGACAAAGAACAAAACTAAGAATCTTGTTTCTCTGTCAGTTTCCCTCCCTCCCTGTCTCTCTTTTGCCTCAGAGCTTATCCCTGAGAAAATGTATTCAGTAAAAAGATGAAAGTCAATAAACAAGAAAAGAAAAACTTTTCTCAAAGTTTGCATTAGCTCACCTACATTTTTAAGCCTGCATCCTCACAGAAATGTTTCTCTGGTGGTTCTGCACATCAAACCTGGTTTTGCAGAAGCTGCAGTGGAAATAAGAAGAAGCTGCCCTGTGTTCAGCAGAGTTACTTAGGCTTGAAGTTGGTTTTATGCAGGCACAGCAGGATCAAAATTCTCAGGGAGCTGGTTTTACTCTGCCTTGCATTGCCTTCGACAAGCTTTGAAGTGTATTTTCAGAGTCCGAGGGAAACTTGAAAGTCCCAAGACAGGTGTGGAGATTGGTAAAAGTGTGCAGACATTGTTTGCCAGTGCCGTGACAGGTTTTCATTTCCCTCTCTGGCTTTTCACCTTGCGTGGGGTGTTTGTGAGAATAACACATGGATTTTTCCCTCAAATTTCCAGTTTCTTGCACACAACTCATTCTCTTCAACTCATCAGAGATTAGAGACACGTGTGATGGGATGTTAACCAACTGGCTGCATTTCTCTAGTTGTAGAGCACCTTGTAACAGGGATTTGGAAAGTGCATTTTATACAAAGCTGAGCCAAACAGCGTTCTCCTGTAACACTTTACTCTGCTGACCTGTTCTAGGTGGAGATGTGGGAGAAGATTTGGCAGGACCTCCGTTGCTCAGAGAAGGGCAGCAGGCCAGAAGCCCCCATATTCCCTCTGGCTGACCCCCCGGCTGTTAAAGAGCTGCTAAAAGCAGAGATTCAGTTGTTGCTGCTCACACTGAGAGAGAAAGCAGCCAGACAGGGCAGGTGAGGAAGATACAGCATTAGAACATTACTGTTGATACTCTACTGTTACACCGACAGACATCAAGCCTCAAACACTAATTAATATCTATTAAAGCTAAGAAAATTAACATGAACTATCATAACTCTGTGAGACGTTGGGTGAATATTTTTATATATAATCTTTATATTCATTAAAGATTATTCAGCAGTTAATTAAATATTAGTTTTTTTGAGCATTGGATGATGGGTAATCTAAAAAAAACAGTATAATAATATCCAATATCAACAGATACCATTCAATTTAAAAATCAATCAAAAACCTATATTGGACAAAAATATCATGCCTCCCTACAATGCAGTAATGGTTTGATGTAACTATATTACTTATAATCTTAACTGTAACTTGTAGTCATTTTTAAAATGAACATTTTCAATAGATTCCAAATGAGATGTTCCATTTGAAAATTTACTGTTAAGTCTCCTTTACGGATCCCATGTAATAATTGCTTTCCCTCACTTGACCAATGAATGTTCTGACCTTAATGAAGACCCCAAGTATTATTTTCAGCAGACTGGGAGTGAGATCATAGGTCATGGTTTTGCTTTTGTAAAGCAGCATTGCTTTAAAGAATGCTTGCTGATAAATCACTGACTTTTAAAGCTAAAGACCAGACATAGGAACACATCACAAAAGGACTGTTTTAGTAAAATGAAGTGAATCAGTTACGTCAGCAGTAAAGAATATGCTTGGTTTGTTTGACAGGACATGTTCTGTTTGCCTTTAAATTTGTAGCAATTAATGATTACATTTCAATTTGTTGCCTAGTGACTTGTCTTTCTTAGGGTTCTTTGTTACAACACAGACTTTTTGTGGCTCGTTGTCTAATATAACAATGCACTGGGAAGAAGATATTTACAGGTACCAGTCAGGCAGGAGAGGCAATCTTCTCTCAGCAACCAGCTAGACAGTGAAAAGAATGTCTACACAATGCCTTCTTTTGAAAGGTTTTTAATGTATCACAAAGAAAACATTACTAGTGAGGATTTCATGGGTTAAAAATTTACATTATTCTTTTCAGAGGCTGTAGATCACGTTTGGGCCGATTTATACTTCATTCTTAGTAGATAAAAAGCTCTCTTTTCAGCCATGGCTTATCAGGAGCAGGTGTTTGGCAAGTACAGTCCAACAGAAAAAAAAACACTTTAATTCGTTCTCAGATTCCTGAAACAAATTGGCTTCATCACCCAGAAACAAATGTTGCATATGAGCGTTGGGGTGTAAACTTGTTTGGTTTCAATTTCAGCTTTTGTTTGTGTGTTACCAAATTTCTTGGGAGACGTCATTTAGCTGTTGATCTGCTTTGAGGACAAATCTGGATTATTCTCTTTCATATTGCTCCAGGTTTGGAGCTTTCCCGCCACCTGATGCTGGCCAAGGCAGGAAACCATTGACTCAATGCTGTTTTAATGGGCAAGAAAGCTTTTGAAAGGAATTGATTTAATGGATCTAGTTAGTGCCACTTTTTTCCCCTCTCGGCCGATGGCCACCCCTCCCTCCTGTGTGGTCTAAGTCCTTGTCTGCGTGATTTGTTGTGGCTGTATGGAGTCAAGCTGCACCTGTTTCTTTATGCTAGGTCTCCTCCGTTCAATGGGCATTAAAAGAGAACCTTAGTTCATGTGTGAACTGCGAGCGGCTGAGACTTTAAAAAGCCGACCAAAGGAAGGTTCTTAAATCTCTGGAGAGTGATACCACAACAATCAGCACAGGAAGGCTGGAAAGAGATTGTTGTGTGAAAGTTGTGTGCACTGCGTATTTCACATGTAGGTAATTTATCAGTGCAGATGGAGAGGCGGTTTTGAAAGGGCCTCTTTTTTTTTTTTTTACTTCGATACACTGAGGGATTTTTCTTTTCTCCTCTTTTTGATGTGGCGGCTTCTCTGTGCCATCTTTGTTGGCAGGAGTGGGTCTCCTCCCTCCTCTGTGAACACCGCTAAGCTGCTTACTGATCTGGGCCCACAATGTAGCCTCTGTTCCTGTCAGTACATCCTCTATATGCGCCGAGCAGAGATGGGCGTCAGACCTCTGCTTGTATCGCACGCATTCAGTCAGAGATGCTTGTTAACGTCTTCTGGATCTTTTCATCAGGCTACAAAAGTCCCACAAAGATGTAAACTGTATCCTGTCAGTGCTAAAGAAGAAAGCGGGGAAGATGTGAGCAGGGGTGGGCTGAAATTGATACACAGCTTTACGGTCTGAATAATGGCTGCGAGTGAGAAAGGACCATCTGCTTGCCTCATCTTTGTTGTATTTCTGGCTATTCAGATGTTTTCCTGCAATATAGCTCTTCTGCCTCATATGTTTGTATTAATAGTTTAAAAGGAAGTAGTTAAAAAGTTCTTGTTGTTTATAAAGGATTGAATGGAAATGCTTAATGATGGCTCAACTGAAGCTGTCAGTCTGTAATCCTGAACACATTTATGCTTCAATTTAGATGTATTTATTTAATGCATTTCCAAATGCAAACCTTTGTGTTTATTTTACAATAACATTTCAAAGTGAACTGTAACATCAAGTCCAAGCTTGATTTATGGTTAGAAAACTTGGCTGAGGATAAAAGGCCTTTGCTCCCTTGTTGTGTGTTCACTTGTGCCTTCATCCTATCTCATGCACTCAGTAAGGCTGTTTTAATATTGCTGCAAGGACTGAGAGAGCTATTTTATTTCTCACTAAAATATCAACATACCGTTCTTACTATTTGAGATAATAAAAATGATTTGTGATAGGCAATTAGATGGATGATGGATGGATGGATGGATGGATGGATGGATGGATGGATGGATGGATGGATGGATGGATGGATGGATAGATAGATAGATAGATAGATAGATAGATAGATAGATAGATAGATAGATAGATAGATAGATAGATAGATAGATAGATAGATAGATAGATAGATAGACTCAATAGTCTGCTGTATTATTAGTGCTGTGTTTTCAATGGACATATGGGGTGCTGAATAAAATGTTGCATGTTCCAAGAAATTCTAAAGTCTTTTAAGTAAGTAAAACCAGTTTGCTAGGTCAGTGTTTCCCAAATGTTGAAGGCAAATATGGCACCCCTACAGCTCCATCAGTAAGGCTTGACACCAAACCAGAAATGTGTTCCTCCTAATTGATATTATTTTGTATATAATTCAGCATCTTGTTCATTTTTAGTGCACTCTTAAACAAGAAAACAATCAACACTATGAAGAAATGGACTCTCCAAATAGCTTCTCTACTTAATGAGACACCTGAGCTATTTTGCCTTTCAGACGTTTCTTGAAAAAGTCCTAACAGTGCATTTGTTTATAAATTAAATCCAATTAAGTCAAAGTTTTTGTTCTATAATTTTAACAAGGCAAGTCACTGTTTGGGAGTCACTGTGGTAGATGATCACAGTGAAACTGTACTGGCACTGTCCACTTTCACCATTCTGCCATTCTCACTGTCAGTAAATGTGTCTCAGGGAAGAGGAGGTCATGGCCCAGTACAGTCCTAGTGTGGTGAGTTACACACTGGGCAGCAGTAGCACACAGAGACAAGGGAGTCCAGGCAGCTGGTGTGAAACGAAATCACCTTCCAGGCCCCCGTCAAGTCTGAGCGAGACTAGAAGCAGGTTGGTGTTTCAGAAATATGTATCTGTGAGTGTAGTTCTTCATGAATTATATTGATAATATTGATTAATGCTCTTTTTTCAGGTCAGTCTCCAGCCTCTCATCTCACTCCAGCTGTGAAGAAGAAATCAAGGCCTTGAGACACAAGTTAAACATCACCCATATAGATGAGGTTGTGACCCATCTCAGGTGAGGGCATGTGGTCTCTTTAGTCAGTAACTGAACATTTTTGCACCCTTGAGGGAACTGTGGGAAGGGGCACCATTCGAAGGGTTTCTTTACATGAAAGTGAGGGACTGAATCACTTTACGAGGTAGTCACTTTAAGGAAGTAATTTTGCTGTCTTGTTGTCTTTGGTGGTGCATTCTCACGGTTTATTTTAAAAACATACCTGGCATTTTAAAATGATCAGTTACTCAGACATTATCAGTGGGAAATATTCCTCACATATTTGTATTTTATCCTTATGTTTACAGAGTGTCACACACAAAAGCCTCTAAAATAAATATTAAAAATTCATACTTTTGAAATAAATGTTAAAAACTGCCGTTGTTTTTTAAAAGAAATCTGCTCGCCAAGTCTGCATTTCTTTGGTCAAAAATACAGTAAAAAGAGTAATATTGTGAAATATTACAATTTACAACTCTTTTCTATTTAATGTCATTTATTCCCGTCACAATAAAACTGATTTTTCTATAGCCATTACTCCAATCTTCAGTGTCACACGATCCTTCAGAAATCATAATCATATGCTGATTTAGAGCTCAAGATACATTTATTATTATTTTCAGTGTTCAAAACAGTTGTACTTAATAAAATGAAATTTCAAAAGAACAGCATTTATTTGAAATATTTTGCAACATTATGAATGTCTTAACTTTAATCCATACTTGCAAAAGAAAAATATGAATTTTCAGCTACACTTACCACTTTAGATTTACATTCTATAACTATAAGCAACTTTGCAGCAACATGCTAACTGACTGTCGTTAATTTGCTTCTACAGGTCAAATAACTCTCATTAGAGTATTAGTAGACTGTTACATTAGGGTTAGTAGAATAAGTTGATGTACTTGCAAAGTTACTTCTAGTCAGTAGAATGTCTGTTGGGGGACCATCAAAATAAAGTGTTTGCAAATAATGAGCAGACAATAATTTATCTAAGACTTGAATGACAGGTAGTTGATGTAGTTGCAAATTTAGTTATAGTTAATAAATTAAGCAACTTTGCAACTACATGTCAACTACCATTTCTTTTTAAATTATACCGACTTCAAACTTTTGAACAAGTCAATCTGTCTGGATAGCTATATGTGCTGCACCCTTCAGAGAGCTCACTTCAAGTGCTCTGCCCAGAAATGCTCAATTTCAAATGGAAGTCACTCAGAGTGCGAGTAAGTGCTATTATAACTGAGGATTGCTTTGAGCTTATTATGAAAACTATGAACAACACAGTAAAATTTCAGACCTAATTCCATGCATACATCAAATGCAATTACTTTTTTATCAAGCAGATAATATTGGAATAATTTGTTTACACCCGAGGCCATGTACATAATGTAATGACTTTTTAGCCAGCAAGATTGTCTGTTTGCAGTTTGATCCTGTTGTGCAGTGAAGTTAATATTGTGGAACACACATTCCTCAGGGCAGAATTCTCCCTTCTTTGCTCAACATGTGCTCATGCTGATGTGTTGCCTCACCGTCCTTGCTTTTTGCCTCTTTCCAAGTCTGCTCATGCTCATGCACACCTTCATCTAGGATTATATTACCTACTGCTGGTTTGAAATCGGTGTCTACATTTTGAATTTGAATTCTTTGTAAGTGCATACATATGCTACCAATCAAATGTTTGGACACACTTGATTGAACTAGTTTCTCTTGATCTTAAAAAGCTTTTCATCAAAAAAAAAAAACTTTTCTTCTGAAGTCATAAGCTTAAATGCTTGATATTAAATTGGCTACAAAATTAGTTCATTTGAAATTAATAAAATAGTTAGTAATCAGTTCACATTATTTTATGAAATTATAATTAATTTATTATTATTTAGTATTTGGTATTAATTAGTATATATATATATATATATATATATACAGTGCCCTCCAAAAGTATTGGAACAGTAAAGACAAAATTGCTCTGTTGGCTGTGGAGTCAAGACATTTACAAATATGATTAAAAGATGAATATGAGACAAAACTACAGAATGTCACATTTTATTATTGGGTGATTCAACACAGATGTTTTACCAGCTAAGAAGTTCAGCACTTTTAGAGTTTCATCCCTCTATCTGATGTGAGCATAAGTATTGGAACAGTTGCCTCACAGCTCTTTCTAAGTGATCAGCTGTGTCCTGTTGCATTAATTCTTCAGATATCAAAAGCAGGGAATGTGTCGTATCAGTTATATCCATTACTTCTGCATTCTGAATCTTGCATTCGATGATGACACACACAAATCAGGATGAAGACGAGGGAGCTGACTTTGAGAGAAAAGCAAGCAATTTGGATGCTAAAAGAAAAGAGGAAGTCAGTTAGAGCTCTAGCAAAAACAAAGGGCAGAGAAATCAAGAGTTTGGAAACCACCAGCGACACCAGCAACCAACAACGACCTGATCGGCTGAGAAAACAACAGTAGTTGATGACAGACAAATCATAAAAGCTGTGAAAATTAACCCTAAAAGACATGTCTGTAAAATCACCAACAACTTCCAGAAAGCTGGGGTGATGCTCTGACAATCTACTGTCCTCAGGAGACTTTGACACACAATTACAGATGCTACACAGCAAGATGCAAACCTCTGACCAGCACCAAAAACAGAAAGGCAAGATTAGAGTTTGCAAAAAAGCACAAAGGTGAGCCAGAAGAGTTTTGGAACTGTGTTTATGGACCGATGAGACAAAGATGAACCTTTATCTAAGTGAAGGGAAAGCAAAAATGTGGAGAAAAAAGGGAACTGCAAATGATCCCAAACATACAGCCTCATCTGTAAAGCATGGTGGAGGTGGTGTCATGGCATGGGCATGTATGGCTGCCTCTAGAACATGCCCTCTCAACTTTACTGATGACTTAATGTATGATGACAGTAGCAGAATGAATTTGGAAGGGTACAAAACCATCTTGCCCACCAATATTCAAGAAAATGCCACCAGATTCATTGGGAAGTGCTTCATATTGCATCAGGACAATGACCCAAAACACCCTGCCAGTTCAGTCAAGGAATTTATAAGGGCAATGAAATGGAAAGTCTTAGATTGCCCAAGTCAATCTCCAGATTTAAATCCGATTGAACATGAATTTCACCAGCTGAAGAGGAGAGTAAAGGCAGAAACAAGCAACAATTGGAATTGGCTGCATTAAAGGCTGGGAAAAGCATTTCAAAGGATGAGACCAATAGTCTGGTGATGTCTATGGGTCACAGACTCATTGCTGTGATTGTGTGCAAGAGATCTGCAACTAAATAATAGTTTTTAATCTTTTATATTTGCCTTATGTTCAACTGTCCCAATACTTATGCTTACATGAACTCTAAAAGTGCTGTTCTTTTTATTTGGTAAAACAGGTATGTGTTGAAACGGCTAATAATAAAATGTGACATTCTGTAGTTTTGTCTTATATTCATCTTTTAATCATATTTGCAAATGTCTTGACTCCACAGCCAGCAGAGCAATTTTGTCTTTACTGTTCCAATACTTATGGAGGGGACTGTATATATATGCATTTCAGACCAAGATATATATATATATATATATATATATACATATATATATATATATATACATATTTTTTTTTCAAGTCACCTTTATTTATATAGCGCTTTTAACAATACAGATTGTGTCAAAGCACTTAACAGTATCAAATTGGAGGATAGAGTGTCAGTAATGTATAATAATAAGATTAAACACTCAATTTTCAATAAAAGGCATTTCATTATTGAATTCAGTGATGTCATTGTCTAGCTCAGTTTAGTTTAAATAGTATCTGTGAAATCAAATTGATGATAATCGCTAATATAAACTGCAGGTTTGAATTTATTTTTTTATATATTTACCACCCATATGTGTATATACTAAATACTGCTGTTTTTGTTTACATAATATATGTATATGTACTGTGTTTGTTTATTATGTATATATAAATACACACACATTTGGTATATATTTTGAAAATATTTACATGTATATTCATTTATTAAATATATATATGCATGTGTTTGTTTTTATATATACATAATAAATATACACAGTACACACTCATATTATGTAAACAAAAACTTTTATTTTGGATGCGATTAATTGCGATTAATTGTTTGACAGCACTAATATATATATTGAATTAAAGGTTTGAATTGGTTTATTTTTATTTAATAAAATGTATGCAATTTTATAATAAATTATTAAAGTTTTATTAAATAAGTATTTAACAATATTAAATAATATTCATTATTTTTTATTATTTACTAATATTTTTATTTACTAATTTTACTAATATGACCATTTCGTACTGCCTCAGTAGATCTTACAAGGGAAAAGACCCTCTTGAAGTTCCTCTCTCACTCTGTCTTTAAGCCTGTCTCTTTCAGTCCAACTTTCCAGAACTCTTCCCTTTTACTCTTCAGACCCCTTTCTCAACTCTTTACCACTCTCTCTTCCCTACCTCCCATCCTCTCCTTCTCCACCCAGCCAAGAGGAATGCAAACAGTACATCCTGCTCAGAAGGGCAGCGGGTATTGAGATAGAGGGAGGGGAACTGAAGCGAGCAGCCCAATCTATCCCTCCATCAAAACAAAAGACCTCATTGTGAGCAAATGATTACCAGACCCCGACATATGTAAGATTCCTTGGCCTTAAAAGAAAAGTGAAGGGAGTTTAAGTGACTACAAAGGTTATGTAACAGACAAGTAGGCCAGTTTTCGGTCCCCACTTATCTGGAAAAGAGTTCATGGTGCAGTGTCCAGTTCAGATAAAAACTTGTTTTACTTTTTATGAAGTACTTAAATGAGAAGCAGTCCCCTATTTCTTGGCAGTCCATAATGGCGTAGAATGTATGATAGTGGCGTAGATAGTTATTTATGGTTGCCATTATGAACATAATTATTTGAATTTTATTTGTAGTACCGCTTAAAATTATGGCTTTTTTGTTTGTTTATATTTTTCCCAATCCACTTAAAGTCTGTCGATTTAGACTACATATTTAGACTTGATCCTTAATAATAGAAGGTCTTGTTTGATTGACAGGTCAGTTATAACTGAAGAATCTGAAGCACTGAAAAGAGATGTGCAGGTCCTGCAGGTAAGGACTCATTTTGCCAATAAATACTGGTTTTGACTGCATTTAATAACATATTTTGAATCTGCATTGGGAGGGTGGAAGAATAAAAAAAAATACAAATAAAAAAATATTCTGAGCACTTTGTGGTTTCTGCATAGAAAAAAACATATGGCTTTCAGATTGGTCAATGATCAGATCTCCCTTCTGAGCTGCACCAAATTTTTTTTTATTGCGAAAGAAGGATTGCAAGACATAAAAGCAAGTTTCATCCTCATAAGGTTAGTGCAGATCATAGTTCATTAATATGGTAGTTTTCCAAACCCAGCTCCGATTGCTGTAACACTGTGGAACTGCTTTTGCGGATTAATCAAACTGCTTATTAATTGTTTTCAATTATCTTAGTTTGGTGCAAATGAAAAATGCAGAGTTGACTCTCCTTAAGTTTCTGCCTTTGGGAATGAGAGAGCTGCCCTTATATTTGCTTATATTTTAATTAAGAAAAAAAGTAACACTTTAGATTACAGTGTCCAAGTTAATGTAATTACCTACTTAGTACTAAATAGTACTTTTATTTGCTGCGAAAAGTGAAAGCTACAGTGTTGTACTAGGATCAGTGTTATTGTAGTATTATTTATATACTGTTAATAATATTTTGAATTTATCTGTTTGCTTTTGTTTTAGTTTTTTTATTTAGCTTAAACTTATTTTAATTTCCGTTTTAGTTTCTGTCATTTTAGTACTTCATTTTAAATCTTTTATTTCAGTTAGTTGCCAAGGCAACATTTTTCATTTTTGTACGTTTAAGTTTTTTCATCTAATATTTAGTTTGATTTCAAAATATTTGAAATCATTTTTAATAGTTTTAGTTTTTAAAAATGACTGGCTTCCAGATGTGACTTAATAAGCAACTAGTTAATAGTGAGAATTGGTCCCAATACTAAAGTGTTACTGTTAATGTTTATTTCAAGTAAATTATTATTATTTTGTTTTAGTTAGCGATAATAACCTAAGGTGTATCCTTCAGTGTATGTCTGTTTTTTTTTTTTTTTTTAAATGATAATATTAGAGAATTTATTCAATTCCCTCAGCCTAAGTGTGAACAATAATAATCAATTCTATCCTTAGCAATAACTATGAAAATATCTACTAATAACGTGTAATTATGTACAGAACCACTAAGTACTTTCTTCTATAATTGCACAGTATGAACACTAATGTTAAGTGTGAAATAAAGAACAGTTGTTCCATTTGATGTGTTACACATGCAGCTGGCAGCTACCATCATACGAGCAGCATGTGTTTTTCATAATGGATTACAAAGCAGTTCTACTATGTCTAAAAACTCATATGTTAAACTAGCTCCTAAAGATCTAGAGCTGATTGGTGCCGGAAGCTTTCCATCATTTTCCATGCAGCTAAACACTGATCTCCTCTCAATCAGCCAGAGGAGCTTCAGGTTTCTGCTGAACCTCATGTCATCCAAACTTCTCTTTTGTAAAAGTACAGAGCTCAGCCACAGATGCTAAGAAAATGAGAGCACCATTTGTTTTTGTTTAACACACACATGCACACTATTTGAAGCGTTCTATCTGGACGACTGGACACATACGGTTGACATGCTGTACAAATCCAGTCCACCACCCAGGGGCGTGTCTACGTGGTGGCCAGGGGTGGCACCGGCCCCCCGTGAAATTTGGCTGGCCACCCCAGGTGACCCCCCTACCAGATGTCTTGTGATAGGCTTGTTTTTAGTTAATTTCTAACTGCATCTGGCGTATCTTGGCATGTGTAGGCAGCTGCCTAGGGCCGCTTTCTTCTCTTCTTTATTAATTTTAGGCATTTTAGCGTGATCTAAATGACAAATGTCGAGAGCGCATAATGTTACGCGATCATGTAATGCGCGAGCACGAATCTCTCCACTCGCAAGCGGATTTCCTTCACTCGCACAAAACTGGACGTGTGCTTTTAAATCTACATTGTTCTTTTATGAATTGGCTCGGTTCTCACTCAGATATCGTGAGTATGCTCAAACGTTATCCTCGCATCACTGAAGACCAGAAAAGCTTTTTTTTTTCTAATTCAAGTGAAGAGTAGGCTTTTCTCACTAAATGGAAGCAAGCTGAATATAGTTAGCCTTCTCTAGTTATTAATTTTATTAATACTTATTTTAGTTAAGTGCTTAAATTGTAAATATGCATTTATTAAATTATTTTATGTAGTACATTTGTATTTTGTTGTTTTTGTATATAGTTATAGAAGCACATCAACCAGGTTCCAGAAATAATCACTAAGGCTGCTTCTGAAATAAGTGGGGGTGCTCTCTTAATGCACATTTTCACATATTTTGTCCCTTCTATTGCTATCAATATGCTGCTACTTCGAGAGCGAATCCCGCATAAATATGCAGATGTCATTCCCAAAACTTTGCAACGTGTGTGTGGGCAAAAAACAAAGTTCTACATTTTAAATGGATTAAGAATTCTAATGGCTTAGAAAGCTTGCAAAGAGTGCTCATAACCAATAAAGCTGTCACTCTTTGTTCATCGCGATCTCACAAAGTTCTGTGAGGACCAATGTATCTCACACCGTGCAATTAATAGCCTATATAATATAGGCCTATTAACATCGTGTATCCAACCCCTCCCCCCGGCCACCCTCTTTTAAGGCAGTGCCCCAGACTGGCCCCCCCATTTAAAATGCTCTAGACACGCCCCTGCCACCACCCACTGTGAAATCTCATCCTGCTACACGTTATGTTCTGATTGGCTGTGATTATGTCACACAGCAGTTTCACGTTCGGGGTGGACAGACAAATTACTTCTTGCTGGAAACTTGTCTCATCAAACTGCGCTGCTCTTGAAGGTCACCTAAATCGACAGGCACATTATTGACAATGCCAAACCAGGGCGTAGTGTTCCCTCTGGACTGGAATGTGTACTGTCACGTACCATTACATTTGATGCTGAAGAAATGAAACAGTTCCTCTGGCGTACATAGTCTTTGGGGAGAAGTCAATTTAATCTGAACACTGTTAATCAGAATATTAGCGTCAGCCAAGAATTTAATTTAATTTAGACCAGTTGTTCTCAACCAGGGGCCTGGGGCCCACAGGGGGTCTTGGCACAAAGAGGGCCACGAGATGGCTTTAAATTGTTTAAAATAATAAAATAGCTTCAAAAATCAAGACGTAAACTGACATCATATTTCTAATTCAACAGTTTCTTCCTTCAACAAGAACCACTAGACCAGGGTTTCCATAGTCTTGGTTTTTGTGATAGACCTGGAAAAGTCATGGAAATTAGTTTATTTGTTTAAAACATGGCTGTAAATGTGCCAAAATTAGCCAAAAAGGCTATTTTTCATCTGTAGACCCCCTTTAGACCTCATTTAAAAAATGTTTTTAATATTTTATTCAATTTCTGTTTTGAGTAAAATTATTAGTAAAATGCATGACTGGAAAATTAATGTAAAAATCATAAATTAATGAATGCATTGCTTATACTAGGTGAAAACTCTGAAAAACGTTATGAAATGATGAATTTAATTTGTTTTAATTTTAAATATTTACATATTTACCACAGCAGTGTTGAGATACGATTAGTTTTTGTTAATATTTTGAAATAGATGTTGTTTTTGTATTTTCAGTTTTTTTGTCTTTATTTAAATTATTATTATAATTAAAGTTGGTTTATTTCGTTTCAGTCATTTTAGTACTTCAATATCAAATGCCTTGGCAACTTGCTGAAGTCATTTTTATTTCAGTTAATGTGGTCACACTTTATTTTAAGGTCCAATTCTCGCTATTAACTATGCTTCATTTTCCTCAATAAACTCCTAATCTGCTGCTTATTAATAGTTAGTAAGGTAGTTATTGAGTTTCGGTATTGGGTTGGTTTAGTTATGTAGAATATGGTCATGCATAATATGTGCTTTATAAGTACTAATACACAGCCAATATCTTAATATTATCTTAATGGTAATAAGCAACTAGTTAATAGTGAGAATTGGTCCCAATACTAAAGTGTTACTGTTAATGTTTATTTCAAGTATTATTGTTTTTTTAGTTTTAGTTAGCGATAATAACCCTGACCCCACAGACATCCACTCAACTGTCTCTTGGCTATACTGAGTGTGTCAGAGGGCATCCTGTCTCCCTCTGCTCTTAGACTTCAGTGACCGGCCTCATAACTGTGGCTGTGGTATTTCTTTACCAGCTGGATTCTAGGGTTTCTCTTGCTGCCCACAGACCACAGGGGTAAAATTAATAGTCTCCTGTACGCTGGCAGTGAGGGCACTCTCCTCAGAAAGTGGAGCTCTGTTTGTTTTTGTTTCATTTAAAAGGATGAGAGTATAATGCATGTGCTGGACAGTAAGCATGACTCTACATGATATAGCAGTGACTATAAACCTGGGCAGCAGGCAGATTGGTGTAATAATAGTACTCCTCTGCCATATAACGTGGGCTAATGGAGATCCATGGCTTTGCAGCGAAAGCATGTGGTTTGGAGTTCAGTTTTAAGAGCTCTGTCTGTGGAATCATTTAGTGCAGTGAGCTCTGGATCTGCTTCAACCACACAATTATAATGAAGCTTGAAAGACAAAGCCTGATTAAATCTGTCACGTTTTCCATTCTGAATTTGATTCATCTTTTTTTTTTTATCTGTAAAGAAATCTGACCATTTATTCTTATGAATTTTAATTGGATTGTCAGTCATAATAATAAACAGATTATATATTTTATTAAAAAGCATCAAAAGTCATAGAAACTCTAGAGAATTGTGCTTTCATGTTTTATGGTTTCATGATTTTTTAAGTACTCTCTTATTCTCAAAGAAGCTGCATTTATTTGATCAAAAATACAGTAAAAACAGTAATATTGCAAAATACTCCAGTCTTCAGTGTCACATGATCCTTCCGAAATCATTCTAATATGCTTATTTGGTGCATATTAATTATAATAATGTTGAAAATAGTTGTGCTGCTCAGGATTATGTGATCAATAGAAAGTCTTTTCTGTCACTTCTGATCAATTTAATGTGTCCTTGCTGCATAAAAAAGTAAATTTCTTAAAAACAAAAACGTATTAACATTTTTAACATTTTGTGGTTTGTGTATACAAAAAGAAAAAGAAAAAAGGTAACACTGTATTTTAAGGTGTCTTTGTTACACATGTACTTACTATTATATTAACAATAAATTATGCATAATTACATGCAAGTCAAACACTAGCCGTAAATATATAGTAAGTACATGTAGTTAATTAATATTACTCAGTACTGAAATGTAGAATTATACCGTAACAATGTTGCCTTAAAATAAACCAACCAGCCTAAGATGTTGTGAGAGCAAAGCCTTAAAACTTAGTGGTGAAAATGAAAGTATCATGGTGGGAGTAGAAATCCTTTGACTTGTTTTGATGTGTTTTATCACAGGAAAACCTTGAGACTGAGAGAGCCAGTGCTCAGACACAACCTGTACTTCCAGAACCCAGTGTAGCAGGTATGTGATTGTTAATCTTGAGTTTTCATGCAATTCTGTATCAGACAAAAGCCTACTCACAGACTGAACCAAAACAAGACTGCATACACGACTATGCCCTGCAGTCTCTTTTGCTGAGCCATCCTACTGTATCATTTTTCCTAATAAACAATACATCATAATGACCATTAAATCATCTCGTTATAAATCTTTGAATGTCTCCAGATGTGAAGTGGCCTTTTGAATTGTGTATCACCACCATCTAGTGGTTCACCACTGAAGCACTTTTTCCTTTGGCTGATGAAGTGTCCTGTGCTGTTACTTTTGATTGTATAGACAATAACTCTTTCATAAAAAAACTTAAGATAAATCAGTAATTCTGCCGTTTTAAAGAAAAATGATTTTATAATCACTCATAAGCACAACATGTCAGACAGGTCAATCTGCTCAGACCAGAATGCTTTTCAATGAAAGTAATCAAGCAGAATTCTCTCTTTCTTTTTTAATAGAATTAGATTTTTCCCAAGGTGATTGTAAAAAGGTTTGTGGTGAAGCAGACTACCTATCGCTGATTTCTTGCTTTCTCTTTTGGCTTTCAGAGCTCAAAGAGGAACGGAGACTCATTCAGAGGGATCTGAACGAACAGAGTTTAATAAGCGGCTCCCACAACACAAATAATCAGAGTGCCAGAAACCCACAAATCCACACAAGGTCAGATCAGCTTTCTAGAATATGTCTTTGTATCTGTCTTGAGAAAAATGCAAAGTCATGTAGCTGATCCAAGGCTCTTTTGGAGTGTGTACTTTTAAAAATGAATGTCTTTTTTTTCTTCTTTTATAGGGAGACACGCAAACCTGCTCTCTCTGCAAATGATTTGGAGGGACTGAAACCATTAAACTCAACAGTTTCCTATTTGAAACCATGTCCGCCCAGAGACCTAAACCACATCAGGAGTAATCCGTCACTAATGAGCTCCTCAAGTGCTCAATCCACAATCCCTATTTCTGATTTGGAACAAGGGGACAAAGAGTGCAAGTACAGAGGAAATTCACTAAGAGCTTCAGCCTTCAGACTGGTTCCAGCAGCCTCAGTCAAAGCATCCGGATCAGTCAAAGACTTCTTCCTAAAGATGGAGGTGACTAAAAGTAGTGACCTAGTCTGTCTCCAGCCCGCTCCTCCAGCAGTGCAGAGAACAGCCAGCAGGGGACAGAGGGGGAGCAGACAGCTGTGTCTTCCTCAGCCTGACCATCTGCTCAGTTCTCTGTGAGAATCAGTGTATGCTGCTCTTCACACTGTCAGACATTTGAACTGTTCAATGTACATAGGAAAAAACACAAACCACAATCTGATCTTTAAAATAAACTTTATTTACCATTTCAAATTGAACAGTTTACAGCTGACACGACTAAGACAACTTCAATGCTGTTTGGCCCTAAAATTGAAAAGACACACGGTTAGATACTGTACGTTTGATAAAGTACTGAGCTCATGTCATTGTTCTTGTCATTCTACTTCAGTTTTATATTTCCATGAGCACAGAAGTACACACACACTATTGAAAAGACATTGCTGCTTTTAGGATGCAGGACATGGGAGAGAAATTTTCTGTTGCTTTCAAACATATTTTTAAAGTGTCGTAACAACATGAAAATACATGCTACTGTTGACATTAACCAAAGGAATTCACAATTTTAACCGAGATATGCTGAATCTTTTTAGATTTTTAATTAATACAGTAATAAAACTGTGCTCAATGGATAGTCCCATCTTGGACCTAGAGGTATTTGTGTTCATATTGTCCACCAAATTCTAGTATTTCTGTTTTGCTTGTTCCAAACACAGCCCTGACATGTTTCTTTTAAGGCGTATGCGTCACAATTAAATTTAGACTAAGAAATAGCCAGGCCAAATTAGGAGCAAAGTCCATTTAAAAGACATTATATACCCAAATAAAATTCTGTTATTCAGTTTTGATCATTTTAAATGCATTTCAAAAATATTAAAAGATCGTCATATGTGTTAAAACATTCTTTCCAGGTGATCAAGTGTGCTTACTCTGTTTCCTTTACATTGTGCATAATACATGAAACTGGATCACAGGTCAACAGAAATGTTCTTAAAGGGTTTGCAGCACTACAAATACACTTGTGTACAATACCGAGATGAAGATATAACATTGTTGGCTTTAGACTGTGTCCTCCATCAATAAATGATTTCTGTTTGACCAGACGCTGATGTAAAAAGCATTCCTGTATATTTCAAGTTTCAGTAAAAAGCCTTAGTTTGGCAATGAGTTTGAGATCAGCTGGCTTGAGGAGGTTTAGGGAAAAAAAACATGTAGTGTCACTGAACATAGCTAAAAAGGATTACAACTGATGGTAAAATACAGTTTTAGTACTATAAAAATAAAAAGGAAAAATCTCTTACAAAGGTAGATTCTGCTTGTTAAATGGCAAAAACGGATAATTACATACTGATTAAAATTACATGACATCAATAGTGACACTAACATAAACTAGGTTTGACTCAGCAGTTGAACATCCACTACACAGAACACTCTGTACACATAACATTAGCTACGTTACAAGAAGAAATAAGGTAAAAACAACTAAAAATAAACCCCACTACAGCAACCCACCCTGATAAAAACAGAAAACACAAACATACACATCAGTTCAGTTTTTGTCTTTCTTGTTTTTTACATTACTGTACAACGGAGAGAGGTGGGGAACAGTGCAAGAACGGCACTGATGCATAACGTGTCTATTGTTAAAAAAAGGTTTGCATGTCAAGGTCAAAATCCAGGTCTGTTCACATCGAAGTACCTAGAGACAGACACATGGTCTTCATGCCACGATCAAGGTCTGAGGACCACACATCGGAAAAATGAGAGGGCTTCAATCTTGTGCATTCACATTTCCAACAGCGATTAATCATACTGTACTACTGCGCATGTAGTCAGCTAAAGTGAACCAGTAAATAAAAGTGCTGTTAGTCTCACGACACCTAAACTGCTGCTCTAATCTACTGCACTAACTGTCTAACAGAGGAAAAGCTAGAGTTTGTGACCTGCAGGTATGGTTGTGCTAAGACCAATGAACCTCTAACTACTCCCCTGAGTGTCCGATACCTCCTGTTAGGCAGCAGGGTTACTTTTATTCTTCTCTCTTTTTTCCCTACTTCTTAAAGTTAGATTGTGTTTTGTATATTTTTGGATAAAATCTTAAAAATATATGTATATATATATCATACCTTCATGCAAAGATTAATAAAATGTACAATAACAATGACGTAGACTATTATGCCATCAGGTTTTTGAATACCGACTTTATCTGTGACCTTCTCCATCATTTTGAGTCATTTTGGCCCAGAAACAGTTAAAGAACAATCTCAAACAAATATAAAAAAACTTTCCAAAACATAATTATTTATGATCCGTTGCGGAAATCTAATGAAATGGTGCTGTCATAAAAACATCTAATTTGACATCTCATTTTTTTGATAGAATCTGGAGATTTATCCAAGCTTACTTTAAATAAGACATCAATTACATCTTAAGTAAAATGTAATGTGTTTACAGTGCATATATTTATGATTTTACTAATATGCACTTTTCAAAGGTTTTTTTTTTTTTTTTTGCAATGGACACTGAATGACTTTCCTGAGGTAAATGTAACGTCAGGTTTCATTCAAGCTGTTTCATTCACGTCTTTCTGCAACTGAAACATGATTACATAAGAGACGACAAATTTAGTAAGTTGTACTGCATCTTTCAACATACCTTCTGATGTTCAATTGTTTTTTTTTTGTGCTATAACTAGTAGTAAAGAAAAAGAGACGATCAGTTTGCTTGTGCTCCATGCTGCCTTTAAACTGAGGCAGCTTTAGCGATCTATGATATCAAAATGACATGTTGGAATTTCATAATTAAATTTAATAAAAGCTGCAATAAAGCATTTCTTTGCCTCATTCTGACTCAAAATGATAGAGCACGTTACATATTGCATTTCTCCTGGCACAACACAGGAGAGAAATACCAAATAAACTATTTTGACTTGACTATATACAGAGATTCACTGTTTAATCAGAAGTCTCAATATATGATGCATCAGCACATTAGCAGCTGCATTGCCAGACTCCCTGTTAAAAGGCGTCTGGCAACATCCCAGACAAATTCACAGTGTAACCAGGACTCTTCATCCATGTATATGTGCCACTACAACCGTATGCATCATAAGTAATGGGGGCCTTGTTGAAACATCACTGGAATGATGTGATATGCAGCATCTAGCCAATACCAACATGACCAAAATTCTCCATACCAGTATATCCCCTCTCTACAAAACCAAAATGAAACAGAATGCACCACATTACCATAAAATGCTGTGGTTTCTATCATGAAAATTGGACAATTTGGCCTTTTATTTGTCTAGCAAGTCTATTTAATGTTGTTTTAAAATATTAGGCCAAAAAAGCTAACTTCCCCAACGATTTCAATAACTAACCACAGTGATTTTTCACCTATGCTATGTTTACGTTTCAATGTTCTCTTAACGCACAGACAACAAAAAATACACACAAACAAACATAACTAAATCAGAACACAGGTCTGTGCACATGTTTTTGGTAACATGTTGAGCGGGGTTAGTGTGCATACTACAGTACTGAATCTAATGAAGAACTAGCTGCTTCTGTTATCGCACACACGGTCCCCTCGCTCAGGAGATGCCTCGGCTCGAGATGCCCGGAAGACTAGACAGATTTGCCCTTTCATGTGGAAGTTCCCACATGAAAACCCCTCTCCTTCATGTCAAACACTCAACATCAGCAATAAATCACCTCAAGGTGTTGGAAAATGTTTTGCAAAAAAGCAAATTGTGTGTAACCCTGAGAATGGGCTTGAGAAGTTATATGCCTCGGTCCAGATACCTCAGTCAGTAAGAGCTTAAGACCAAATATCCTTTGTTTTGTATTTGTGCTCTCACTTAAATGGAAACAAAGTTCATATTCTCTTGGCCTATGCTTATTTATCGGTATCAGCCATTTTACTGGAAATCTAGTCAATGGATAATACACATGTTCTGTTTTGTAGTTTTAGGTGGATTTTGAGTTATTACGGTGTTAAAAGGTCATTTAACATGCATTATATCATAAACTGGCATTACATTGATCCTCAGCCACCATTCTCTCAGACACCAACATTGGCCCTTAAAAACCCCATATTGGCTTGTGAATGAGATGGTCCCCAAACAAGAAAATGGGTACAAAACAGAAGCTGAAAATAACACTCCATTTAACAGTGCCATTACAACATTGCCACAAAGAATATTTGGTCTTCAGCTATTAAACCTGACCAGCACTGCCGCCACTATACACACGAGCCAAGTCCCACTGTAGCTCCTGCTGCCGCTACAGTCACATTTCCAGACTACTCAACACAGAGTGAAAATATTGTACAATGCGCTATATACACACTGCGTGTATGCAAACTTTTTTGCAACGTGTATGTCTTTTTTCATGTCTTTTAAAAAAAACTGCAGTATTAAATTATGTGAACAAAAAGAAAAAGGTTTTGGATGACAACCAATTTCTCTAGAGGTTAGATTTCATAAAGCCCTTACAATATGTAAAGGACTCCAGCGAGAGTGGCCTGTCCCGCAGTGTGGGAATGGGAACCGTCCTGGGGGGAGGGTGGGGAGGGGCTCCTCTATGCGCTTGGTGAGGGGTTTAATGTGGAGCCGTTGCTTCCTGGGATGGTCAAACCGATCTCATCTTCTTTCTCCTTGAGTTTCTCTTTACCCTCGTCCTTCAGGTCTTCTTTGAGAGGGCACACCTCCACTGACTCGGGGCCTGTAGTGGCGTATCGGCCCTTGCGGTGCTCCTGCAGAGCCGGGCCCCAGTCTGGGTCAGGCTTCACGGAGTTCTTCAAACGCTGCAGAGGTAAGAGTCAATTTATCAACTGTTTTGATGTAGGATTTACATATTTTAAGTTAAAACTAGATAATTTTTCAGGAAAATAGTAGTTGTTACCATGATTAACTTTTTTCTTAAGGCATATTTAAACCAAGAACAAAGTAAAAAGCAGACCAGATATTCAATGGAATGAACAAAGAGGAAATTTACTCCAATACTATAGGTGGCTTAATGCACTGGCTGTTCCGACATTTTCCAAAATAGTAAAGAAAATAAAGTTATGTCTGTACAAAACATCCAGAATAAACAAAACATAGATAGGTAGATAGTACAATACATTGCAACAAGTGCAGAAGCACGTTTTAAAGGAATAGTTCACCCAAACATGACAGTTCTGTCATTAATTACCCTCATGTCGTTCCAAATCCGCCTGACCTTTCGTTCATCTTCGGAACACAAATTAAGATATTTTTGATGAAATCTGAGAGCTTTCTGACCCTCTATAGACACCAACGCAACTACCACATTCAAGGCCCAGAAAGGCAGTAAGGACATTGTTAAAATAGTGCATGTGACATCAGTGGTTCAACTGTAATTTTATGAAGCTACAAGAATCATTTTTGTGCGCAAAGAAAACAAAAATAATGACTTTTTTCAAGAATTTCTTTTTTTCCCATGCAAGTCTTTTCGACATGCATGTGGTGCTGCTGACACAGGAGCCGTCGTTCTGATGTAGAACGTCTATCTCTCTTAGTTCATCGTCTGTATATCCTGGTTCAAATAAGTAAGGCTGGGCAAAAACATTGCAAGTCATCCTCTCTGTCGAAATCTTCAGACATGTTTATGAAGACATGTTTTATGTACAGTGTGCATCATCTTCTGCTTGTAAACAAGGCGCAGTGCATCCAGGTTCTATGTCAGAATGCCGTCTCCTACGTCATCAGCATCACAAGCATGCATTGTGGTACTCTCGTAAACGCATTGCAGAGACTGGCACAGAAGAGAAAAAATTGTTGAATAAAGACGTTATTTTTGGTTTCTTTGCGCACAAAAAGTATTCTCATATTTTAACAATGTCCTTATACTACCTTTCTGGGCCTTGAATGTGTCAGCTGCATTGCTGTCTATGCAGGGTAAGAAAGTTCGTGTTTCATCAAAAATATCTTAATTTGTGTTCTGAAGATGAACGTAGATCTTATGTGTTTGGAACGACATGAGGGTGAGTAATTAATGACAGAATTTTCTTTTTTGGGTGAACTATCCCTTTAAGGTGCCGATGACAACTCTTAAGGTGGAATCTTACCTCTAAAAATGTGGATCCTTCAGACACAGCAATCTTGAACAGAGCATAGATAGGTATACAGATGACTGAAGATAAAGCCATGGCAAACCCAATGATCAATGACCAGTTGGGGTATACATAGTCATTATAGGTAATAGGCTTGTACTGTATCACGGTGAAAAACAGAATAAACTGTGAAGAGACAGAGACAAAAAAGGATTAGATTGAGTGATATGGAGAAACCTGATTCAGGGGGAAAAACTGAATCAGAAAAACCTAAAACATACTGTCACTCACAGTGATAATGAAAGGCGACACATATTTCCAGCAGATCCTGAAGAAGATTGGAGGAGGGAAGCCTAGCATCATCTCCACATCTTTAAAATAGTTCTTGTGGCCTAGGTGGGAACACAACATTGAAATGAACACCTCAGTGTACATCCAGCTACTGTGGCCTTTAAATAGAACATGTAGAAAGTGACTTGGAGGACTCACCATAGACATACATTATACAGATGCACATAATGCAAGAGATGACGACCAGAGAGAAACTGGCAGCGTAGTTGTCCATAAGCAGCAACCAGTATATTCCTGCCTAAAACACACACAGCATAATAGATGAAGTCAATCCATGGATTAAGGATGTGTGTCTTGTTTTGTTTGCTCGAGTGCGTTTTTGTTACTCACCCGTGTGGTCAGCGGCACTCCCAGGAGGAATCCTATTATAGCGACTCCCAGTGTGACATAGGTCTTATTTTTGATAATCCAATCAGTTCCAATCTCATCTACTACAGCCGTCACCAGAGTCTCCAGTAGACAAAACTACAACATTGAACAGAAAGAAAATAAATTGTATATCACTTTTTTTCCATGAACTACTAGTTAAACAGGAAATTTACTAAAATAAATACTAGTGCTGGTAAAGCAAGTAAGGTGAAATGTGTAGGTAAAATTATACAAAAAAAAACCACTAAATAAAAATATACATAAAAGGAGAAGGGGGAAAAGATCTGAAGAGATCATACTTTAATCTTAAAATCCTTAAAAAGTATAAGACCAAATGTTGAAATGATCTAAAGTAAAGTTTGAATAGAGTCCTATAAGTGGTCCAGGCTGAATTACTACTGTTCAAATGCTTGGTGTCAGTAAGACAGTATTTACATTTATTTTATTATTTTAAATTGTAATAATATTTCACCATATTCCTAGTTTTACTTTATTTTGTTCATTAGAGAATCCTTAAAAAAAAACTTCTAACCAATTCCACACTTTTGATCTGTAGTGTCATTGCAGAAATCTGCAGTAAAGAAAAGAAGGACAAATAAAAATACCTGAGTACCAAGGCCCAATAAAATTAGCATAAAGAAGAACAGCAAGGACCAGAGTGGTGATATGGGCAGCAATGTTAGGGCCTCCGGGTAGGCCACAAATGCCAGGCCTGGCCCATGATCAGCCACCTCTGACACATCCACCCCCAGATGATTAGCCATGAATCCCAGGATGGAGAAAATAACAAAGCCAGCGTACACACTGGTGGCACAGTTTGTTACACTGATGATGATACTGTCTCTGTTTGAAAACAGACAAATAAATGTTATAATTATTAGTAAGTTTGCAGTCATATCACAATTTGAACTGAAATTCTTTCATTCCTTCATTTCACATAATACAAGTTAGAAGGTCTATGCATTTATCAGTAGCAGCCACATGGGGGTGCTACAGAGTAATGCATGCATGTCATCAAGCACTCACCATACTCAAATGCACAATACTTAAAGTCTAATGTTTTAAAATGACACAGAAGCAGAAAAAATAAAGGGATAAAATGTTTATTACCTAAAACAGTTATTGTGGAACTTGTTATATGATGCCATGGTGATAAGCCCACCCCAGGCGCAGCCCAGTGAATAGAAAATCTGAGAGGCAGCATCCCCCCATACCTGCAGAACACAAAATATGTTATTATAAACATAAAATCAGTGATCACTTGCAGCTACAGTATGTACTGTTGTATAATGTACTGACCTTGGCATCTAGAATTTTCTCCCACTGAGGGGTCAAATAGTATTTGATACCACTGACGGCTCCTTCCAGAGTGATTCCTCTAATGAAGAGAATGGTCAGCACCACATAAGGGAAGGTTGCTGTGAAATATACCACCTGAAGAAAGATATAAAATTAAAACTCAATTTAAAAAAACCTAAAAAAATACATGTAGGTATGGTAAGCAGCGCTATTTCAGTGTTATATTATTTTGAATAAGCTTTTATTTTTACATTTTTAATTATTTTAATATCAGATTCTATTCAGCTTTCACTTTTGTTTATTAATTCTTTATTTTTCTCAGCTAGTTGCCAAAGTTTTTTATCTAATATTCACATTTTAATATTATGTTGCAGGAATGGATGTTCAACTCACCTTGCCTGATGACTTGACTCCTCGAATGAGGCAGAGGAACACAACCACCCATGACACAGCCAGACAGCCCAGTATAGGTAGACGCACCTCACCGAAGTTCCCAATACCATCAGAGATATTCAGCACATAGTTCCTGAGAGGGCAAAACCAGAAAAAGAGGGGTGTGAGAGACTGCAGGATGTAATACAAAGCATAAACAATTCACTCATCAAATTTATCATGCTAATCTAAGTATTAATATTTTGTCGGAGCTTGCTTTTAGGTTAAATGCATTAGAGCATCAAAAACAACCTCATCCACCACACAATGAATGAGTTTACAGAAGGCAGGAACAAGAAGGTCTTTCATACCACAGGGACAACACAGTCCATAGGGCACAAACCATTTATAAAAGATGTTAAACTGTCCACAAACATCTCATGGTCAAAGCCTTGTATTCTCTGACCACAGGCAGTAAAGTGAAGCATTCATTCCAAACCACATACAATCACAATCACACTCTTGGAAAAAGAAAACATTCTGTGCCTTTCTTTCCCATTGTTGTGTTATGTCATCCTACATGGTGTTCAAACATCATTCAACAAACACATCTGTCAAGTCCAGTGCACAAAGATCCAAACATCAAGACAAAATGCACGACTTCTGCAAACATGTATTAATTACCAGCTTTCAACCATCAATCTGTCATGAATTTTCCGAACTGATGAAAAATGGATTGACTATATAATTATCTTGAGATTCAACTCTCTGGATCTTTTCTTGCTAGCATTTATATTTGTGTATATACATATACAGAATTCAGTGACACTTATTTTTTGTCCTGTTCATTTATTTAAAAATACATACAAAAATGTCTCTACTATGAGAAGATTATTTTAATTTCGGTATTAAAATTAATTTGAATATTTTTAGAGGGCATAAAGTCAAAATGTTATTAATAATTATTATTTATTATACTACTTATGTCTTAAGAAAATGATATATTAACAAATACTGCACTACTTATTAATATTTGAAAAGTATTTGCCCAATCAAAGTTACGTGGTCCAATCAACATGCAGAAAAACTGGAAATTACATCATAGAGAGTACCAGCTCAATAAGTCTCTTAAAAATCTTTTAAAATATCCAAGAAGCCTTTTTAGACAAGGCAATGTTAATTTTAGGTTTTGAAATGTCATGCAATGTAACTTACAAAAAACTATAATATAGTTTATTTTATTTTATTAATGATTCATAATATATATAAAAAAAAAAAAAAGTTTTACCTTTAGACAATTTTTATATGTAATTATAATTATAATTACTACAGTAAGATCCATAGATAAATCGAGCCATAAAGGTGTGCATTTACCTCCAGTACTCTTCACTAGGACTGGTCCTTTTAGTGCGGTTGACTATCTCAGTCATCCCTGACACGACAGCGGACACATTGGCGAAGGTGGCATTAGCTCGTGGAGTGCCCATCACTCCAGCGCAGTCAGGAGTGTTCCAGGGGTTGTTACAGTACGTCCAGGGCAGCAGGTTTGTCATGGACATGAAGAAGTAATAAAATGCAATGCAAATCACCACATTGTAGTAAATTCCAATGTAGGTAGAGACCACCATCATTCCATAGCCAACACCTTGAAGGAAAGAGAACAACCAAATGACAATACGTTAAAGGATATTTAGCTTTGAATACCCAGAAAGCAATAGACTCATCTGAGAAACCCGTAATGTAACATCAAAAATAACAACAACAGTGAACACAAAAATGTATATTAAGATTGCATGATCGATTATTTTGACAAATATTAAAATATTGCTTTGCAATACAATAAAGCATTTAAGCATATTCTGCATTTCCCAATTTTAACAGTATGTGCAAAACATACCAACCAATAGGTGGTGTCTATTTTCATGAATTAAACATGATCTGGTGGCAGTAGAAATACTAAAACCCACTAAACAAAACAAACTGAAACTAAACTAAACTAAATTAATTAATTCAGTGAGTGACCCAAACAATTATAGGAAAAGCTAGCTGTGAAGTTTTTTCTGTTCATCTTCTATTTATTCTCATACAAAATATTATACAAAATTTAATTATTCGAGAAAATTAATCAGCTTTTTGTCTTCAGAAAATGTTTGCCACAATGACTACTAATTTAACGGATATCTATTATAAAAGTAAAAATGTTTGGACTTGAAGAAATTATGACAGTGAAACTGGTGCATTTATATTTATCATTCACATGGCACAATTTTAAACCGAACTCAGACCACCTCTTGAGTTTGTGAGGAGTGTTTAGATATTGCAAGCCACCCTGAGGTGAAGAAAACATTGTACGAGTATATGTTTAAAAATAATTACTAGTTTAATAATGTAAAACAGGTCATGCCATACATACAAAGGGCAAACCAACCCACATAGATTTATCTGTGACTTTTCAGTTTTCATTTAAATATTTTTTGTTCTCACACCTCCTTTAACGGCCTCATGCTTACCTTTAAACATGGGGCTGACCTTCCAGACTCCCAGGCACCCGAGGGAGGTAAACTGCCCAAAGGAGAGCTCCAGGAAGAACAGAGGGATGCCACAAAACACCAACATGATGAAGTATGGGAACATGAAGGCACCTGTGATACACAAACACTCACAGAGTTACATAACATATTTTATCCTGACACATTAGTCTTCTAGTTAAGGCAGACAAGTAGGTGTTCTTATTTGCATAAATAGTAAGAAACAAAAGTAGTTTAAAAATGACTATTTTCAATTATAGCGTTCCATAATGTTTCCGCACATAAGCGAGTAACACCTAATGTTACACAACAGATCTAATTTGATTGGACGAGCTGCATTTCAACTGCATAATGGAATGGAACGTGGATTCATTGCTTTGAGTGTTTTAAGCCACACCAAGCCGACGAACTACTGGCAACGAAATCAGACTGCGGGGTCAGCTCACGTCGGCAGTGTCTGGGTCCAAAGCTGCCCTGACAAACCAAGCTGATGCTCAACATCCGAAGGGCAAGTTACACGTCCGTTCTGCGCCTTTCTCGTGCACTGGTTCGCCAGCTGAACAGCCAATCAGAATGATCAGATGAGCTCTGACGCCGATTCAACATGTCGAATTGGCCGGAAAAAAGCCGATGAGGACCAACTTCAGCCAACACACTGAGAATACTTAGTCGGCCGACGAACAAAAACTGTCCGACGGCCGACCGTCGGCTTGGTGTGTACCGGGCTTTAAAGGGGTCATCGGATGCCCATTTTACACAAGTTGATATGAGTCTTAATGAAAAGTCTATGACATACTTTGGTTAAAATTTCTCAATGGTAGTGTAAAAAATCAGCTCTGTTTACATCAAGCCATTCTTGCTTTACATGTTAATGAGCTCTGCTGGCCCCACCCTTTCTTCCGTGGGGAGATGAGCAGTGCTGTTTGCTTTAGCCGCGAAACTGGCACGCTATTAGGAAAGGCGATTTGCAAACCCTTTTACTCACTTCTTCTGTAGATGAAGCTGGATCACGAATGATTCACGCGAACATATACGCCTTTAGGCAGATCGGGGATCATAGCATTCCCTTCAAGACGAAAGTAACGTTAATCCTCTGCGTCCTCAGATATCGGGAGTAAATGACGACTGCTATATTCATTATTACATCCAATAACTAAATACTTCAATCGCTTTATCAGAGACATTCTTGTCTTCCCCTGCACCAGAGTCGACACAATGTCGGACAGCTCTCAGCTCACTCAGGCAGGTTTAAGGTAAAACGGCCTTGTCGATCAACTATCGTGGGAGCGGTCTGTACAGAACTACGTAATTCTGACAGGAATCTCAGAACAGCCTGATTTGAGAAAGAGGATTTTAAAACAGGGATTTTTTATCATTATAGGATTGTGTACACACACTTCCAACACATATTTATGTTCAAACAACTTGTAAAGTGCATTTTGCATCCGATGACCCCTTTACAGACAAGGGTGGAGTAGAGCCCGTGGGCAATCCGGCGTGCAGTCGCTGATGCTCGCTAAAGCATGCAATCGCTTTCATATGTGCGCTGTTTATTGGTTTCACTTTCGCTTTTGAAATCGATCACGTTCAGCAAGGAGGGGAGAGGATAGAAAGTGGGAGCACAGTAACTCGTTTGGGGGGGGCACAGCCCGCGAATGCCCCCCCTTGGCACCGGCCCTGCCTTAGCCCAGTCAGGTGTGCCATGAAAAATTATCCATACTTCATATCTGTATTATAATTCGTCATTATTATTTTAAATCAGAGGGTTTTAAATATGTTTAACCAATGCCAATCGTTAAAAAGAGCTCGTAACTCCACCCCGCCTCCTTTCAGATTGATGCGCCGCCCACAACCTGGAGGAAACAGATCTCCGCTTTTTCGCAATGCAAGGGTAAATAAATAATAACTGATGTTTGAATAGTACAGCGTTTTCTTTACTCAGCAGGCTTGTCCAGGGCGGGCACAAATAGTTCAAAAAAAGGTTCTGATGCCCTGTGGCCTTACAGGACCATAATTCATCCTTGTTTAAAGAGCCTGGAGTTCGGTTACTTATTTGAATTCTGGGCTAATTCAGGGTAGGGCTTCTGATTAGAGGCAGCTCTAGGAATATGAGATTGTGGTTTCCGGGCCAGGTCATTGGGGACCTGCTGCTAGAGACCCTTGCTTACTCTAGCCTGGTCTATTTTAAGTGAGGTGTGTTATGAGACTTGATACCAAATGAGTACCCTTTTAAGGGAGCAAAGAATTTGGAAAGGACCCAGTGCTGTGACTTACAAAAACAAAACCCTAAATACCATCAATTTTACTTTCGATTACATCCATAGACTTTCAGACTTGCATGAAAAACAATGAACTTATTCTATTTTAGGAATCTAGCAAGAAATTGTAAAATGCTAAACCATGCAAGAAAAGCACAGAAAGAAAGACAAGATAGATTTTGGGAGAAGAATAAAGTAAAAAATGGTCACCTCCTCCATTCCTGTAGCAGAGGTAAGGAAACCTCCAGACGTTTCCCAGCCCCACTGCGTAGCCAACACTGGTGAGGACAAACTCAATCTGGTTGCCCCAGTTTCCCCTTCTGGAGTTTTCATCTTTCTTTACTGGCTCTCCTGGAACTGCTCCATTCTGAAACAGACATACGTATGAATGAAATGAAAATTTCAGATGAAAATCGCTCTCATGAGTCAGAAGTAAACAAATGTTGTTTACAATAAGCACTCACAAAACAGAATCTTAAAAAAAAAAAAAAAAAAAAAAAAATGAAGTAAGAGGATATTTGATGCATAATATGCTCATGAACTGTGTTCAATCAACATCAAGATTCCAGGTTAATATTTATGAATGAATGTGAAAGTATATTTTAGCTGCTGTGACTGATTGTGGTTTTATTTATTTTTTTGATCATTTTTCGGACCTCCCCAAGTTAACCAAGTTAACTCCCTAAACTGCATTTTTGTATTATATGGTCATCCAAGTCATTAAAAAATGCATACATAAATTCTTATAAAATGGTTTCAGGTTAAATTCAGCATGACACAAGTTAACTGCATTATCAAAACCAAAATTAAACAAGAACGTTAATGCCATGGTGAAGTGATACTGCACATGCCTCCAACATATGGAGCTCCCATGATGATGCAAGTTTGGGTTTGGGTTGTCAATTCATAACTCTGGTCCCACCACTTTCTATAGCTCTCTACCAATAAAAATGTGTTACAAGAAGACAACTACAAGAAAGTAAGAATTTAGTCACATGTCAGAAAGTTTGTGTGAATTTTGAGAAAACTCCTAAATTGCATGCAAACACTGTTGAGGGCTCATTGAGCGTGCTGGAGTGCACTTGATGTGAACTGAAATCACCGTCATGTGCACAAGACAAACATTTGGTCTTGTCAGCCTGATTTAAAGTTTACTCTCTCCATCTGCTCTCATCAGATACTCTTCATGTTGACCTCTAAGGCAAGCTCACGATCTGATCTAAGCATGCGCTCTGTCCGCACAGTGAGCACGCTGCGGGAGATGAACATTCAGCGCCCATGCTTGCGATCTTCCCTGCAGCTCTAGGATGAATCCAGGCTGCATTTGATGATTCTAGTGAGCAATTTTGCTTTACAAATGCTTAGTTGACAACTAACTATGTTTAGATATTGTAATTGTAAACTGATAGAGTTTCATCCTTTTCTTCAAGTATAACTGTGACTTAATTCTGACAATTGTAACTTCATTTTCATCATGTGAAATGGTCACTTAATGTGAGTTAATAATTGCATATGTAATAATTAAAAATAATTAGAAACTCTTTAGACGAAGTACCACTGCTGTGATATGCTGAGTGCCTAAATATAAAAAGATTTTGAGCTGGCTGTATAACTGTGTTGTAATATTTTTAATGGCAGCAAGAGTGTCAGCTGTAATGGTACTCCTGCGTTTTTTATTTAAGGTATTTAAGGTTTGCTTCAGGTTACACAAGGCACTAAACACACACATACACACACCTAGACTCAATGCAGCATCTGAGTCTGAGCTCCCTGGGCCATTGCTTCCCGCAGGATCACACAGACACATGTGCATCAGCAAAATGAACAATAATCCAAAGATTGCCTTTCAGCCCAAATGAAATATTCATTTTGTTAAGCATTAAACAATGCAACATTTCTTGAACAAGAACACAAAAACCCTAGTGAATAGACCCTAGAATACACAACTATCACTTATTCTTGAACCTGCAACGGTCTAACTCTACAAGTCCACTAAAGCAGATTGAGTGAAGCTGAGGAGGCATTTTCAATTCATTCTCTACAGGAGCTGAGTAACAGACTTGCGCAGGGGATTGTGGGACTGACAGCAAAGCAGAACGAGAGGTGAGAGTGTCAAAACAATGAGAAACACTCAACTTAATGCAAACTGGTTGTGTGGCAACCAAACACTGTAAGGTTAAGGCAGTGACATCTGTCATAAACAATTGAAAGTATCCTGTAATTTCTGATGGATTGTTGCAAATTAATGCAATCATAATTGCAAATTAATCAGGTTTTTGACCATGTAATGTAAGCAAATACTGCCACGCTACTGTATTTAAAGAGAGTATTGAAGAGATTTATTCTGCATCAGTGGACACATAGGTTAAGTCTGCTTTTGACCTGAGACTGGGTGAAGTTTAGCAGCTGGGCACCTGAGATGAGAAAAAGGAGGAAATTCAGAGTAGACTAAAACAGGTGGGATCCTTGAGGTCAGAACACCTGCAAGATGAACCGACTTTTAAAGATATAAAGTCTTTCTTTCATGAAACTCTAGATGGTGCAGACTGATGAGTTTTTAACTGATGGTATTCACAGCATTAAATGACTTGGCACAAGCTGATTGGTTCATGTTGCATACGCAACCATTGAGCTTACTGCTTTACATTGAAATGGCTGGTTAGCATCCACTCGAGCATTTTGCAGTGTGCTTTCAGAGTTCCTCTAAAATCCTCCCCCTTCCCCAGCTCCACTTGTATAGGTCTGCTATGGGTTATTTTATATGCTATTTGTGCAGCATCAGTATGTCTTAATTACTCACAGCACCGCATTGCCATATGCATTGGCAGTAGCAAGTTCCTGTACTTGCTTGCAGCAGCATCAGAAATAATCTACAACTACAGCAATAACCAACACCAGCAGCAATTCAGCAGCAGCTTAGCAGATCTATTCCGCCAATACCAAATCCATTAACATTGTCATATCCATAACCATGCTAAAATCTTCAGAGAGTTGTCATGACAGAAAAATGCTTCATTGAAATGCTAGTCAATACTTCTCTACATTTATCCACCTATAGTATTATAGTACAACAAATTATACAAGGGATTGCAGCTCTATAAATGAGACAGTTGATATTTTCCAAAACATGTCCCTTCTGCGCTCATACGAGGTTATGTTGGGTTTACCTTCCGGTAAATTAATGAATTGTTTAGTTAAGTCTTTATCCGCTGCACTCTGTGATCCCTGTCCCTGTGCTTTTGATTGCCCAGGTGTTTCAGCCGTTGCCATTCGCTCCAAGGGTCTGTCTTACTGAGCACAGAGTGTGAGAGAGAAGATCGTCCAGCTGGGCCCATCTGCCCTTTTACGTAAGACCAAGACACGCTCATAAATACAAGGCCTCAGGGGGACCTGAGTCAAATGAGTGGTTCAGTTATTTGAATTTCTAGAAAATAAACTGGAAAAAACAAGGAAAAAAGGAATAGAAAAATTAGTGGTTCATACTGAAAATCGCATTAAGTGACCAGGTGTAAACAGCCCCTTTGGGTTTGAGACATTAGTCTTTGCAACTTTAGGGATCTCATCTATGCACGAACAGCTTGTAACATTCCAAAGACAAAGGAAAACTTGAAATCGCATCATATGACCCCTTTAAAGAAAAGAGAGAAAATAAAAAAAGAAGACTTCCTTAAAACTACTCCAAAAAACAAAAACAAAAAAAAAACACTGCTTCATATAATCAGTACTAATAGTAATGGTATTAATCTTGATCTCTTCAGGTTGTATTTTCACCAAAAGTTAACTGTTCCACAATGTCCTGCCCTACAACCTCAAACAGTAAGAAGAATCTACCCATGAAGCCTGTGACTGACAGCAGCACATCTCCCTCTGAGCAATTCATTGCAGGTATGTGACCCTGTCAAGCAAAGAAGGGATGTGAGAACTGACCTGTGACTTCTCAACTTAACACCCAGAATGCCTGGAGATGTTCGTGCAGAATGTGGCGTGATATAACGCACAGTTCAATGAAACCTCAATATGGTGTGTTTAAGTGTTTGGAGCATAAGCTATATGCGTGTTCACATTCAGAATCTTTTTGATTAACTTTCTGAAGTCTTAAATAAACCAACAAAAACAAGAGTGACAGTATTTGTACTTCATTCTTCCAACCATCACAGACTGTCATCTGCTCCAATGAGCTGCATTCAGGGGGCAAAAATAAATTATTATATAAATTAATTATTCATGCTTCCCTAAGAGAGATATAAATATTTCTAACTGAAATATAAATATTACTAAGAGTAAATATTTTGATTACATTTAAAACCTCAAAATAATTCTCATTTTATGTAACATACTAATCAAATGTCACAGATTATGTAACATACAAGTTGAAAGACATAATATTTAGTTGTATTAAACGATTATTGATGCATCCCTAAGAGAACTATAAATATTTATAAGGTATAGAGAAACAGAAATTCTCCTGGGGGATCTATTAACTTTTTTTTTTTAAATTTTGCCCCCTACAGATTGTTATGTGCTCTGGTTGAGCATGTCAAATTTGCATCACTGAATAAACACGTAAGCACACTTATCAGGGGACCTTTCCCACATCAGCTCATCTGATTTCTATGATTAATTAACCTTGGCACTACAAAATCAATCTATTTTAAGTTATTTAAAATATGAACTGAGAAGGGTGATGCCATGGTTATAGACTGAACATTAAACCCACACTCATATGAAATCATTGTGCCCCCAAAAAAGACTCTACAAGACTTCTAATCCTGCAGTGGAAGATATACATACTGTGAAGAATCAACGACTTCCTGCTCACTGAAGTTAAAGAGTCAAAGGTGTGGCCTATGAAGTGACCTTTGTAAAAAATAGTGCAGATTCCAAAACCCTCTCCGGGCAGTGAAACTTCACAAGGATACACAGGTCCAAACATAAAAAGAGATTAGAGACCTACTGCTGATTAATGCTGCAAAGCATTTCCCAACAGGCTGGACAGTTTACAGGAAAGCAAGAAAAAAAATGACCAAAGCAATGTGAGAATGTGAAAGAAACAGAAAAGCAAGGAAGCCAAAGGAAATGTGCTCTCCAACACTTCTGAAATAGTTAAATACCCAGGTCCACTGGGTTCACCGTTCATCAGAGCTGACCTTTCCCCTTTCTAGTGCCCCCTATACAGACTCCCAGTTCACATTTCAAAGGCAACATCCTCAATCTTTCTCTGCTGATGAGGGCTTCATTCTTCTTAGGAAAAGAAGGGATATACAACAGGCCTGTTCAAAGATTCCAGTAAGACTTTCACCTCGGGTTTATTTATCACGGTCAGAGGTAAGAACACAAGGGTTGTGATTGCTACCAAAAAGCCTCTTACAGAGCATATTTTCATTCTATATTCTACAAGTCAACTACAAGGCATTTGTATGATAACTTTCTGAAAAGCAAACTATTGCACTGACATGTTAATTTCTGTATCAGCAAATTCAGTGTTTTTGGGGTGGGACAACCGGTTTGTGTCCTAAACGCTGATGAGGATGGGCAGAAGGAGTGGTAGAAAGCAAAAACGTTGACTTAACTCCTTTAGTTATGGTCCCCTAAAAAGCACTCAATGACTAAACAAGGGCGGGTTCATTCTCTTCAACTGGAATGAAATTAACCAGCGTGGACAGTCCTTAAAGACGCCATTATCCAGTTTCTGTGAGGTGAAAGTAATTCTGCTAAAGATGCAAAGCTTCCGCTTCTCACCCTGTGAGCAGTAGGCCATATTCCTGCTCTCTCATAGGTTTAGACCCTGAAAACACTCTTCTCAAGCTTGATCAATCATCAGCAATGGTGACTTGACAGGCAAAGCAACCCAAAATCTGAACAAGGGGCACAAAAGTGGGGAAGTGACGGTGGCCTAAGTGTCAGGTCATTAGGAGTTCACGTCACTCAATCCACACACACGCTGTCACATACACGCCCATATGTGAGGATATGTTTATAAAGGCTGGCATAAAGCAACATACAAGCAATCCGGTTCCACAAGTGTTTTCAATGCAATAAAGTAAGTAATTATTACTATGGGCAGCTGATCTGGTTATTAGGAATTATGGAAACATCATGACATACTGCAGAATAATAGTAACGATTTTAAACGGCAAGGCTATTAAGCTGCAAATTAACAAAGCGCTACAAAATTTATTTATATATTTATTTATTATTTTTAAGATATTAATACTTTTTATTCAGAAAGGAAGCATTCAATTGATTAAAAGTGACAGTAACAACAATAAAAGTTTTGCACATCTGTTTTCAACATTGATAAAAATAAATATTTCTTGAACACCAAATCTGCATCTTAGAATGATTCCTAAAGAATCATGTGACACGGAAGACTGGAGTAACGACTGCTGAAAATGCAGCTTTGGCATCACCAGAATAAATTCTATTTAAAACTATATAAAATAGAAGTAGTTATTTTAAATTGTAATAATATTTAGCATTCTTACTGTTTTTACTATCAAATAAATGCAGCCTTGGTGACTTTCTTAAAAACATTATATCGAAAAAATTATTACATAAACGTAGACACAGACAGAAGCGTATTATGCACAAGAAACAGTGGTCACAAGCTTCACAAGACAGGTACCGCACAAGTGTTTGTACTACATGGGCTTCCATTTAAAGAAACTAAAAGTTTATCTTCAACCCATAAACCAGTTTTAATCACTAGGCAGGATCCATAACAGCTCTGGTAGCCATCTTGTGGGAGTCATTAGGTCTGAGGATGGCTCTTCATGGTCATACAACCAAGAAACTGGCTATTATTCATGAATCATGACTGTTTTGTTCTATAATAAAAATGCCTACTTCTTAAATGGTTATTTTCAGAACACCTGAATGGAGTCAAACACCTTCTAGAATCCAGATCAAATGTTCAAGAGGACGCATATCTGTCATTCCTTATGTCATGTTTCTGCACAGTTCAAGACATTTATAACAGCATTTCAAGAATTACCAAAGCCATTCTAAAGAAAAACTGTACACTTTAGTGAATGCTCAAAACTAATTATACCAAAGACTTAAACATAAGACCTAAAGACAGTTCCTAATCCCTCTAGTTCCCTAGTTACTTAAAAAAAACAATCTGAAAGATTTTCTTGAGAAGTTCCCTCAGAGTTTTCACCCCTATGTTGATAACTGAGGCCTCAACATTCCATATACACTTCTAGACTCACTGTTATTTCTCACTTCCTTTGGTCTTACCTTTGTGCTGTCCATTGTAAACCCCAGGTAGTAGCGCCTACTCATACAGGAACCTACAGCATTCAGGCAAGCATCAGCGTGTAAGCAGGGTCAGAGTAGACTGACACGGCTCCATGTGGAACCTATTCTACCCTCGAGCCGTGGGTGGGGAGAGGGGAGGAGCCTGGAGGTGTGGCTTTAGGGAGTTTCACTGGGTCACAAGGCACATATTCAAATTGGTCGCTTCTACCTATACACTGTCACCAACTATAATGCTATAGGCTGTTACATAATTTTACATTGTTATGAATTACATAACAGTAAAGATGTCACAAAAGATTGCAAATATAGATCTGTACATAGAAAGCCAGAAAACCAGATCTAGATGAAGACACGCTTCACATAACCAAATCATTTAATTAATGCTCAGTGAGAATGATAAGGGAATGTAACCTGTGGAAGTGTGAGCCATTGCAAGCTGTTCACCTGCTCATCACACAATGTTATCTCAGCATTTTTGTTTGTAGATTCTACACAACTATGTATGTTCAACCAGCTTGTCCTAGTTACACAGAGACATAAACAGTTTCCATTGGCCTTTCTCTGTTGTTGTACTCTGGGCTGATTCTCATTATTGCTGAGCTATTTGCATTTGTAAACACAGAAACAAATGAATTTGTTATGGAGGGACTGAATTTGGGGGACGACCCATTTTAAAATCACAATATGCTCAAGAGGGCCAATTAAGAGTACTTTTAAAGGCCCATTGAAGGCATTCAGGGTTGCATAAATCAGCCCAATTTCGGCTGACATCAAACATAGAGATGCAATGTCAAGCAACTTCAGCTTCTAGACTGAAAAACATCTTCAGAGTCCATTAGCATTAGAGGAAACAGATGGAAACAGAAGTTCTGATCACATTAAAAGATTGTTTGCCGTGTATAATGTACAGCATTGTGTTCACTGGCCTGGAGAAACAAGATTAAATCAACTCTATTTCCTGGCTGGAATGACAACAAAATATTTGTGAAAGCATTTACATGCTCGTAATGTTTAAAACAAATATTTTAAATATAATATTTGGTCTTAACTTGCTATTGCCTATTCATCACTTATGTAATATTTGTGTATACTTTCAGAACGTCATACACAAGCATGATGTTATGGTTCATGCACCTTCTGTTTAGACTGTATTTTGTCAGGGATTATGAATGTATGCAGAGATTATGTTCTGCTGAATTAAGTCAACCATCTTAAACACAAAACTTGCTCAGATCGATGTAAACAAGAAGGTTATATCACCTCTCTTCTTGGTATCCTTGTGCAGAAATAATGCGAAAGTTACTATGTCCATACGCTTTACCTGCGTTACATAATCATGACTAAGTTTATAGATAAACTATACCGTTCAAAAATTTTAAATTGGCAAGATTTTTTGTTGGTGGAACATTTTTAAAAGAAGTCGCTAATGCTCGCCAAGGTTGCATTTATTTGATCGAAAATACAGTAAAAAATTTAACATTTTGAAATATTAATACAGTAATATTTAACATTGAATATTTAATAAATATTGAACCACTGATTTCACATTATCCTTCAAAAATCATTCTGATATGCTGTGCTCAAGAAACATTTTCTATTATTATGTTGAGAACAGTTGCTGCTTAATCATTTTTGTTGGAACTGTGAAACTTTTTTTGTGAATAGAGTGCATTTATTTCAAAAATAAATCTTTTGTAATATTATAAATGTCTTTAACATCACTTTTGATCAATTTAGTGCATCCTTGCTGTATAAAAGTATACATTTCTGTCCAAAAAAAATCCAAACTTTTCAATGGTAGTGCAAACATATATGCATGAAATTAATATTATCATGTAAAACGTCTTGTGGTTATACAACACTTGCAGCTATAAATACATAGTGTGTTTTTTAAATCTTGGCTCAATTTACTTTCATTATTAATGGGTTGCCATAAACAAACTTTTTTGATTTCTTTAAAAAATACTAAAATTAATTTATGTTGTAATTGACACTATGTCAGCAATGCTATTGAATCAGCTTGATTTCTATTGAATTGCATTCAATAAAATACATTACATATTCCTTTAAATTTGACTTAAACATTAGTTTTATTACAAAATCTTTTCTATATAAAATGTGTTACAGGCCTATATGTTTTTTTAGAATATGTAATTTAGAAAATGATTTAAATCACAAGAGAATCAAACAAAGACCTACATGTAAAACAAAACCAAATCTAATCACAAATGCATGTGATGCCTTGAGGGGGTGAGTAAAGCGTGTGGAAAGAGTTTTGAGGCTGTTCTCCTGACAGCTCTGAATCGAAGCCCTGACTTTTTCATCTCTCCTGCATCCTGAGGCCTCAGTTTGTCATGGCATGTGCATGGCTTGGAGTTTGCTGAAGCCCAGACTGAGTGACTGCTTTACTGTGAGACCGGCTCTGTTCCTCAGGAGCCCTCTGGCAAATTATCCCAACTGCATGTGAGACACAAAAACTTTCCCCAGTCTGTGAGAATCAGCAAAGCCCAAAGTACAACATTTAGCCTGTCAAACAGGCAGTGCTTTAAATGACATATTGTGCAAAAATAGCATTTGTAGAGAGCATCTTTGCCCTTTGGTCAGGAAATAAGTTGGCTCACTGCTGTGACAGCTGCAGAGGTGGAAGCAGGGTCAGCCAAAACACACTTGTTCAAAAGACAAGTGTGTTTGCACAGAATAACTCTTAGTAATAGACCACAAAAATAAGAGCAATTCTTTGTTCTACAGTACATTTGAATGCTAATGCTACAAGGCTAGTCAAACTAAAAACCACAGTACTGCGTTCCAAGAATGTAATTGATAAATTTAGTCTAGACATAATATGTTTAACATGTTCCTTCTTAACTTGAAGTAGCATCCTAAATAATGTTAGATTTTTTTCAACCCAATTAAGTGCAAAAACCAACTAATAGCTGAATTTGGTCAACTCCATCACGCAGTCACCCTTCAAGAAAAGTTTCATAGTACATAGGGTTCAGAAAAATCATGAATAAGTTCAGACAAATCATGAATCTGGTGCTGTCTATCAGGATGTCCTGCCAATGCTACGCTGAAGTTAGGGTTTTGTTTGAGCATTGTAGGAAATCAGCATTTTGGCCGACATGACCAATGAACCAGCTGTGGGACGGGGTTTGAGCTGGTTTGGAGAAAAAGTCAATCAAATAATGTTAAGAAATTTTGTAGCATAAATCCGTCTGATAAACATGGCCATTACATGCTTAAAATGATCCATGTGTTCCCCAAAATATGAAAACAGCCAGGTTACTCTTTAAAAACTACAATAATGACAAGATTTTAATTTTTAGGTAAACTGACAGAATGAATACAACTATCTATTTTCTAAATGCATGTTATAGATCTTATTGTGAATGGTTAATCCATGTTTTATTTTTTTTATTTTTAAGTTCTAACCATGTAATGTTTAATCAAAATGTCACAATTAGACCTTCCAGTAAAAACAAAATACTTTTCTATGGTTATTTATGCAATGACTTTTAGTCTGCTTAAATCCCACCCTTTGCCAGCTTTCTTTTATGTGCCTTCATTTTTAAAAGGAACGCCCGCAATAAATGCTACAGAACCAAGGCCCCACCCTACATTTTTTTTTGTCTATAGAAACATCTGTTGCAACTTCAGTTTCATCACTTAATGACTTTAATCATAAGGAAACTTGTGGAAAATAAAGGAAACAAATGTCCATGAGAGGTAAAGGGAGTCAGAAAGGAAAGAGAGATTAAAAGTGATTAAGCCTGAGGAAAGTACCCATGACTGAGTGAGGGTCACTACTGCTGGCAGCTATGACAGCTGTTCAGACAGACAACCTTCACCTAGAAGGTCCTGAAAGTCACATGGACAAAATGACAAGACACAAGTCTTAGGAAAAATATGAAACATGTTATTAGTGGATATTGTGCAAAGTTATGAAAATAACTGAAAAACAGGTGTAAAGAGAATTTCTGAGTAATTCATATAAAATCAGCACATGAAGGGTAGAGAGAATTGAAGCAAGAAAGAAAGAAAGAAAGAAAGAAAGAAAGAAAGAAAGAAAGAAAGAGAAAAAGAGAGCAGCTGGAAGCCCAGGAGCACAGTGAGTGTGAGAGAGGAGAGACCACTGCCTCCGAGCACACATATGCTTCTGAACTGCTCTTTCCCCCTCTCTCTTCTTTCTCTCTCCTATGCAGTGGGCTTCAAAAGTCTGAGAGTCTACACTGAAAATCTTAGATTAAAAATCAAACTTAAACCTGAAGCTTTAAAATAAAATAAATATTAATATTTTTAAGTTTTACATTTGAAAAAAATAATAAACTAAAGATTCCACACAAGATTCTAAGACAGTAATTTAACTAAGCAAATTTGTGACATTGCATGTGAACTTTGTACAAAAGCTTCCATTTAAGCGCAAAATCATTCTGGACAACTTGATCGTCAGCACGGGGTTCATGCAGCTGGAGTACATGTTAAAGCTATAGGAAAGACTGAATACTAAGAAATTATGCAATTGATGTTGCTTTCACAAATAAACTTCATATTCAGCTATGCTGATAATGTTTGCAATAAAAATATTTGCATTTAATTTTAAAAATGCAACACAGAACATTATCACTGTGGTTTCAGTTTGTTGAACCCCATTAAATTTCCAACAATCCATGTGGACACACAAAACATCAAAACATACACGTATGTATTTCAGTCTCAAACTCTGTAGAAATAAATGGAAAACAAAATATTGTTGGTGAAATATGTTCATTCGATCCGTGAAGTTTGCTGACATTATGCTAGGCGATATACCTTACGTAATAAATATTATTGACACACCTACATGTGACAGTTTTATAGCTACACTGTTAAAGAGACTGATAATAACTTATTGCTAAACTCACTCACTCTCTCCAAGCATTATTTGGTGCTCTTTGGGTCATTATGTGAAACCAATCAATAGAAATAGCATCTCTTTAATAGTAACATAAATGATCAGGTGTTGCAATCAAAACACTTTCTAAACTTTGCTTTGCAAACATTGATCATTGTATTGTAGATTACTGTGAAGACATTTTGACCCAGTAAGATGTGACTACAATTAATGACTGGCTCATATTATCTCAATTATTAGTCAAGCATGCTGTACTCCAACAGATAGCATTAGACAATACAGCATCCAGCAGAATTAGCCGAATTATCACAGAGCTAATATAAGAGCTCCATAGAGCCCAAGCTGTCAAAAAAGACAGAGCTGAATCTCCAGCATGGAATTAATCGGAGAAAATTACATAGCTGTGATTGGAGAACGCTGCCCATTTTGAGGGGCCAAGTAACTCCTAATAGGATTTATGATTTATAGGATTTATCATCAATTAGGTCTTAGTGTTGTTTACAGAGAGCCTATATCAGCGATACCTCTTTAAAAAAGTGAACAACTCATTTCTGTTAATACAGTTATATTTGTGTAATGCAAACATTTCTGTTTAATTAGTCCTGACAGCAACTGAGTGATAAAAAAAAAAAATGCTTCTGCCGTTCAAACATATGCATGCATGCAAATGAAGTGCAATCATATAGATCAAAACAAAATTTGTTCTTAAACATAAAAACTACATTAGAAACAAGAAATCCAATAAAAATAATATTATATATAATATAAATAAATACAGTAGTCAATCTGAAGCGATACTAAGTTTAAGTTTGGTCATTTTAATTTATTCAAATAGCTATTTTTTAAACGCTTTTACTGTATTTTGTAACATTTTTAACATTTGTAGACAATATATTTATTGTGTACATTACAGGTATAAAAACTTCAGTTTGCACATTGTTCATTATGCAAATTAAATTAAAAAGGATGCAATATCATTCTAAGTTAAGCAAATTTTTAGGCTAAAATAGAGAAATTATGTTTCCCCACCGTATACACACGTGACTGAGTACACACGAGGGGTTTGGAGGCTGGAGGCTGAGACTCTGGCAGATGCACCTGCTCCTCCGTGTGTGTTTGTTTGTGTGTATGTGTGTGTGTGTGTGTGTGTGAGATAAATCAGTGAGCTCTACAGCTGGACACCTGAGTCTGTGGTGCCTCTCAGAGTTCTAGCACTGCGAGAAATGATCAAATATATCAGTACACCTCATCAAATTCTCTCTGCAGGATGTTCAGAAAACAAACAGGGGTCAAATACTACAAAGTACATTTCCCTTGATCACAGCAAAAAAATAAATTAATTAATATTTTGTCACTTGCATAAATTGCTAAAGTGAAATGTGTTACAGATTATAAGGTGGACCTCAAAGGGGAAAAAAAATCACCTCTTTAAAAGTGAACAATTTTTATCTGACCATTTTCCTTTTCTCTGATACTTTTATTAACAATTAAACAAACTGTTGCTATTATACCGCTAAGCCTTCTATATGTAAATGACCAGTGACTTTAACAGGAACTGATATGTTAATGTTCATGGTTATGAGGTTAGAACCATGAACATTTCTAAATGATACACAATAAATATATAATTATTCAAAAATAAAATTACATGCTATTTCTGTACAAAAAAACAAAGGAGGAATGTGGTCAGCCCAACTGACCAGGTCAGATGACCACTGCTCATGTGGTCTCACCCCCAATGTCAAGGACTGACAGCTAGTGATGTCTGTCTAACCTATAAAGATAAGGCCAGACCAAAAAAAAAAAACATTTAAATGAATATGAGGGCAAAGGTTAGGACTAGGGTTATTGATAGTTAAGGGCTGCAAAAAAAAAAGCCCCTCTCAACATTACGCAAGACCAAAATAATGCATTGCAATGACATTGTGACCAATAGAACTATAAATGCTTCTCTGTACTAATTAAATAATAAAAGAGAATTTGCTCATTAAAAACTGTTCACGAACTTAACTTGATGACAATGCAATTTGAGACCAGAAAATTATGGAAAAAGATTTAATTAAGCACTAAGAATGCCAACATTCATATCAAGATTAAACAAGATGACAACGATAAAAGGATTTTTCGTCATTCCAAAACTCAAAACCTGCCAAATAATGACATTCCTTAATTTAAATAAATAAATGATATTAATAAAAAGTTTTATCTTTGTTAACTACTGGAAGTAACCTTATTTTTTTTCCATTAGTTTTTATTTAGTCACCAGACTGTTATTCTAATTTGCACACTCCTACTGAACAGCGGAACGGAAACAGAGGCAAAGGAAAGGATGCAACCAAAACTGGCGCTGCAACATAAATTTCAGAGCCATAAAGTGTCTTATCGGATATCTATCCGTTTTATTTCCAACAAATCTTCCCCATGATTGTTTAATTGACAAGAGCCTTGGTGACTGAAAAAAGGAGGTGAAGGAAGACAGAAAAAGGAGGAGAAATATGGGCCAGCCCTCTTTTCAGCCTGGACACTTTCCTCCTTCCTTCTGTCTCTCAAACACTGCTCTCCTGCCCACTTCCTTGGAAACTTTATCACATACCCTTCCACCAGCGTCGCCAGAACTTCCCACTGCAATTTGTTATAAAAACTTTTCAGTTGGCCCACACGTGGTCTGGTTTTTAAAGAGCTGCAGCCCCTTTCTCACGTGGTCTGTGGGCTATTGAGTCGTCACAGGCCCCCTGAATGATGGCCGAAAAATAAGGCACTGCAGACAATGCTTGGTCTTGATTAATTCAGTTCTTTCAGGACGCTGCACCGTCGTCCAGGCAGCTTCGTACAATTGCGGCTTTGATGCGTCGGGTAATGTGCTCGCTCGCTCTCGCTTGAGAGACGCAACATTTTCAAATTTCCCTCTCAATGGAGCTTGACATCTATAGAAAGAGAACATGCAGTTGCAAAACCGCACAAATATGACAAGAACACAACTGACCTGATCGGCCATACAAGCTGCGCCGCTGTTGGACTCCGACATGATTCGATAGTGTCCGGTAGTTCTCTCGTCTCAACTCTCGAGTTCTTCATTCACACCTCTCCGTTCGCTTCCGCAGAGAGAGGGGGGAAAAAAAAAGAACAGCCTCCTTCCGGCCAAGCTTGATTAATGCCTGGATTATTTTCACCTCATTTCATCTGATGGAGTTCTGCTTCCTCTCCGCCTCTTTCAATCATTCGGCATGGAAGGTCCCCCTCCACCGCTGCCACTTTCTCGCTCACTCTCTCTCTCTCTTTCTCCCTCCCTTTCTGTTTCTCTCTCTCACTCCCTCTTCCTTACCTCCTCCTCTGTACTGCAAGTTGGGGAAAGTGCCCCCTCCTCTTCTGTATCCCCCATTCTGCAAAACAGACAGAGGAGATCCACAGCCTTTGCCTCTACCTCCACAATGAATGGAGTCGTTGTCATTCCAGCACTTTGGCTGCATACTGAGTGCTAGGAGCTGCTAGCTTAGCTGCCTGGAGTCACAGGCACTGCCAAGCTTTTCAGCGGCTGGCCCGCACGATGAAAGACAAAAGTAAGGAGAGGTCCACTTCCATGGGGTGCGCTACTCTCGCTGTCTCTGCATTTCTTCCACTTGTTCTTGAGGCAGCTGCACCCAGACCACCAACGCTCCCATTCAGCGACACTTGACTCTCAAATCCTCATCCCTTGACATTGCCAATTCTCCTGTAAGGTCCTGCAAGAGGCCAGAGGAGGGATATACCATTCCGTTCGTCTGTCAGTCAGGCCGTGGCCTCGTAATTCACCAAACTCGCTGCAGGTTATAAGATTTTCTCAGCAATAAGCAGGCAAAAATCAATAGCGAGAAAATTATGTGGCAGAACGTGAAAAGCTGCATTACAATTCACATGACAAAAAACGTGTCCTACAGACAAAAGAAAGCTCTCAGTGGCAGCTCTTGGCAATGGACCCAACTGAGCATCCTGTTATTGGGTGTTAAAAGTTGACAGACTTCTGGCTCTCAGCCTAATGAGCATTTGAAAGAGGTGTATAATGGTGGCAATGCATTTGATTAGCAGACTTCAAGAGGATGGCACGGACATCTCTAACCGCTTAACAACATGGAATGCCCCATAAAATAATTGCACAGAAATACTGATGATTTAAGAGTTAAAACTCAAATAAACAAATGTGCTTTTATCCCTTGTTTCAGGACAAAAATACACACATATAAAGTGTGCACATCCAAAGCCCAGAATTGGGCTCAGGGTTTTGGATACGCAGACTTATTTTTTATTTGTTCTACTGTATATTTGTGTGAACGTGTGGAAAATTAAACACACAGAACTTAAGGTCAAGAAATTTAAAAAAATGTTTTGACCAGTCACTGATGAAACATTGATGAAAACCTGACTGGTCAATCTTGCACTTGCATTTTTTTATTTATTTTTTTTATAAATCTGGAGCTTAACTTTGTGTGTGAACATGGCCAGAAACAATATTTGGAACTTTTGGACATATTGGTCACATAAAATATCTGAATGTCACTGCATTAGTAACAAATATCAAACCAGGTGTCATCTAGAAAAAAAATGATGCTAAAGCTTTCACCATAAATAACAACTTTTCCTAGCCACTTATATAATGACTGGTGTCAATGTGATTTTTAGTGGTTCAATTTAGCGGTTAAATTTAGACATTTAGCGATCATACATTAAGAGTGGTATATTAGAGCCAATGCATAAAGACAATGTAAATACAGTCCAAAGGCAAGCCTTCCAGCCCCAAATTCTTTCTCATGCCTATTAAAAAAATAAATACAAATAAATGAAATACAACTAGTAGTTTACCTACCAAATCCTAAGACATAAAAACAAAAAAAAGTATGTGAGAGTAGATCCAGAAATCCATAGTTTATTATGCCTGAGTTACTGATGATTGCAGCTGAGCTTAAACTACATCTGCTCTGTCTGTTTGACCCCTTTGGGTACAGACAGCATCACATAGAGATGAGCATCTCTTTACACTTAACTACACTAAGTTCTTACACAACAAAATTATACTGCAAAAACGTCACTTGCAGTTAACATATATGCTTTAGATTACAGCAGGGCTCGGCAACCTACGGCACACGTGCCAAAAGTGGCACACAGAGGAATAGTCGCTGGCTCGTGAGCAATAGGGAAAACTGCATACTGCTGTACATTTTGAGGTAATAACTTATCAGTCTCACAGCCTGTTGGGAGCTATAAATACTATTAAAGTGTGAGAATGAACTTGCGGTAGTCTATGGATACGCGCGCGACCGCTGCACATACTGGGCGCATCAGATAAAAGCTTCAGCGCTCTAGTGCTAACAGTGCTCGTCAATGTCAAAATGACTGAGCTGGCCAATCAAATCAAAGTAGGCGGGGTTTACTGTTTACAGAAGCAGAGCACGAAACGTCAGTAACGCTGAAAGAGAGTGAGGTAAGATGAAGCTGCAAATCATTTAGTATTTAGTATTAGTCAACTGTTTTACGATAGAAATGTTAAATGACCTCCAGTGAGGAAAACTACTCATTTTTTTGTCTCAGATATGGCCATTTTGAGAGAGAGATGTTTGTGATTTGTCTGCATCTGTGCCTACAAACAATGAAGCCGAGTTTAGTTTAACAAAAAAAAAAAACATCTATTTTACCCCCCTCGTTGCTGAGAAATATAATTTAGCGATTCAGTATCGATTAATAAATGTCGCGTGGCAGCGCTGACAACAAGTTTATGAGCGTCTGAATGTTACTTTTTTGCACAGCGCGATGTCCGATCTCTGTGTGCCAGTGGTGTGTGCGCCCGCGCATCAATTAAAGTAGTGCATTAATATAGAACGGGGATTAAACTGAACGGTTTTAATGCATTGGCCTTGTCGCACACACACACACACACACACGTGTTCGGTATGGTCACACTGTATATCTGTTATCCAATAAACTTGTGAAAAGTTTAAAAAAACTATGAAAAAATCTTCAGAAACTATTTGCATGGAAAAAATAATAATAATTATACATATACATACATATATATACAGGTCCTTCTCAAAAAATTAGCATATTGTGATAAAGTTCATTATTTTCTGTAATGTACTGATAAACATTAGACTTTCATATATTTTAGATTCATTACAACACAACTGAAGTAGTTCAAGCCTTTTATTGTTTTAATATTGATGATTTTGGCATACAGCTCATGAAAACCCAAAATTCCTATCTCAAAAAATTAGCATATCATGAAAAGGTTCTCTAAACGAGCTATTAACCTAATCATCTGAATCAACTAATTAACTCTAAACACCTGCAAAAGATTCCTGAGGCTTTTAAAAACTCCCAGCCTGGTTCATTACTCAAAACCGCAATCATGGGTAAGACTGCCGACCTGACTGCTGTCCAGAAGGCCATCATTGACACCCTCAAGCAAGAGGGTAAGACACAGAAAGAAATTTCTGAACGAATAGGCTGTTCCCAGAGTGCTGTATCAAGGCACCTCAGTGGGAAGTCTGTGGGAAGGAAAAAGTGTGGCAGAAAACGCAGCACAACGAGAAGAGGTGACCGGACCCTGAGGAAGATTGTGGAGAAGGACCGATTCCAGACCTTGGGGGACCTGCGGAAGCAGTGGACTGAGTCTGGAGTAGAAACATCCAGAGCCACCGTGTACAGGCGTGTGCAGGAAATGGGCTACAGGTGCCGCATTCCCCAGGTCAAGCCACTTTTGAACCAGAAACAACGGCAGAAGCGCCTGACCTGGGCTACAGAGAAGCAGCACTGGACTGTTGCTCAGTGGTCCAAAGTACTTTTTTCGGATGAAAGCAAATTTTGCATGTCATTCGGAAATCAAGGTGCCAGAGTCTGGAGGAAGACTGGGGAGAGGGAAATGCCAAAATGCCTGAAGTCCAGTGTCAAGTACCCACAGTCAGTGATGGTCTGGGGTGCCATGTCAGCTGCTGGTGTTGGTCCACTGTGTTTTATCAAGGGCAGGGTCAATGCAGCTAGCTATCAGGAGATTTTGGAGCACTTCATGCTTCCATCTGCTGAAAAGCTTTATGGAGATGAAGATTTCATTTTTCAGCACGACCTGGCACCTGCTCACAGTGCCAAAACCACTGGTAAATGGTTTACTGACCATGGTATTACTGTGCTCAATTGGCCTGCCAACTCTCCTGACCTGAACCCCATAGAGAATCTGTGGGATATTGTGAAGAGAAAGTTGAGAGACGCAAGACCCAACACTCTGGATGAGCTTAAGGCCGCTATCGAAGCATCCTGGGCCTCCATAACACCTCAGCAGTGCCACAGGCTGATTGCCTCCATGCCACGCCGCATTGAAGCAGTCATTTCTGCAAAAGGATTCCCGACCAAGTATTGAGTGCATAACTGAACATAATTATTTGAAGGTTGACTTTTTTTGTATTAAAAACACTTTTCTTTTATTGGTCGGATGAAATATGCTAATTTTTTGAGATAGGAATTTTGGGTTTTCATGAGCTGTATGCCAAAATCATCAATATTAAAACAATAAAAGGCTTGAACTACTTCAGTTGTGTTGTAATGAATCTAAAATATATGAAAGTCTAATGTTTATCAGTTCATTACAGAAAATAATGAACTTTATCACAATATGCTAATTTTTTGAGAAGGACCTGTATATACACACACAAAATGCATTAAGAAGGAGAGGGGAGGGGTGGTATTGGCACAGTGGTTAACCAGACAAATCAAAAATGGCACATCATGACGACAAGGTTGTCGACCCCTAAACTAGATTGAGGATGGTCTTGTGAGAGATGCAAGTTCAAATCTGTCTTGTGTCATGGCACTACTATTTTTCCCCTCTTTCACCCTAATATTTTTAGTACTTCTGTCTCAATACAAAAACAAATCAGGTTTCACGAACACATCTATGACACTGACTTTAAATTACATCAGAAATCAACAGCTAATTTGAGAGTGTCCTCTCAATTAATATTTTCCACAGGAGTTCCAGCAACTACAAGCAATTGGTTAAGACTTTGTTTATGTATCTGTGACACTTACCCTTTCACACAAACACAAACACACACATATACACGCACATAGCTCCGGGCAGCTCCTTGTGTCTGAGCCACGAGCCCGGCTGTAAGGGAATCTGACACAGGCGGTCATTAGAGACTCCTCAGGGGCCCCAGCCAACCCCTATTAGTCAAGCAGCAGCACGGAGCCTCGCCTCCCATCACAAAAACACTTGCTTCTAATGAGGATATGTACACTCCGCTATTTGCTGTGCTGCCCCATATCAATAGCATAATAGCAAGTGATGAGAACAAGAGAAGGGCTGAGGCATTGAAATGGAATAGACACATCAAAACAAAACTCATTAGACAGATCCTGTGCACACGTGGGAGTGGGGGAATAACATCTCCTAATTAGATACTTAGCGCTCATTAAAGAACTTAAATTTCATAATAAAAAACAATTCTATCCCAATCAACCTAATCATAACCATTTTCAGTAACATTTTTGTTGCCATACAAAAATAAAAATACTTCATACTTTTTGTATTCATTCAAATAGCTCTCATAGTTTAAATATAAATTTGTATTCAAAAAATCTTATTGTACAGTATATCTTATTCATAGTAAGATATATATTATAAAATAAAGTGTTTTACAATTGAAACAAACTACATTCAAAACTTTATTTTATTTTATAGTGATTAAAAAAAAAAACATTTACTGCTCAGTATATATAATCTTTTACACAGCAATATTATTTAATAAAACATTACAAAATCATATAAATCGTTACTTTTATTTATAATTATTTCTATCAGGACCACTATCGTCAATGATAGACACAGCATACAGTTTGGTTTGGCGGTATGGTTCTGTTCTGGGCAAAAACTCCCTGCCCATCCATGCGGCCTGTCATGAATAAGCAGGGAGAGAAATAATAATAACCCCGCAAGGGTTAACAGAACAGAACCAAGCAGATATCATTAATGTACTTAATTAAATTTAGTGCAACACATTATTCAAGATTAGGGAATCTGATTCAACAGGAATGTCAGAAGCTAAGTCCTTACTGTGGCGAAAGGAGGAGTTGGGGATGGAGGAGGGTGCTTCTCCATCCTTTGCTGAATAATACTGAATAGCGCTTATATAGGAATGCCTCGATAGGTGTCGTATCCCTATAGGTAGATGTGATCAGCTGAGAGTCACCTGATGCGAGCTTGACTCACGTGACCTGCCAGAACTAACGCTATGCTTGATATAAATGATTCTATTATACATTTTATTTATAAATTATATTTATATTTTTACTTTTGAATCAAACTGCATGACATTTTCCTTATTCAGTTCATTCAAAACTATTTACAGCGTAGCAGCTCTAAAAATCCTTCTGGAACATCAAGGGGTTGAGTTCCTTCGAGTGCATAATGAAGAAAAAGCAGGATTTTGAGCTTAGTAACCGCAATTACTGGGTCACCTCTACTAATAACCTCTACTTAGTTTTTGCAATCTGTGAGTCAGCAAACCCAGTTATTAAATATTAGGCTACCAGCACACCGTATTTTGCAACTTTATGTGATTTGACTAAAGATATAGACTTTCTATTGCAGAAATAATTCTTGAGGAACATCCTGACTCTTTTTCACATAACGAAAGTGAAAGGAAAACAGGGCTTTCAAAGTCTAAAACAATAAAAAGCACCACTAAAATGGTCTTTTGTGTGCTGCATTTCAGGACTCCTGAAGCTATTTAATATGTTTGTGGACTGTATGTGGACTATATGATATTTTTATGGTGCTTTTTAAATTTACTTTCACAATATGGTCAAGACATTCTTATAAGAAAAAAAACAAAAAGCTTTATTACACCGAAGACGAAGAAGGCGATTTCAATTCAGAGACCCACGGGTCATGAGGACCTCATACAAGTGTAAATTCAGAAGCCTCTACAGTGTAACCTGAAAACAGGAAAGTAACACAAATGGTTTCCAGATTCACCAGGGAGCTTCAATAAGTGTGGTTTCCAGCAAGAGCCCTTAAGCAGGTGTTTCCCATTCAAGGCACGTTTGTTCTATTGACAAGCTGAACAAGAGGGCCTCAGTGAGGGCTAAAATACTACTGCTGACTAAAAACGTCACTTTTTCAAACTTAGTGCAGGCTTTGATGAGCCGTCTCCTTCCGGAGCTCTCTTTTGCCCCATTTACAATCTAGAGTGGTATGTCCAACACACAAAAACAACCCTAAGCAAACACACACACAAAACAGAGGACCACGGTTTTAGACAATCAACTCGCATGATTTTTACCCCCTGCACATGACAGCACACAGGCTATAGACTGAATGGTTGACACACCACTCTGGTAAAAGACTGAGAGTTAATATCTAAAAAGGAAACAATATTTGAGACATGATCTCATTTAGCTTTCAAAAAGACATAAGGGACAGTTTTCTCAAAAATCTAAATTCGGTCATCATTCACCCACCCTCGTCATTCCAAAACTTCCTTTCTTCTGTGGAACATAAAATAAGATATAAGTTGCCACCAAAACTGTTTGTCATAATATCTTCTTGTGTTCCGCAACATGATGGTGAGTAAAAAGAATCCTAATTTTTGTGTGAACTATCCATTTATTATACAGCAAACTAAGGAACCCTTCTTCATAATAATAAGTACACAATCAGTTACACAACTTTTGGTTGGTTTTCTTTAGCAACTACCTTGCTGAACATTAAATAAAGTCAAAACAGAAATAGAGAACTAAGCTGACAAGCTATATGCTTGGACATCATTGGCATCACTGTACATAAAGCAGGAGTTATTTTTATTTTTATTTTAAAATGTTAAATAGTATTATGACAATAAATTCTGTAAACTTAATTCAATTTGATATGGTTGTAGTCATAATTTAGCAAAACAAATGGGAATGGTTAACAAAAAAATATACAATACTAATGTTTTGTTTTTGAAAATCATCTGAATGCAATGTGACTTACAAAATGTCTTAACAAATTGAGAAACACCATAAAAGTAGAACTCAGCTAACAAAAAGGGAAGCTGCTGACAATGTCAACCAGTGTTCAAGACCTAAAATTGTCTTGAAAGAACGAAAACTCACAAATCTGACACAGGTCTATTTGAAATTTCACTGATCAATTAAAAGCATTCAAATGTATGTACAATAGCTTAAGATAATTGGCTACTAATAACGGAATAATTCAAATACGATGAGTGTTTTCTTCACCAGTTCCCATTACGTCATAATGAATTCAAATTCATGTCTATCAGTACAAATCAACTTAATATGCTCTCGCTATGTATTACGTTTCAACTGTGATCATAATGATGCTAAAAGGGGTGTCGGTCTCTTTTTTTGTCATACGGAAATCCTTATTTTGTACAGCAGGAAGTAATGCAGTGAATCTTAATCTAAGCCAATGTTTGGCCAGACACTACATAGGGAAGTTAGTGAAAAGCCTGGCACGACCATTGTAGAGAGCAGCACAACACCTTCGCCTGAAAACGACTTCCTGCCCCGTTCCTTTGGCGTGTGTGTGTTTGTGTGTGTTTATAGGGCAAAGAGAGAGAATTTGTGACGTCCACCTGGTCCAAAGTCTTTCGGGACACTGAAGAGCAATTTCCAACGCTTGGATTAACCTGAAGCTTCCATGATTATCCCCCATTCCCCCCCCCCCCCAGCCGCCATAATTTGGCTGGAAGGGCCCCAGCTGCTAATTCTTTATAAATAGCGTGTAGCTCAGACCTCCTCCAGGGAGAATGGGGCTCAGAGGAATGGCTTGAGCATAAATCAGGCTGGAAAAAGCACACAACATACACATTTCGACAAACATATGGGACCATAGATGAGAATGAACTTGAGGTGCATGTGACTTTGACTCGCCTCACGTGGATTCAACAATCGGCCAATTAGAAAAGTGACATCGGGATGTCAAGCAGTGGTTGAGGTTGAGAAAAAAACATAAATGTTTATTTATTATTTATTTGCATTGAATTTTTAATTCTTTATTAGTTAACTAGGGGTGTAACAGTATTCGTACCGAAAATTTTCGATACTGGTCTTTTGGTTCGGTACGCATGTGTACCGAACAAATACAGAATAAATACATAACCTTTCAAATTATGTCAATTTTTTCAGTAAATGTTTTGATGCTCTTTGATGTGGCATGACAGATCGCTGTATAGGCGCGTCATTTCAAACTGCAGCGTGGGGCACAAGTGAACGTGATCGCTTCCTCTTTACTACTAGTTTTAATAGACTAAACATGAAATAACATCTCATACCTCATGCAATCGCTCAATCAGTGCCACTGTGTAAATGAATATACTGTATTTCAACAGCAAATTTGATCATTTTATCAAACAGAAATTTTATCATTTGGAAGTTAATTTAAAAACTGCATTATGTGCAATTTACATGTTTGCATACAATTTTTTTTTTAAGTTGAGTGTTTATTATATTTTAAACTAAATAGTAATTGAATTTAAGTTTAGGCTCTGTTGTTAATTGTAACCTTAAAGTAATGTAAAAGGGCTCCCTATAGTTTAGAGCATATGCTGAGGTAGGCTATATTTTTATTTTTATTAAGAAAATTAATTATAATTGAATTTATTTAAGTAAATAGCAATTTCTACAGTAAACCACTGTTTAATTAAAAAAATCCCCCTGCTGTACTGAAAACATACCAAACCGTGGTGTCAAAACCGAGGTAAGTACCAAACTGTCATGTTTGTGTACCATTACACCCCTATAGTTAATTTAAAGTTAATTGTAATGCTGGCTTGTAATAGGGCCATCTTTGTATTGACTAAGGCCAGAGACCCTGAAAATCCCTGAAGTTTACAGGTTGTCTGTGGCTTTCTGTCAGGAGTACATGAGAGGGACGCAGTGAGTTCCATTCACTTGCACACAGAGGTCACGTTACAGAAGTTACATATGTAATTTTCATTATTTACTATTTAATACAGCACAAAAAGAGAATGGTATGACAATTTAGAACTATCTAGGTCAAGTTAGCAGGTCAAAAAATACACAAGGACTCAAAACTCTCTGAAAAGAGCATCATTTATGAACTCTGATTTCTGTGTCAAATTCCCATTTGTGTTTGAAATTGCGTTTTCTCTGAATTTATTATGGATTTCCTGGCACTTAATTTAATGCATGAACTGATCAACAGAAAAGCAGGGGTTGTGTTGATGTGATCTTTCAACACGGAGAGCTTCAAAATGATAAATAATAGGTCAAGGGGCTGTTTCTGTGGAGAAACCCTGAGAACAGCGGACCCCCCTTCATCCCATGCCTTTTTCTCCCATTCACAACGCCACAGGGGGAGCAGGTCGGGTTCAAGCGCAACAAATTACCTAAATATGGGCTGAAAAGGCTTTGAGGGACTTCAATTCAACCGTTAAAAATAATATTAATAAAAGAAGATTTAGGAAGCCAGGTGGGTGGAACACGATACTAAACTGCGGTCCATAATTTCAGCTAGCGATGAGAAAAAGAGTCTCTTTCTTGGTCAGTATTTGTGTTTAGCCTGGGTAGAATAGGGGTACCTCCACATATAAAGGCAAGAGGAAGAAACACAGAAAAACGAAATTTTCAGCCTGAGTGGTTACTTCAAATGAAATCTAAAGGCTGAGGCTCAATGGAGGCTTTTAGTGGAGGGGAGTGTTTTTTAAAGGAATCGCAGCAGTGGACGTGTTTGGCATTTGGTGGCCCTTGTCCTCCAATTGTGCATACTCCACGGTGGCTGCCTTCTCTGTGGGCTCGGTACGCTCCACAGACAGTACAGTCTGGGCCTTGAACACAGACAGAAATCATGTTTGACTTCCCCTTTGCTCAACCACATCTGTTCCCATGCCCCTGAAGGCACTACGGTTGCACAGCTACAAAGACGTGTATGCTGTAGTTAATGTGAGTAAGTGACAGCTCAATATGTTCCTTACATAAGTGCTGCTGACCTAGGCACGGACATGAACTTGATGCCCATAACCTGTAAATGAGACTATGAGAACTTTTTTTTTTACCGTAATGCATTTCATTAAAAATGATGCGACATCTCATAATGAGTCTGACTTAAATATAGGCTCTACACCAAACGCTAGTAAGTTTGGAATAGACAATTTAGGTGTTTTAAAGGAATAGTTCATTAAAAAAGTAAAATTTCACTCACTCGAAGGCTGTTCCTAAACTGTATCACTCTGTCTCTTCTATGAAAAACTGAAGAAATTTTGAGTAGTACTTTTTTGTTTTTGTGCATATAGTGGAGGTCAATGGGCTCCAATGTTGTTGGGTACCAAATGTTCTTCAAAAGAAAAGTCATACATGTTTGGAACAACGAGTAAATGATGACAATTTTCATTTTTGAGTGCATAATCCCTTTAAATTCTGTTATTTACAGCTGCCACCATGTTCTGGCTAAAATCTAATGCAGTGGTGGAAATCAGCTTAATCTTAATATTTATGTCTAATATATACTGCAGACACAGCTAGAGCAGCATGGTAGTGTGCTATTCCAAAGATGGTTATCCTACACAGAAAGGGCAATCCCAAAATGCATTGTTTTAAGTTTAAGAAAAATATTAATGGACTGAATATAATTCTATAATTTCTTATTAAGTATACTTCAATATAATACTTAGCATTACGAATACAATCATGTTAAATACTGAAATTTACAAACAAAATAGTTCTAATTACCAATTTTACATTTCGCCCAATACACATGGGTTTGCTATGTATTTTTTGTGCTCATTAATACATCACAAACTTAGCAGAATAGCAACTTGTATTAGAACACAGAAGTCTATAGGAATCAACTGTCTCGTGCATTTCACATGAGAAGCACTGCTTATGTGGTGCACATTAGTCACCATTAACCAGCCGCTGCTTATGTCAATCACTTTTTTAAATATTTAAAAGTTAGAGGTTCAATTTTTAAAATGTCATGTGAAAGCGAAACAGCTCAGTAGGGTCCGTAGACATTGTGAATAACAGAAAGCAAATTTATGTAATGTTGCTCATTTTGTTTAATGCTACCTAATTGACCTGTGCTTTGAAATGTTTGAGAGCCCACAAAGCAGAGTTAAAATGTGCAGCAGTAGCCCAGCATCCTGAGGGACTTCGGGATCCAAAATTTGTTTCCATTTAATTTCCACTTCACAGACAGCAGCACACATTAACAACCCTTGGGAAAGGTTGGAGAGCTGCCAGCGGGACAGAAGAAGAAGAGAGTAAGGCAAAGGGTCATCACAGCTCCATCAACAGTTCCTCCGCAACTGCTTCTGAATGTCTGACAGCTCCAGCATTAATTCCTCTCATGTCATTCTACTCGTCTCTAATTATGTTTTGGGTTACCGCAGTGCTAACATTCTCTACTGTCACTGTCAGAGGGTAACAATGGGCTTTACGCTGTCAATATCTCATTGTCAACACGTCAGGATATTCTAAAAGCTGAACAGCTTCTGTCGGAGACAAAGAGGACTTAACGCCATTCAAGCAATGCCTTTTGACAGCACACAAAAAAAACATCTATTACGGTACTACGCACTTCCACTTGGTCAGATATCATATACCGTACAAAAACTATTTGGGTCCAATGATGTGCAATCAGTAAAAGTCATTTAGAGTGATGATTAAACAAATTTGCCGGTCAATATCTTCTTTCCCTTCACGAGAGCCAACCAAACCTCTGTACTCCCCAACATTGCACACAACACAGTGAGTTTTAATGAATGCCGCTGACTGCCAAAAGCACACAAAAAACAGGGTAAGGTGCCGAGAAAGTATAAAAGCCAGAATGTTAATGCAACTCTCTATGGGGGTCAAAAACAACTGAAAAACAACAACCCTGAAAGAAAAAAATTATGAAAAATAATAAATTAAGATTATGATTTAAAGTGACACCAAAAAAAGAAGAATGATGTTCAATGAAAAATAATGTGACTTTTACCATAAATTTGATAGAAACATCAAATCAGATGAATTCCATCTGCAAGATGCTCATTCACAAAAATAAATAAACATGTTTGGATGTACAAAATGTACAGGACACAGTACAAGGCTAAACATACAGGACAATACAGTTATAAGAACACAGAGATAGACAGTACTCATAACATTACAACTTCTGTAACCAATCACATGAGGGGTGGACAAGGGTGGGGATGGACCACTAAGGTTTATTTACTATTGGACCCCAGCAAGATTTTTTTAGCTTTACCACCTGTTCACAACATATTCCTTATACTTCCATATCCAGTCGACATCCATTTTCCTGAAAGTCTTTTGGAACAGAATTCAGGAGAGATAATGCTAAATAAATAGTCAAATTGTGGAATATTGTAATCCTTATTTCTGTTATCATAATTAAATCTAAAATTGTACCAGAACATTCTGTCATAATTCTAATTTTATGTAATCGGGCAACACGGCATTTAAAAATAAAAAAATAAGACAATAATTTATTCTAAATGGTTAGTTTCTGAAATAATTACTAAAAATTTAAAAAATATAAAAGCCATATTGGAAAAAGCATATTACTGTAAAATCACTTTATTTATTTTTTTTGTTTACAAAAGTACATTTTTCTACCACCCACTAATAAAAACATAAACATAACCAAACAATCGCTTCCATATCGATTATTTTCTTTAAATGGAGAAACAGTTTAAGCAGTGAAATACTATGTACAGTTACAGCACAGCTCAAAACCAGAAACACACTACACAACTAAAGTCACACAAGAGATTACAACATAACTCACCATGAAAAAAAGAACAGCTACGCAGCAGCTCCACACAAACATATCACACTTAAGGAAATTAGCCATTATTAACACTAAAAATGCCAATAATGTATCTTAAAATAAAAACTCAGAAGCAAATGTAGCTAATGGTCACATCAAAAATCTTGTTTTTTATAAAAAAAATTTAAATGAGCTATTTTAATTAAAAAGTTATTTTGAAAAACTTGAAGTATTATGCCAGTGTTGCTGACATATAAGTTTAGAAGACGTCATACATCCCTGACTGTCACTCTTGCATTATGGTATTGCAACACTTTTTTAATACGCAACTTTCTCATCAGTTCACACTGCCAGATGTGTGTGCCCTCAGCAAAGCAATGGTTAATATAACCATCAGGGTTTAGAAACAATGTTTAAAAGCCTCACTCAGAAGTCCTATACAGTTTTAAATTCCAGGTTTATATTGCTTTCACAATCATTTGGAAAAATGTCTTAATTTATTTAAATCCATTAATGAAGCAGTAGATTACAAGGCATTTCTTACAACACAAAATAGATTCATAAAATGACAAAGCATCATGAAAGGGCTTTCTTCTTCCCTAAATTATACCACATCCTCTGTTAAATTCATTCATTTTTTTTATATTCACCTAATCATTAGTTAAAGATATCCATAAGCTGTCAGGGCATTTCTACTACTCCTGAGAGTCTTTATTATAAAAGCTGTAAGTAGGAAAAACCTTGTAAAATTCAGTTTAAGGTCTGATAATAAGCTCTTTGAAACAATTAATTATTTTCTCTACACCTTGAGAGGAAAAAGTATATTAAATCATAAAACAAGTTAGCTTTTAAGAACTGTGACCTGATCCAAAATGCTTTGACCTGCTTGAGAAGTAACTTTTATTTGCACAATAAAAAAAATAAGCCAGGTCATGTTACTAAGAAACACAACTAACAACTTTTTACATTTTAAAAAACTTTTTAAAATATCTAATCTAAAAATAACAATGAAAACCTGGGCATGGGAGGGAAGAAAGGAAATATTTGTAATAAAAGTTACAAAATGTAAGAATGACTCACCAGTATGCCAGAAAATTGTTTTTCCTCCATGCTTTTGAAGTTCTCTTCGGCGTGGGTCCCCTTTCTGGAAGGATGCCCGTCCTGGCCTGTCTCTGTGCTCTCTGGAACTCGTCTTGAGCTGCTGGGGTATGCGTCTTAGTTTCTGCTGCACACTGCTTCTCCCTCAATCGTTTCCTCTCTCTGCGAGTTGCAATGTTGGGCTGAGGTGGCGTCTCTGCTTTGTGCTAATTCTGCGTTAATCCAGGAACTTTTCTATGCTGTGAAAGGAACATGTGACAGGGAGAAGGAGGGAGGAAGAGGGGGAAAAAGCAACTATTAGCCCCCAAATGTGTTGTTCTCTCTCTAAACCAATCATTTCATAACTGCTGATAACACTGTCCATGTGCTGGCTGGGAGTGTGGCTGGAGTTTATGAGACTGTAAAAGTCTGATATTACAATTATTCTGAGAAGTGATGTAGATGATGCTTGTACTGTAAACCAGGATGAAAAGATTTAGTATTTTCAGCAAACAGCTAAAACAAAGGGCTACAGTACAGATAGGTACAGAACATAAGCTAGAAAACAAAAATTATTTACCAAATCAACCTATAGTCTACATCAGGTAAACTGTCTACATTCTGGATTGCTTAGACATATGACAACTTCCCACATACTACAACAATGTAGCACATGACCATCTTTAAGTTTGGTTACACTTTATTTTAAGGTGTTCTTGTTACAGTGTAATTATACATTTAAGTACTGAGTAATGTTAATTAACTACATGTGCTTACTCTATGGGTAGCGTTAGGATTAGGGTTTGGTTTAGGGTTACTTGCATGTATGCATAATTAATTGCTATTTTAATAGTAAGTACATGTAACGTGTAACAAGGACACCTTAAAATCAAGTGATTCTACACTAGTACTTAGGAAATGGAGAAATGTCCCAAATTTAAGCTTCTTGTGTGTCTTCGTTATACCAAATATATACGCTATACCAGGTAAGACCAAAACTCAAGTAGCAATTCACCAACTGGAGCCTCTTAAATCACACTAATGTTGTTGTGAACCACTCATCCTGACACCAGGAAACACAGTACATAACTCTTCCTGAATGAAAGTGAACGCGTCTCCAGACCAACCATTTGAAATTAATACCTCAGCAGTCAGCATGGACATTGACATATGTATGGCAAGTGAACATGCACTAATATTTCAGTGGAAAATTACTGCTATGTTAATGAGAACATTAAACAAGGAAGAAGGTGTACATCAAATAGAATAACAATTTAACAAAAATGAATCAATAAATAAATAAACTGGACACAGGGAAAAGAAACCATGTGCAAAAGTAGGTTAAGAGACAAGTGTACTATCCCTTAGCCCCTCGACCTTCACAAAAAGATGTTTTTATTTACAAAAAGCAGCAAGATAAGACATGAGATAAGCAGAGCAAACTCTCTCTTCTTATCAGTATTGAGTTGTCTATTGCATCATACAAAACATGTGCTCTTTACTGAATGAGTTGGGGGCTATCTATGGAAAAATACAACTGTAACCAATTAGCACTTATAAAAAGAAAGTCTCCAGGAAGGCCAGGCAACAAAAACAGTAAAAATAATAAATATTACCAATTATTTTTTATTCTAAATGGTTAGTTTCTGAAATAATTACTAACAATTTAAAACATATAAAAGCCATATTGGAAAAAGCATATTACTGTAAAATAACTATCACTTTATTTATGACTTCAGGTTTACAAAAGTACATTTTTCTGCCACCCACTAATAAAAACATAAACATAACCAAACAATCGCTTCCATATCGATTCATCAATGAACCAAAACAGAAACTAGATGTTATCTGCTATGGACATGTACTAGTCACATTAAACATTAATGTATTTTATTAAAGCAGAATTACACATATAAAGTTGTCATAAGTTCTGTGTGGCTTGTGGTCTCAAGTCTAGCAGCAACAGGAAGTTGCCATTACACCCAATTCAACACGTGGGAGCTGCCAGTCAACCTGCTCAATTCAACACTACGGAAGAGATCGTTTATATGATCGTTTATATGTTCCCCATGGGTGCAAAAAATGCCCTCCACAGAGGGCGCTCTGGGGCTGAAATGATTGTCATCCTAAGTAAGGTTTTGTTGTTGTTGTTCTTTTAAAAGGGCAGTCGTGGCCTAACGGATAGAGAGTTGGACTTGTAACCCGAAGGTCCTGGGTTTGAGTCTCGGGTCCAGCAGGGATTGTAGGTGGGGGGAGTGAATAACTAACACTCTCTCCACCCTCAATACCACGACTGAGGTGAGACCCTTGAGCAAGGCACCGAACCCCCAACTGCTCCCCGGGCACCGCAGCAATGCATGTTCACTACTGTGTGTACACTTGGATGGGTTAAATGCAGAGCACAAATTCCGAGTATGGGTCACCATACTTGGCCACACACCACTTCCCTTTTAAAATAACTATAGTTTTAAAAGATTTATTGTTTTAATTTATTTAAAATTGACAAGACTGATCACTGTGGAGCATGACTTGAAGAAATATTATTTCTCAATAATGTTCCACTTATGTCTTATGAATATTTTTGTAATTGCAGTTTAAAGTAATTCTAAGATGTAAAGCATTTCAAGGCTTGACTCCTGGAAAGTATCTTGAGCCTGCAATTCGTCCTTTGGAATGCCCCTAATATGAATGGCATCAGAAGACAATGCAGTGTTCCAGAAACCCTGCTGGATGTGGTGGGTGAAGTTTGGAAGTCACCTTGCAGACACTGCTTGAAGTGGCCAATTAGGTGTCTACATTCCAAAGCTGTGGTAGGTCATAGAGTGGCTCTCATTAGCTGTCTGTGACAGTTGAAAAAGACAGTTTCCACCTGCCAAAGAGGCTTAAACTGACACACTGAACTCCCTTTTCTTCAGTTTCATTAACATTAACCCCTGGCTACTCACACGGTCGTCTTGCCTACATTGGACTGACCAGCCAATGAGAACACAAGTCTAAAAACATGGTATGTAGAGGTATAAACTGCACCATAATTCATCAGTCATAACTTCGAATAAAAGTACAGTCCCATTATTGGACCAGACCAAAATATATTAAACTAATTTCATAGCAACCACAATTTAAAAAAATAAAACTAGTATTTAACAGCCAATGTTATCTGACACACCAAATGCAAAAGAAACATTTCCAATTCCCCAGTAAAAACAAACATATTTCACTAGAAGCTATTTAAAGGCTTAGGTGTATGTTTCTCTTTTTGGTCTTGATTAGAGCTGCACGATTAATCGTAAAAAAATCGCAATCTCAATTCAAACACTCACGTGATCTCATTTCTCACTGTCAACTAGGGCTGGGTATTGTGACCAATTCTGCGATTCGATTCGATTCGATTCTTATTTTTATGGTTTCGATTCGATTCGATTTCGATTCGATATCACTATTTCATTTAAAATGTTAGTTTTGCAGACATGGGATCCATATTTTGATATAAATGCTGGTAACTGAAACTCTCCTACTTAAGTTTATTACTGAAATACACATCTACATTAATAATAGGGTGCACACAGTTGTTTTTTTTAGTGGAGCAATTCGAAAGATGGTGACACCTTCAGGACGAGAGGTGAATATTCATATCCTCTTACGTGAAGCACGCGCATTAAGAATCGATTCGGGGATTTCCCGAATCGATATCGTTGCGTTAAACTGAAGATATATTAAAATCGGAGAATCAATATTTTTTACCCAGCCCTAATGTCAACGATTCAAAATGTAGCAAATCACCTTTTAAAAGTAATTCGCGCTTCAAATAACGTTTGTGTAGGTTACACTGTTTAGACACTAGGTGGAGACAAGTGACTGTTAAAAATAGGGGTCGACCGATTATCGGCCTGGCCGATTATTGGCACCGATATTAAGCATTTTTATGATAATCGGTATCGGTCATTTTCAAAACCGATGTGCCGATAAAATTATTTAATTTTGAAACGCGCTATTTGGCTCTGATGCAGCCTGTCGGAACTCACCACTCTGTGGCCTAGAGGAGTCTCCGCCCACCGTGCATCTGATTTGTTGAGAGTCAGGAGTCCGACCAATCAACGTGGAAGACTAAAGGCGCTCTCACACCGAAAGCGCTTGCTAACTGGTGCTGCTTCATCAAGCATCAGTTCTCTCTCAAAGGCAGCAGCAGACCTTGCACAAGTTGCAATAAATTACAATCCACTACACTGAAGTTGTAAAAACCTCAATATTATCTATTTATGGTTTCCGAGATGGGGGAAACGCAGGGGGAATCGCGGAATCCAGTCATATAAATGGAATTTACTGTATAACGCGGAGTCACGAAATTTGTCAAAGTGGATGAATTAATCAAAAGTAGGTCAGTACACTTAAATCGACTCATGATATGGACTATCTGTAAACATTAAGCTGCAAAAAGACTATTTAAATATGAATTCTGCATGTTCGGCGTGTCTCTGTATATGTGAATGGCACAGACGCGCGGTTTTGATACACACACACACACACACACACACTGAAGTGCGCGACGCTCGCGGTGTTTTCCGCATCTGCCATGTCACTAAATGAGGACATAAATACATGAACATCATCCCCAGAACTGCTCTGAGAGTTACTTCATGAGCATTTGACTGTTTCGTTTGAGTAAAACGATCGTCATATCATAAATGGGCTACAGAAACTTAAGAGGTCCTCATGGCAACCCGTCAAAATAAACGTTCGGTTTATTTACTAATGCTACTAAATTATTACAACTTTTGTTTAAAAGAACAAATCACACAATACGCTATTTCTTACATGTTTTAATTTTAATAGTAAACACATTTGTTTGCCAAAAAATAGAGTTTAACTCTCATTTGATTAAAAGATAAATTAAATTAATGTTTTATGCCTTCATTTGCACTGCTCTGCAAAATGAAAACTAATGGAAATTACTGTCACATAAGCCAAGACTAAGATACTGTCACATAGGCCAAGATTAAGTTACTGTCACATAGGCCAAGATTAGGATGACGGAAATTGGGACATTTCAATAGGCTATTGAACCAAGTGAGCCTATAACAGGCTATTATAGTGTTATAGTTTCATTAAAATAGTTGCGGTCTTCTTTGCAACTTCTACAATGGAGCTATGAAGACAATTAAATTATTTACACTTTTTATATACATTGCGCTTTTTAAATTAATCAATTGATGTGCATTAGATGATGAATTGAATAGTCACCTCTTGTAGGTTATGATTTAGTCAACCGAAAATAATTAATGAAGAATTATGAGAGGTTATGCTATTACACATACATTTCTAACATGTAAATTATTGAAGCCAAATACTTACATTTCCCCAAGCTGTTTAGCTGTAGTATTTAGTATTCATAGGCTTAATCATGAAGCATGCAGTGGCCCCACTTTTAACTCTCTATTTATATATTACCCTTATTGTAGATGGATGCATGGGGAAGACAAGAGTAAGAAGTGCAACCAACACTAGGGAAGGCCGTTTTTGTCAGAGCCCTTGTTATTCTTAATTTTGACATTCATTTTCATTTTTACACCAGACATATATATCGGTTCAATATATCGGTTATCGGTCTACTTGGTCTGTAATAATCGGTATCGGCATCGGCCCTGAAAAACACATATCGGTCGACCCCTAGTTAAAAATGTATTTATTGAATCATTCATTTAAGAGATGCATTCAAAAATGCTGATTCATCCAGTAATGAAACAAGTGAAGTATTTGAGTGAGTCGTTGAATCATTCATTCAAACCAATTTTTCATAATTTTAATATAAAAAATTGGTTTAGTTAAATATTTTAAATATATATTTAAATTAACAATTAAAAATTAATTAAACACTCTTAAACTGACTGCAGCAATTAATATTTTGTCTCAGCCTTTTGTAAATTATGTGTTAATTTAAGTTCAGAATCGTGGGAATATCGTGATCTCAATTTGAGACAAAAAAAAAATTGTGATTCACAATTTATCCAGAATCGTGCAGCTCTAGTCTTGATTACTAAGCATCTGTAGTAGCATGATGAAAAAAATATGCTCCACCTCCCCAACAGAGATAAAGCAGGTCCAAAACACTGCCGTGCCTCCGATTATATTTGCTGTCACCTCATACGTATTAGTAGAAATGCAGGTATTTGAAACTGAGTCTCAACAAACCAATAAATTATTCTCTAATAAACCATTGCAAGATTTTGCTAATTAGGCTCAGGATGTATGCTTTGTTAAAGTATTCTATAATTCATCTAGTAGAAGACACTTTAAAAGTAGCATTTGGTCACATCTTATCATTAAGTACCATTGCCGGAACTTACTACAAAACACTGATAGCAATAAAGTAGATGATTAACATTGAGGGGGAAATTTGTCTATAGGATATAAACCAGTTCCTAAAGCAAACAAAAAGAAATGTCACTTCTGTCTTTGGTTTTCAGTTGTTCTTCATGGGTATTTTCTGTTTCTTTTGCTCGGCCATGAAACGCATTCTATCTGCAAGTGTTATCTTCAGAGAACTTAAAGCACACAAGTTACTTTCTATCTAAATTCATTAAGATAACAAACTTTGCGCAATTTTCTGGCAAATGTTCAACTTAAAAAAAAGTTACAGCCATCAATCAAAAATACTGTGCATCTTATGGTATAACTGGACATAAGCAACAACATGGATAGATTAAAAAATATCTATGGGTAAAATTACTACATTGGTATGTTTACTGATTTGTGGTGTTTTTCTGAGGAAAAAACTGCCAAAAGTTCTCATTTACTTTTTAAAATCTCACCAATTGCTTCTAACCCCACATCTCTGCAGTTTGTCCAGTTTCATTTCTTCAACAGTTTGAAACAGTTTGTTATTACTACTGAAAATGGACATGATAGAATTAGCGGGAACTTATCAGGCTTTATCCACATATTTGGGTTACATGAAAAACAATGTTTGGGTTACATGGAAAAATGATTGGTTCGTAACATTAGGAAGTTCAAGCATGACAGCACACCAAAAAAACAAAAAACAATGACATTCCCAATTTTCACTCAACCAGCACAGAAATATTGTTCATAAAACCACTTAATCCCATTTACTTTACACTGTGGACAAATGGTGGACAGCCTGTCTGGCCAGGAAATTCAATGTTTTGATTTTCGGTATGATGAAGGTGGTCATGCATGGGTGCACTAATTGTGAAAAATAAAAACTACCTTCCCAGACTACATAAACATTTATAGGAGCTGTGCTCATTTTTAAATAGCTTAAGACAAGTAATCTGAAAATAATTCATCACAAACCGCTGCATCCTGGTATTCAATACTGCACACTATAATAACACATTTGCATAGATGTATGGTTACTGAAGTCTTCTGGCCATAACATTTAATAGACCTTTGGGGGAAGGGACATTTTATTGTTTTCTCACAGACTTTTAACCTCTAAACTGCACATTGGAAATATAAATAATAATAATAAATAAATTTTGAATTATCGACAAAGCAAAAGGTTAAACAAATAAAGAGCAAATAAACTAAAAGGCCATTTAAAGTACCATACTCTGGCACTTTTTCAGCTTGTAACATAGATTGTCAACACAAGACACTTTTCTTTATGTATTGGAGCTAAACCACACCATGTATGGTACAGAGGTTTTGCTTTGACAGTGTGGTTACTTAACGCAGGATTTGACACGCCTCTACGGGCTCCTCTGCTTTATCATAAATGATCCCGACATGTTTGCGCACAGACCTACATATTCTCATCTCTACAATGGTAAAAATAATCTCAGCACGCCCAACATGCGTTTAAACATGATAAATAGGCAAGAGCAAAGTATGCTACAACAATATGTTACATCACTGGTGAACCTCATTTCCATTGGGGCCTATGCACAACTGGATGTTGGAGGAGGGTCTTTTATTTGTTTACAAACAGCCTCTTCCTGAATTTGTTTTTTGGGAAATTGAAAAGAAGGCATAAATGTTTTTTTAGACCCTAATGGCAGAACGAAGCCACTACAGATCCAACTGTCAGATTCTTCTATCACCACTATATTTAAAAACAAGGAGAAGAATATAGTTTCTTGTAATACACACCAGCAGATCTTGAAATATTACATTTGTGCTTGAAATAGCTAAACTTGCCAGAATATGACAAAATTACAAAATTAACAATAAAAAGAAAACTGAACATGTTGAAATAATATACACCGCGTGCATAATTATTAGGCACTTTGAGATTCTGATGATATTTTTTTTCCAAGCACATTTTACCAATTCCAAACCACATCAATCTTAATAAGTAATACTAATTTTGCATTTAATCATTTATAAGTGATATATAATTGTCCATGAAGGCTGGAAGTGAAAAATTCCTTATATTCAGGTGTGCAGAATTATAGGCATGTTTTATTTTACAGATAAAATGAGCCAAAAAAGAGGTTTAACTCAGACTGAGATGTCAAAAATTATAAAATCCCCATCAGAAATATTCATAATACAGAAATTGCAAAGTTAAGACATGACCATTGGACAGCGGGGTCAGAAAAAAACAGGTGGAGAAGAAAATACACGTTAACTGCGAAAGTATTAGGTGTAAAACCATCAGGAACCATTTATGAAATACATTAAGACTAATTTTTTATAGGCTTTATGGACAGATAAGTTGTGGGTGACTTGAAGTACCAGCACCACATCCTCTTGTACCACTGTTTGAAGAATTTATCTTCAAGAATCTTGCAGTAAGTTTTAGGAGCTCGTTTTTAGTCAGTCCTGCAAGACAGGATTTTCATTATAAAATATGGAATACAAATGAGCTCCTAAAACTTACTGCCAGATTCTTGAAGATAAATTCTTCAAACAGTGGTACAAGAGGATGTGGTGCTGGTCCTTCAAGAGTCACTCACAACTTATCTGTCCATAAAGCCTATAAAAATTAGTTTTAATGTATTTCACAATACTTCAGCATATTATTCTTGTTAAGTGAGGGCCTTTTTTTTTTTAGGATTTTTTACCCAAGAGAGTCTCTGAGAACCTGACACCTTGTAATTCTGGAGACTCCAGGAAGGTTGCAGTTCTGGAATATGTGGCACTGGAGACTAAATGTTTCCTGATGGTTTTACACCTAATTCTTCACTTTAATTCTTAATACTTTTGCAGTTAACATGTTTTTTCTTCTCCGCCTGTTTTTTTTCGGGCCCCGCTGTCCCAGTGAGCATTTTGCTGTATTGCATTAGTTTTGACTATTTCTCATGGGGATTTAATCATTTTTCTTTTTTTCAGTCTGAGTTAAACATTTTTGGCTCATTTTATCTATAAAAGAAAACATGCCTAATAATTCTGCACACCTGAATATAAGGAGTGTTTCACTTCCAGCCTTCATTGACAATTATATATCACTTATAAATGATTAAATACAAAATTAGTAGTACTTAAGATTGATGTGTTCTGGAATTGGTAAAATGTGCTTGGAAAAAAAAATCATCAGAATATCAAAATGCCTAATAATTATGCGTGCGGTGTAACTAAATATCTGCATCATTCTGAAAGGCACTGCAAAGCATATTCAGGTTAAATAAAGTAGGGTACTATGATTACTAAGTAGCCTATTAAACTCAAACTAAGAGAGATCTAGTCGTATGACATCGAAACCATCTTACTTGCTAGGGTACTAGTGTTTCTCATTTGTAAGTCACTTTGAATAAATGTAAATGTTATAGGACACTGTGTAACAACTTCCTTTGACAATATATAAGAAAGGTATTGATTCTTGTGTTTGTACACAAAAAATATCACTTTCAAAAATGTTGTACTGAATGTATGATTTACTGTAGGTTACTGTAATTTCTTGAGATTAATCTAATGTTATTTAAAAAGACAGTTTATACATTCATCACTGAAACAATGAGTGTCTGAGCCTAAAGTAGTAAGACACTGTAAGTCATGACATTGAATTAAATTTGAAACTGAAAATAAGCAAGGGGGGGACAACTTTAAACCATTAGAACAATCTGAACCGCATTGCGGCGTGTCATGGAGAAATTCTACAGGTTCTCCGTATGAATGTTATCAGATGATAGGACTAATAAACAGATAACATTAAAGGATGTAATTATTCTACAGCTTGCAGGGTATCCTGTAAACAACATCACCGCTGACACTTCACCCAAACTCTTATTAATACTGTTCTGACCTGAAACGAGTAATAAGCGATCGTTTAACGAATCTATTAAACATCTATCTTAATAACTTTAGTAATTAAAATAGTTAACTGCTAAACAGTGAAACAACTGATTATATGTAACTCTTTAAACCAACCAGTTTCTTCCTAAAGTGGTATGAAATAAAATACGGAAGAATCATTCGGTTGTTGGCTAACGTTACGTTTCCTCGTGTAGTATTTGTTTGGTCTTACCATCGCTGGCTCCTTGGTGTTATACAGAAGACATCACTGTCTGTGGATCTGTTGCAAATGGTCTGAGAGGAATACTGGCGTCTGGGCAGTTTTGAACACGACCTCATTAAACTGATGGACATTTCTTTGTTAATCCTCCAATATTTCAAATACACGCTGTTCAAATGTGGCCCCGCCCCTCGACCCCCCTCCACACACATGTGAATATAGTTTTCAGATAGTTTAAAGGCTTTTCATGAGTGATTTAAAGGATAATGTAGCCTAATTTCCAAGCAGTGCTCTATTCTTGCCTGAAAACAAAGCATAAATGACCAGACATAAAAATAGGATACCTTTTAAATAATTTGGACCAACTTAATAAATAAATTCAATCACCAATTTCGGTTATGATGAAGACTTCTGTCAGATTACCTTAACAGAGGATCTGACTGAGATCAAGATAACTAGCCAAACTAAGCATGTACCGGTAGCACGTGTATTGCTGCGGTTGATGGACGGATGTTTCCTGTTAGAAGATAGACCTGCTATTGTCATTGAGTAACAGAGGTATTGCCACAAAAAAACTCGGGGAGTTTTATTAGACTGTTACCTCTAATAAATCAGCTATTTTTGGCTTCTGAATCCTTTCAAAATATGACAAATGTAAAAAAAAATAATAATAAAAAAAGGAGTGCGGGGTGAGCTGCCAACCTTTAAACATAATAATACCATGTCGCATAGCAACATGTTTCGCAGCCAACACGACCATTTATGTCAGCGTGGAATGAATATCATGGGTGAAATAATGACATATAGCGTATTCATTTACCTTTTTATTCTCTAAATGATGCTGGAAGACGATATAAGGAGGATACACACGCTTCTCCATTCACGCGCCGTTGCGCAGTGTAGCGGTAGGTTTAACAAACGCTAGCAAAACAAGACAAGATTGCTGAGTGATACAGCTTCAAGGTGGTCCATTGGTCCCTCTAGTTTGCCACTCTAATGAGGAAATAGCCTAAAACACAATTAATGCAGAGTAGCCTAGTCTAAATGGTTCCGCGTTTAATTCAGGTAGTTATGACTTAAATAAGCCTTAACCTAAATTAAAGCCTTAACCTAAATTATTATTATTGTGCATGACAGCTTTTAACCTTGCACAAACATTTAGAATAGCTTAACCTTTGTAGTCATTGGTCCTCCACTAATGTAAACAGCTCATAAAGCCTCTTTATGAAAAAAAGAATCTGGTTATTAGCGTCAAAGGAATGCACAAAATCGTCTTCAATCTGCATTTTCTGTCGTCAAAATTGTTTCAGAAGTCATTCGATAGTTCAGTAGTAATCTTAACATGTATAGTATGTTTGGAAAAATTTGGAGCAATAGGCTATAATTTATGTAAAATCATTTAAATGAATTCTTACTATAGCCTAAAATTAGATGAATATGATTTTAGTGCTTTTATATTTCAAGTTTTATCTTGCTCACCTCTGAGCACTTGCAGCATCTTTGTTAGTGTAGTGTGTGCTCAACTACGCGTGGCATTGCATCAGAAAGTGTAATAGAGACAAAGTGAAGGAAAGACTGCCATCTCGTGGTAGAAATTGATACCTTCAGATAAACTTGAGCAAGTTGAACACAATATGGTTCATTTTTTTTTTTTACACATATAAAAAGTGAGTAATCCATTGTTTTGTGGAGGGGGGTTAAAATTACCATTTTAAACTTCAATTTTCAAATTACTTCAGAAAGATTTAAACAAACAAAACAACAAAATGCAAGATTGCCCCCTCCACCTCATATTTTGGCGTTCTTCTTCATTCATGTTTTTCTTAATACCTAAATTAATACCATATGAGCGGGGTAGGGCAGTGTCTATAGTACCATATTAAACTGTAAAAAGCATAATTTACAATTCAGATACAAGTTTTCACAAAAACAAAAAGTTTTGTAAAATGATACACTTTACATTTAAGCCATTTTTAAGAAAATGGATAAGTCAAAAGTATTAATAATATTGATTTTAACAATTATCAATAAATTATTATATAAATTAAATAACATAAATTAGGAGCGTGCGAAATTGGCAAACAATGATACATATCTTGATATTTTCTGGGATTTTATCCATAACGATAATTAGACGATATTTTGCTGAGTGTGTTATTGTGCTGATATCTTAAAGATTACCATGGACAGCTGACTCCTGAATTTTTATGATATTCTTCATATTCTGTGTGGTCAGTTCACAGCAGCGATAGAAATTAGTCTTTTCCAACACGTTTTATGGGCATTTTTACCTTTCAGCCATTTTTTCTAAAAGTGTGCATAATCTTTTGAGTCAAATTCTTGCATTTGGGCTGTTACCAAGCAAATTAAATCAGTATCAACAAAATGTGTCTTTGCAATGCATCTGAAGTGGCATTTAAATGTATTTACACACTCTTTAATGCAGCTCAGAGAGACACTGACCTGCAGTTACAAATGCATAAATAATGTTTTGATATTTGAAACATAAAACGTTGAAAACTGATGTTTGAAATAATAAAAAAAAAATGAAGATACTTTAAATGTGAAATTAAAACGGCCAATAGGTGGCAGTAAGTCAGCGTTAATAAGCGAGTCATTGCGACTGAACCGAATCATTAAACCCTGAGAATTACACTTCAATAAATTAAATCAACAAATAAAGATTTAATAATAATAATAAAAAACTTTACATCAATACATGTAACAGCATTTTTGTTTAACTATGAATAGTTTTTAGGTATTGCTGAACTTCTGGCTTTTGTTGTAGATATGGACAATTTGTCTTATGCTGACACACGTGCCTCTTGTAAAAATAGGTTGTTTCGATTACAAAGTTTTTTATAATAAAGTTCATGTCAGTCTAAATAACCTGATAATCTTCTATTGGTTTGACCATGAGATTATGTGATTTAACTGCCTATTTTCAGACAGAAGAGGGCGATACACAGTAGTTTTTCAAGAATAGTGGCAATAAAATGATGCATAATGAATGGAATATTTGTGTTCTGAACAGCTGACGTTATTTTCACAAAGTTTGTGATGATTATAATTGTTGTCAATGATAGTGATGTTACATAATATAATTACTTGGTTTTAGATAGAGTTTATAGTTTTAGTAGACAAATATAAATATATGAAGAAGAGTGTAGACCTTTTGATCTGATATTTTTAACGTTTCTATTATCAATTTACATGAAGCTTTACTTATTTTACCCAGTATTGTGTGGAGTAAAGATTATTTGTGCTATATGTTCTTTGTGTAGATACAGGCCTAGTTCCAGGTGGTAGGCCTAACTCACCATTATTTAAAATAAGAAGCATAAGAAAATGAGACAAAAAGCAATGCTTTTAATTCTTCTGAAAATCCATTAAAAAATACTCCCTGACTTAATACAAATGTATAAATCGAGAATAAAAAAACATATTTACAAAAGTATGGGTCCTGCCCCGTTTTTATACATTGAGAAAGTACTACATAATTTACCTTCTAAATGAACAAGAATCTCCTTCTATTAAATACTGTCATAATTTAAATGAAATGACATTGTACTGCTATTCACATATAACTGCTGTCCCAAAATAGGAATTGTCTTAACAATATAAAATCCTCTCGTCGTTTAAAATACATATAGTCTATTTTTGTTTACATGTGCCTTTTCATGTGCAGAGCCAGATGATCTGAGCGGGAGAAAGCTCTCTCGCAAAGGTGGCACTGAAACGGCCTGTGTCCGGTGTGTTTCCTGTAGTGACGCGTCAACTCGTCTGACCTGGCGAACTTCCAGCCACAGCCTTCCCAGCTGCAGTGGTAGGGCTTCTCACCTGTCAACAGAACACAATAAAACATTCACTATTGTGTACAAACTTTGGTTAAACATTTTATAGTGAGAGATTACGTTAAAACAACATAAAACTCCGCAACATACCTGTGTGTGTCCGCATGTGCGCTTTCAAATGGGAGCTTTTTGTGTACGTTTTCCCACATCCGGGGAATTCACAGCTGTGCGTCGCTGTCCGCTTTCGTGCCCATGACCGACGCCCTCGTTTTGGCTTGCTGTCTTCTGGGTTTAAAAATCCCAGGAGGGGTGAGGATGGTGGAGTCAGCATCACACCTGGCATGGCTGGGTGATTTGCCCGCACTGGTTCGCTAAACATGCTGTAATGTCTGTGATACTGTTGATGCTGGGCGTACTGAGATGGAAAAGACGCGCCATTCATGAACTGCTGTTGATGTGCAATGTCAATATGATGGTGAGAGTTCATCTCTGTTAGGATGCAGTCTTTCCTCCCTAAAATGTCCCGAGGCACATCTTGTTGCACGTGATGCCCATAAGCCTGGTGGTGGTGGTGCTGCTGTCCATAATAATGACCCACGTAGTCGTTTACCATCATGCAGGATTGCTCGTGGTTTTCACTTTTTATTTTGTATCCCACGTTATTAGAATTGGACACATGTGCCTGGTTTCGAGAGTTCATAGCCCTTAGTTCAGTGTACTCCAGCCTGTCTAAATGTCCTTTCAAACTATATTCATGCGAGTCGCCGTGATAATTCAAGTCCGGAGTAAACAACTCGGCTACCAGACTGTGGCCGGGACGCGCGTTAAAGGTGTTGCCACAATACGCGTTCTGCGTCGGGTGACATCCATCGCTGTCATACACGGTGCTGCAACTTTCTGGGGACTCCGGTAGAGAATAGGCGGGCGGCTGTTGCGCCGAGTTGTCGTTTTCAGACGCGACAGTGTTAGACAGAATGAACTCTAGATCCAAAAACTTGGAAAGATCATCCTCGTCTTTGGCCAAAGGTGGAGATTCAACAATGCTGAACTCCACCTCGATGAGGGGTCTCAATTCTCCAGCTGTCGCGCTAGATTTAGTTGGGTCAACTTTCCAGTCCTGAAGAAAAAAATAATTCGGGTAAGACTTTCTTCAGATAATAAAGTCACAGTCATACAAATGATTAATAAAAACACCAAACTGACATGCTGATTATTATAAAGATGAATTGTAGGGGACACAACTTAAAACAAATAATAATAATAATGTTCGACGCAACTGGTATTCACAACACAGCCAAACGTCTACTTAAATCAATTTTAATTGATTTAACAAAACTTTTTAAATTCTTGCTATGTTCTTGAATTATAGATGTATAATTAAACGCTAAATAATGACAGTGGGCTATTTATTTTTTGCTGATGTAGGCTACAGTACGATAACAATTCTAACGAAAGCACTATAGCGATCAACTGTTTCTTCTTTACACGATTTGTAGCTATTTGTTAAGCTCTATTTAGCAATAACAAAAACGTATAAAACATGTAAAACCTATAGCCTACCATATCCTCATAATTCAAAAGCTGCACAATACAATTGAAACAGCCAATACCTTACATTTAAATGAAAAGCTGAACTCACCCGAACAATTGCAGACTGCTTTTCGTCTAACATCTGGTTGCTTGCAAAAGTATTTATCGAAGGCAACATCGCATCTGCAAGAGCCATGTTGCAAATGTTAGGGAACTCAGTATCTGTTCACTCTCATTCAGTCCGAGATAGGCAATGCGTCTCTAATTCGTTTGACTGGCTGCCTACCTGTCCCATTATAAGGAGGGTCTGAATGTCGCGGAGGCGTGCTCTTGTGACGTTGCTCATGTAGTTGTAGCCTATCAGGTTTACTCTGGCTATACCCTTAACAACATGTAAATATTGTCATAGCACAATTGATAATTTGCCCTTTAATTAACCGTATCTCATTATTCCTTTAAATTACGAAGATTGCTTAAATATGTCGTACAGGATAAATTATGGAGAGATTCAAACACCCTAAAATGCGAGTGCTGGACCTGTTGTCATTGTAGGCTAAATATTTAATCACACTATATTTAATGATAATTCAGTTCACATCATAGTCATAGGCTATGATTCAACGACAAACACTTTCACATCCAAATAATTTAGCTAATGCAAGTGATACCATATTCTATCGGATTTGTAATTTATTGGATATTCCCCCCAAGTTTCTTTCAGTTTCTGAATTCTGAGTGTTATCTGAGATCTGAAGGGGGCGCCACAACCCCCTGCTCGGTGGGACTTATTGGAGAGCCGTTTAAACAATTTTGGTAAATTATATATTTAAAAAAATCTATTAAAAAGTATTGAAAATAATCCGTATAAATTATTGTTTATATGGTCTATATTAAAGGTGCGTGGCAAATAATGCAAAACAAAACAAGATAAATATAAAAGCCTCATGCTAAATTAAAAATAAAACAATTTATATAACATGGAACCAAAAGTTCCATAAACCAGCTACAATGTTGTGAGTTTCACAGCTTCATTCGTATTTAAATTGACCTGATCTCATCTGTCTGATATAGGTATTAATTTCTCCAGGATGAACTCCTGCTTAATTAGCATTTGAACAACCAGCAGTAAAATCTCGAAGCCATCGAAACAACATGATAATCTCAATGTTCAACAATGCAGGTACATGTGAGTTAATGATCTCTGAGTCAATAGACCTCCTCTTTCAGTTGATTAAAATGCAAATTAATGGCCTAATGCTCTCGGGCTTATATGTTTAGAGACAAGATGGGCAGCTTTAACCAAAAACACTATTCCACCTGATGACCCTGATGACCCTGACACAAATTAAGTGTAGATAGAACGAAAAATAGTATTTCACAATAGTTTTAAATATTTCATAGCCGTAAAATAACTATTTGCAGCGAAATATGGAAACGTTTTGGGCGTGTTGTTTCTCCTGTTCATGCGCGCGCAAACCAGCAGCATTTGTACAATCGGATTCTGTCGGTTTATATAGTCCAGTTATTTCTACCCTTACTACGTAATTCAGAGACCGGTACAATCGCATTGTCTAGAGAGAGGTGGAAATGGAAATGGATAGAATTTCCTGAAGTACAAAGGGTGTCCCTTTCCCCAGCGCAAGCAATGTACAAGTGTATTTATTTTAACAGTAAAAAATTACAACCGAGACAGCAACAGACGTGCGAAATACTCAAGAACTGCTGTCTCCACTTCAGTGCAGAATATATTATATACACAATACAGATATTTATAATGTTTAATATTTGATCATAGCCTGTTACATATGTTTTAATGCATTAAAGTTGGTGCATTATTATTATTACGCACATCAAGTTTGTTTGAGCGCTATATATGATACCATTACATTTTCCAATTTGCCTTTGTTTTTGGATGGATTTTCCTATATAAATTTTATATTTTGCTTTGTCCTTGTGTATGAGAGGAATGGGAGTTTTATCCCCCTTTGTTGTTTTCTAAACACAATTAAGGAGATTGCAGATTGGCAGACAGGACACCATCTTCCCGGAGACATTCTGCTGTATTTACATGATGCTTAATTTGGCCTGAGAAATTGTTTCAATGTCCAGTTTAACTGATTCGCGAGTGAAGTTAGATTACCATTATAGATAAAAATGAACATTTTTTAACAGAATAACAGATAGGCCTATATATCCCAAATATTTTATAAAAACAATAAAGTATTGATGCACCAGGTATGTAGGGGACATAATTAAATCTTCTAATAAATACTGATTTTTTATTTAATACAATCTGGCTTTCACCTTAACACTGACAAAGGCATTTTTCTTTGAATGACAATGTATTTCCTGTATAGTTTTACAATATTGTAATGAAAATGATGCATGTGTTTCCTCCCTAAAATACCCCTGACTATATGAGTTGTGTTTACATGAACTTATTTTGAATTTCCTTCTTGGTTTTTATAGCATTTCCCTGATAACATAATACACAAAATTACACTGTAAATGCCAGTTCCAAATATACTGCTTTAATAGACTGCACCACATTTTATTTTAATTAAACAGTACAGTACCTGTGTAGCAGGATAGAACAATCTTCAGCCACACACACTTCCGACAGAGATTGGCTTTTGATGATATATTTATCAAACATTATACTCATTAGTCATAATGAACTGAAGCTGTGTGATTAACACTTTTATTTATTCTCTAAATAAAAACATTTCATAATGTTTGTGTAAAACAAACCATGCTTTTTAACACATAGAGCAGGAGATTAGTGAGTATTTAGTCTGTCTAAGGCATGCAATGCTTTTCTGTTGGATTTTTAGGGAGATCAGATAAAGAAAATGTTGATTTTATGAAGGAACACAATCCCAGAGTCTCCACCCTCACACGCTTATGGCTTGTGAATGATACGTACGTGATCTTTGTCAAGTATATATGTGCATGACAGCAAATGTTTCAACTTTCCTGTTTACATCCACTTATATGCCCACGTACAGTATAATGGCATCAGCGTATTTTTGTTTTTTTGCATTGATGCTCATCTTTAGTTAACATAACATGACTTTGCTTGCACTGATACGTGTAAATTAGACTGGAGTCATTTCAGCACTTTCTCATGGATGGACCCAACAGATTCCAACCTGAATTCATGCGTTCAGATCTATTTATCACTTCTGTATTAAAGACAAACAGGCAAGTTGTAGCAGCACTCCTTAAGACATGCTGAGAGGAAGTGCCCTTCAGGGTACACAGGCCCCTTCATCACATGTAAAAAAAAAAACTCACTTGTTATACCTCTCTATTTCACTGTTAAATGTTCTGACTAATGGCTGAGTCAGTCACTGCACACCCATAATCAATTGTTTCCATCAACAAAAAAAATAAAAAATCAAGCTGCTTGTGCTATAACTTCTGCATTGAATCCACATGCAAGCCTGTGTAAACATCACATTAATGTGTGATTTTATGGCATATTACTACATAACAAATAAATATAATTTTTTAGAAAATCCTTACAAATAAAAATCATTTTAAATTGAAGATCTGCTCCTTTCCCTTTCATTGTTCTGTGGTGTTTAAGTGCAGCTAATTACCTATCGCTCAGCGACTCAACCACCTAGACAAATTTGTGTGGACACAGGAGCAAATATTTGTGTCCATTGCACCGACCACCATCAGAGTCGTCCACTCGATCTTCCTGTGCTTGTCTAGCACACAAGAACGACAAAAGAGCAAGTCCTTTCACTTCCACTGGACCATGATAAAGACCCGAGACCCATTGCAGGGTCTCAGACAAGATGAGGTACAGGTGAGGGCAAAACCTCTGTCGACTCAAAGGTGGTCTTAATGCCCATGGGGCCAATGTAACCCCACACAGCAGATGAACTAAGAAAAAAATTCAGCTTACACTGGTGTATAGAGGTAAACGCTGTAAAGGTTGCATTGTATTTACTGTGGCTGATTGCCTAAATTGCCTTTCCCTCTGTTTGTCTTTCTGCACAGGCTTTTCACTTAGGCACTTGGATTTTCAATTACAATCTAATCTAAAGTCTCCAGAATAGTAATTATCCCCCATCACCCGAGCAGGAGGAGAAACTCACCGCTATCTAACATAAATATGTACTGAAAAAGCAACACTGAAAACCGTACCTTTGCTAATTTATCAAAGGAGAAACAGCACATGGTGTGTGGACCAGGGATATGGATAATCATGAGGGGAAAAATGAAAAATACGAATACTGTGTGAAATGTGAAGAATGAAAACTGATAAATCTCTGACATGATATTTTTTGTTGGAAGTGTATTGCAATGGATGACATTTCCAATTGTGATTTACTCAAGTCAATAAAGTCATGTGCTATAAACGGTAGCCCAGCAGAAATATACTGTATATCCACACACATCCGCACAGTTAACTTCCAGTAGCTGCTCAGTTTTTCCCACTCACTGCTCCATGTCTCTCATCTCCCCTGGAGGCCTCTTTGTCTCCAAGTGTAATTGCTTCTGCCTGCTTTGGAGCAACTCTTGTCTGGGGACACAAAACTTGTCTCTGTGAATGACTGCATGTGTCTGGGGTCAAAAGTGCACAAGAGAAGCCCTTCCATACAGCCCTGTGCTCTCACATGCCAGTGTGCCAAAAATGTTCTCCATCTTTTTTTTCTACTTTCCAAACAGAATTCCATGACACATTCATACTCAGCCATCAGGACCTGTATGTGCATGCCAGGGACAAATGTATTAGTAATTAAAATAATTGTATGAGCAATTTACACACATTTTGGAGTTTGAGACAGCTTAACCACACTATTCAGGTGACTTAAAGAGATTGTTAGCGCAAAAATAAAACTTCTGTCATCGTTTACTCACCTTCATGTCATTCCAAACGTTATTTATTTTGCTTGTGGCTCAAGCAGTAGCAGCGCTAGCAACACCGAAGTCATAGGTTTGATTCCCAGGGAATGCATAAACTGAAGAAGTATACCTTGAATGCAATGTAAGCCAATTTTGAATAAAAGCAACACAAAGAACACAAAATAAGATATTTAGAAAAAACAAAACAAATGCTTTGGACCCCACCGACTTTCGCTGTACAAAGCCGATATGATGACAGAATTTCATTTTTTTTCTCTGACCTATTCTTTTAAGTATGCACAAGACTGAAGCTTTTAGTTTTTGTTGTGTAGGATACCTCACATAAGCTGTTTTGAAATGTTTTCCTGAGAAACTGAAAAGCCAGGATACGAAGAATTGAATCAAATCTGGAAATCGACCAGCAAAAATACTTTTATACAGAAAAAATACATTCCATCAAACAATTAGCAAATGTTGTTGGTTCGTGTGTCTTTATGCATTTGAGTGGGTGTTTTGTAAAACTGCAGTAGTTGTGACATCTGAATAAGAGGGAAAACACTCACTGCAGCTTAAAGAAATAACACCTGCCCATGACACAACAGCCTTTGTCCATCTGCACACGGTGGGCCATGTCTTCATTCATCAGGGATGACTTCTACTGTAAAGAATGTGAGAAAATGCATTGGAGGGAAACCCGTGCTATGAGCTCACCTGTCTGCGTAATGCCTTTCACTTCTGACAGACCTGCACTCCGCCATTGTCATTGCTCTCTCCTGGCCCATTCAACCATTGATGCAAAATAAATGGAAAATGGGAATAAATGGAAGTGCTCGACATGATCTTTGAACGGTAAGGAGAGAACCTCTGATTAGAGCGCAATAGGACAACCACAGTTTGTGCACAAAGTAAATAAATGCCATATTTCATCAGTGTCAGATATCGATCAGCTGCGTGATTACAGCCCTCGAACTTTCTCCAATTGTAACAGGTTGGGCTCGACAAGCCGTAGCATTACACATAATATCCCTCGAAAATGCAAAACAATGTTGCGTATTGTGTAACCAAAACATAGCGTCAATACCTGCAGGCTTTCAACCCAAAATGAGCACAACAGAAGACTCGGTGCATGTATGAAATAGACCTGTTATTGTGAGTGACACTACTTGAGTTTCCTACACAATGTGTACGGCACAGTCTCCGTAAGGCGATCCAACTGGGGCAGTTGAAGTAGGTTTTATCTGTTAGCACCCTGGAGGTTCGACGAGAGAGAGACAGAAAAAAACATGTTTTTCAACAATTATTCATCAGTTTAAAAAAGGCACCTGTTCTAAATCCTTTTACAATAAGTGACCTCTCTATAGGTAATAATGGAACAGTATGTCCTTTGGCTAAACCTGAACTATATTGTATATAAAGAACCAAACGTAAATGATGAGCGTGATATCATATTGCCATTTTAACATTTAAATGCCCTTGTGCATCCAAGATGGGTAAAAATATCTTCACACCATTTAATAGCTCTCTACTTAGACACCCCACCACCAGCATGAGGCCGCATTCATTAATTCCTCCATTGTTTACAATGGAGAGTTCCTTGCAAATGATTTGTGGGATCAGACAGCGAATATCATCATTTGTGCCGATGAGCACTTAATGAGATTAAAAAGATATTAATCAGAATGACCAGGTTAATTAAGTAGAACTAATTAACCATTATCAGGCTGATAAGAGTGCGGTCAGTAATGAATTTCACAGCCAAATATTTGAGGCAAATAGTTGCTATGGGATTTTAACACTTAGGTTTAGTCTAGTCCTGGGCTGGACTTACATGACAACTAACAAATCACAGCTGAAAAGAAACCGCATGCTGTGAGCAGCATGTTCAGACTCACAAAACCTTAAAATACTCTCCACACATCAATCAAGCCAATTTATACAATTATCAATGATTGATTTTGCATTAAAAATGGCCAGATTACAAAATGCAAGTCTTTTTTTGACACGCCATTGACAAAGTTAAATTTCCCTGGTCATTTTTCTAAGCATTTTGTTTTGAACATGCACTTCTGTTTCACTCCTTTTGTGTGGAAATGCATTTTTCTACTTCAATTTGCTTTCTCGTGACAAGCAGACATTTAGGAAAAGCCCTATTCTGACGGTTAGCTTATTTCTAAGTAGTCCTGGGTGTTTTCAGGCTTAAACAGGTGGAACTAGTCGTGCATTGGCTGGTAGCAGTCAGGTCGTTGAGCTGCTAATAACTCTGAGAGACTCCAGGGAGTCTAACGGTCGCTTCACACTCACCGAAGGCCCGTTCACACCTGACCGGACAAGACGAGGGCTGTTCTGTCCCATCATTTACTCACCCTCACATTGTTCCAAACTTGAATGATTTACTTTCTTTTGTGGAACACAAAAGAGGGCATGTTGAAGAATGTTTCAACTGTTTTTGTTTTTTAAAATGAAAGCCAATGGTGTCTAAAACAACATTAAACTCCACTGACTTAAGTATTATTTTCTGATTCACAGAAGTCGTATAGGTTTGGAACAACATCAAGATGAGTAAATGAGTCAGTTTGGGAAGAACTACTGTATCTTTTAAATTGTGCATTGCTCTAAGTATAAGAAAAGTATTATCTGCTATAATCATAATTATCTCCATTACCTTAAATAGTAATGGCAATGAAATATAATCCGGCAAGGAGTAATCTCTATCTTCAGTTTGCATTCATATGCAAGCAATTAGCGAAATATCTGCTTCTAAAGAAGCACCGAAACCAAAAGAACAACGGTCATTGTGCAAATTCCCCAACAAAATTATTTTGCATCTCAAATGGGAGTTTCTGCTTGGCACTATAGTTGTCTTCTCTTTTCCCTGTGCTGATGTCAAGTATAGCCAAGCAGGATAAGCAGGATAAGACTACAGCGAGCAGAGAGAGAACTCCCTGAGAACAAAGCAGGACTATTATCTACAGGGGCAAAGGGTGGTCTTCCCGACACACACATCTCAGGAATTCCTGACATGGACTAGTGCCAGGTCAGCCAGAAGCCACACCAACAATAATCTACTTTCAATTTGTCTGCCGGGGGAAAAAGAAGAAGAGGGCCAAGCATATGTTTCTGTGGGCGGCTTGGAGCTTGGCGACAAGCCCTCTCACGTGGCAGACTCCTAAAATGAACCACCCATATTGCCTAAAGAGATCTACTGTCAGCGCGGTGAAGGACAAAGGCAGAAACGAAAAATGAAAGAACAAGAGCGTTGTTAAAAAATGTTGCATGTGTTTAGAACATGTGACACTTGTTCAGAACAAGGAAGAGGAATTCTCACAGAGCTTATCTTAGTAATAGAAAAATGTCAGTAATGTAAACAATAGTGTTATTTTTAGCTTTTCTACAGCTTAGACTTAGTGATACACTTGTATTTTTGAGGAGACTTTACAATATCACACCATTAAACATAAAATAAAATAAAATAATGAATGTGTTAAACCAGCGGTTTGAGACTACTGCAGAGTGAAACAACAAGTAAACATCCTGGAATCCATTAAACATTTTAAATTATTAGCAAAATCTCCTTACAAATAATAAAAATAATAAAATGCACACGTGGTGTTTGTGTCAAATGCATTACTAATGTTATTTTTGCAAACTATACAAGAAAGAAATGTCTGATTATGTAAAAAATAATTCCACCTATTCCACATTCAGTACACATTTAAGTTGTATTTTAATTAGAATTAATTAAATTCCTATTATATTTTAGTTGTCAATTACAGAAGCTTGTTTCCGTCTCAGAGTAAAAAACAAAACAAAAACATTAGGTTAGGGTTGATCAAAAATGTCAGTGAAGACTTTAAAATTATTACAAATCTATTTTTCAAATAAACGTTTTGTTTTTTTATTATTCATCAAAGAATGCTGAAAAAATTTACATACAGCAGCACAACTCTTTCCAACTTTGTTAATGATAAGAAGTGTGTCTTGAGCACCAAATCAGCTTATTCAAAATGAAAGGTAACTAAAAATAAACATCCCAACAAAAAAATACTTAAATGAGTCACATCAAAAAAGCACCACTTGTTTCATGCTGATGCTACAGTGCAGTAGTTTATTTTACCCAGGATATGAGTGTAATGAGTCCATCAGAGATAAGATTGTCTGAACTGGCCCTTGTCTCAGCTGTTCTTCAACAGTCAGATAACAGCATTTCACAATCCTCAGGTCTTTCAATAATAAGGAAGGGGTCGTTTCGCCCTTGGTGGGATGAGCAGTGGAGTTGATCTGATGGCCACAAGACCACAAGATCTGGAAACTATAGCTATCTCTCAAAAAAAAGCTCTAGGGTGCTAATTGATAAAACTGACTTCAACTGCCTTGGTTGGGTCATCTTACCAAGACATTGTCCTGGAAAGTGAGCACAGCATCTATCATCTATCTATGCCACAGGGTCAGCAGTGTAGGAAACCAGATGAAGATTCCTCAACGTTCAGACTGGCATGTATATCAGCCCATTCTGAGAAAAGTGAGAGTGCACTTCACACGTCTAATAGAGCTGAGAGAGCTGAGGTGTTATCTCTCCATCCCCTCTTGTGTTTCCGTTAGATCCAGAACTCTATCGCAGCCCGCCTTTGGTCACTCTGTTCTGTAGTGAAGTGATTACTGCTGATTAAACCGCAACGGAGCAATGCTGCAAAAACCTGACCTGACCTAGAATCCATAAAATGTATTGGTAAAATCTCCTTACAAATAAAGTGCATATGTGGTGTTTGTGACAAATACAATATTAAAGCCATTGGACTGCAAACCACACATGAGAGATGATGAGGAGAAAACTTCAAAAGAAACCTCAAGACAAGCTCAACTGCATATTCCACATTCAACAGACATTTATATTATAATTATTAGTGGCTAATTATAGAAGACTGTTCTCCATCTCAAAATAAAATTATTTTCTTTTTTAAAGAAATTATGAAATAATACATTACATTTATTAACATTACTGCAAAAATCGTACATTTTTCTTTTGAATTTTCTATTCGTAAAAGAATCCTGAAAAAAACATATCTCAGTTTCCATGAATATATTAAGTTGCACAACTGT